>NC_062296.1:89745558-90047679 GCF_902655055.1 Lutra lutra | reverse complement strand
TCATATTTTCCCCAAGTTCTTTTTTCATGGTTTCATGGAGCAATCCAAAATGAAACATTTATTGGAGCTTTAAAAATCATAAATCCATCATCTCTCTGAGATTTACAGCTACCTTCTATGACTGTAATAGCGATTCTCCACCAAACAGATCGAATACATTTCAAACCATTAGACTTTGTTCTCAAAGAAACAAGGGGGAAGGGATTGCCCTTGGCGATCTTCTGTGAAGCTCACCTACATGGCTCCCTGATTGATAGAAGCAGAATTAGTCTTCAGATTCCAAACTGCCGCGAGAGATGATGTGGGGAGATTTTAAATGAGGAGTGACATTTTTGCCTCTGTTCTACTAGGAACGGGTCAATGTCGAAATTCTCAAGGTGCTCTGTTTAATTCCTACGGTGAAGTCAGAAGCTTCTTGAACAAAGACCAGTTGCTTCTCTCAGAACAGCCACTAGCTACTTCTGATTGCTACTTCAATGAGACACACTGTTATTATCAGAATTGCTGGCATTCAAATAATGCGGAGAAGCCTGTAGATTATAGTTAGATACGGAGCACTGAAACTGATTAAAAAGAAAAAAAACCTTTCAGTAACCTAATTCAGGAACTACCAAGGATGCCTCCTAGAAAGAAATTTGCATTAAATGTTCAGATCAAGAGAAAGACCGACATCCATTTAGCTGACACATTTAATCTACAACATCATTCCTCTTTCTCTAGGGAAAAGATTATATAACCGAAAACATCATAACGAATGGAAGTAGGACACAGGAGTACATTGCTGACCTGATGTGAGTTCTTGCAAACATTTCTTAGCTGCAAACTTCACAGCTGTTTTCAACATTAATATTGTTATATTACTCATTGCCAAGACTAGACTATAGTGCTAAGAATTTGTAAAGAACTCAAAGTTTTGGAGTTTGCAATCTGCTTTTTCAATATTTTTCAATATTGGAGATATTGCTGGTTGCAACATCCTTACCTTATTATTTTTTTCATGGAAAGGCCATCTTTCCATGGAAAGGCAGTCATCTGGACAATCTCATCAGAATACAGCTTGAGAGGAAGGAAAGATTTTTCTTTTAATAGCTAAACAGCCCTAGGATCGCATTTATAAACTTTGGAAATGGAAATAAAAGTAAAGGTTGAGTGAATTAAAATGTCCGTGAGCCAGAAAGGAAGACAGGATGGAGGGGAGGATGTCATCCGATTTATTTTGCCTCCATTCAAATACCGTAAGCAAACTCCAGCCACTCAGAGGCCTCATTAAAGAAATAACCCCAACTAGAGGCCCTAGAGAATGGGACTAGGCCACAGCAAATCCCAATTGGGCCACTGTCCAGGAAGCTGCTGACCTCGTCAATTTCTGGAATGAGTATGCGGCATCGTCAGAGAAAATCGCCCTCTGCCTCTACAGCTAGCATCTGACTTTCCTCTTGAGGACTCACGTCAATCAAGCTCCTGATTAAACAGTTTCTGCATTCTTGCTCGGTCTATTAAACCAGGGACTGTGTTCTTGGTACCGGGGCACCCAACCGTGATGCCAAATCACTGCAGATCAAGGCACACCCTGGACAGGGTATGCTAGGGTATTTTCATCGTGGCTTAAAGTTCTGTTCTAGATGCAAAGCAAGCGTTGAAAATTAATCAAGATGATTGGGTTTGCTTTAGAAAGATTTCTTGGGATAACATGCAAGCTTCAGATGCTTTAAATTCTACGACATCTTAGAAACGAAACATAAAATGCTTTGGTGGCGAAGGGAAAAAATCAATAAGGAAATAAAGGCTGCCTCTAGTCATAGAACCTATGGAATCTTTTTCAAATTTAAAAAAAAATGTTTTCAATGAAAATGCATGGCTCTTCTGCATACCAGAGGCTGTGCTAGGCATGCATTCAAAACCAAAGAGATACACATCTTAGCCTCATGGTATGCTCTAAGAAGGTCAAACAACGAGATATGAATGGGCAATATGGTTGATCAAATCTCACAGGTGTGTGTGTACTCCGGGTGTACAGAGCTTCCCTCGACCCCTTCGCAGGAAGGGGACATCGACACTATGGCTTTGGGGAATGTTCCCTACTAATTGCTCTCAGCTGATGACCTTCCCAGCAGGGGAGCACCCCGGCTTAGCCCTGTTTTTGCATAGTAAACCTATCCAAAGAGAAAATGAAGGATTTCCTCCCTTCTCTGTGACCTCTCAGAATTTTCAGGAGACAGAAGCCACTGGGCAGCAAGAGAAAATTCAAGGGAAGCAGTGATTAATGTTTAAGAGCGGGAGGTCATACCAAAGCAGGTTTTCCTTATTTAATGTACCTGCTTTTGTGATGTTTGGGGATTGGGATTGCAAAGGAAACAGAGTTTAGAGACCTAGTGAGTTCAGAAGGAAAATCCAGTGTTGGCCAGAAAGAGATCGGAGGCTCAGCCAGGGCGGATAAAACAAGGCACTCGTATCCCTGGGATGGAGGAAAGTCTTCCTTTCTTTCTTTTTAGGATTTCACTTATTTATCAAAGAGAGCGCACAAGCAAGGGGAGCAGCAGGCAGAGGGAGAAGCAGGGTCCCGGTTGAGCAAGGAGCCTGATGTGGGAATCCACATCTGAGATGGGGCCCAAGAATGTGTGTTTCCAGCCCATTCCCAGGTGCCGATCGTGCTGCTGCTCGGGGGCCTCGCCCTCTGACTAGCACACCTGTAACTCCTTGTCCTCACGGAGTGGGGGACCCGGGTTCCTCTCTGCCGCTCACCCGTGGCCTGATGCCGGACGCTCTCCTGACCCCTCCCAGCCTAAGCTGCTTTTCCTGTTCCACGGAGTGCTACTAACTTCATCATGAGAACTCGAAGACGTTTCGAAACGCCAAGCACCTCCCCCAAGCCCGGCCACAGAATATACTCTTCAAATTGGGGTCCACAGACCAGCAGCACCGGAATCCCCTGCGAACTTGGCCAAACGGCAGTGTCTGGTCCCACCCCAGACCCGTGCAGCAGAATCTGCAGCCTCACGACACCCTCAGGTGAGAACTATGAGTGTTAAAGTCGGAGGAAAGTTCCCCAAGGCCATGGCCCTCATTCCCCAGGGCCAGCTGAGGGTACTGAAGCCCCGAGAATGGGGGTTTCTAGCCCCAGATCGGACATCGGAAGCTTGAACCCCGAAATCGAACCCCAGTGTCCCCACTCTCTCTGATTCCAGCCGCACCCTGAGGGTTTGACTCCCCTTCTGGGGCGGGGAAGGCTCACCCTGACTCTGGGCACACGTTTGCCCAGAACGCGCGTCCACAGTGAACTTGCCCCCTAACTTGGGGCTTCGCCAAGAAATAGATACAGCCTGAGAAGAGAGAAAGGTGATTGTTGGTTTTGGCTTTTTCACACTGAGGTTCTGCATGAATCCTTGTGCGCAGGAGAGGAGTAGGAAACAGAAGGGATGAAAGCAAAAGCCACGCAGGGTATAAAGAGTCCCGCGGGGAAAGAAAGAGTCTGGGCTGCCAAGGAGAGTAACTCGCTCACAGGGGGAAACTGGGTTCTGTTAGAACACACGGTGCAGCCGAGTTCCCACCACACGTCAGCCCCCTCAATGTTCTGGTGTGGGATTCTTTGCGAACAAAGTGCTGTTTGGGAAATCATTACCATTTGTAGCTCTTTTATTGTGCCAGCCAAATGAATCCTTCCTGAACATTCTAATGAGCCCAACAATACGAAGTGACTTTAGCAGAGCTGGAAAGGCGGCGTTGCTTTTTTTTTTGCATACTGATGAGTAACGACATCTGAAAAATAATCTGACAGGAAACAGAAAATAACCAAATTTATCAGATAATGAATACAATTCTGGAAACTGTCCCTCCACCGTTAAGTGTATGGCTAATTTTGTCGTCGAACTTTCTCTTCGACACCTCTAGCGCTGTGACTGAAGGAATCTGCTTTCGTTTCGTGGGACCTCATGGACCCAGACTCCTTGTTGTTCCTTGAAGCTGAAGAAGGCTGCATGGACATAAATGACATAAATAAGCCGTCATCCCAAAAACCGTGGCTGCGAGATTTACACTGCCCATTAGAGTGGAGATCAATATAGCAATGCTCCCTTTATAGCTGGAAGAAGTTCAGAGATGGGAAGTGATTTATCCAAAGTCATGGCCAGTCCAGGCTGGGGATATGCTTAAAATTTAGCTCCCTAGTCTGAGGTCTTTTCATATAAAGCATAGACATAAAAATGCTGAGTTCCAAGGAAGAGCTAGATTTCAAATATTGAGTCTTGATTTCTTTACCTAGCTAGATTTTCTCCTCCCTGACCGTTGAGTCCTGACATCTCCTGGATTTGGCGCCAGGGTCATGTCCGTGAAAATAGAAGCTTAACTTTGGGGAAAATGGATTTCAGCTAGACCTTAATCAAAAGCCCACTTGTGAAAATTAGGCTCCCAGTTCAAGACTGGGCAGAGTCGCTTTGGATGAACCCACAACTTAACTCACTTAATGAATGAGGGATCTCAGAAATTTGCCTCCTCTCACTCCAATCCCCAAATACACTTCGAGATTCAGTGCGATGGGAAAATCAAACATTGCCTGCCTCTAAGCAGGAGAGGATAGTGAAGGAGCAAGGGGGAATTTTCTGGAGGGGAAGTCCTGACCATTTTCACCGGGGTTTGGGTTAGGTGGTGTGGCACGCGATTGTCAAAACACTCCAAACGATACACGGAAGATTTGTGTGTTTCATTCTGTGTAAATGTTAGCTATCATCAATCCTTGGGTAGTGAAACAAACTCCCAGGGAAAATATTTGGGATGGTGATAGGGTTAAGAGCTAGAAGTATTGAATTTGTGTTTTTATCGTCTGTCCTCATCCTCAACCAACCACAAAATACAAAAGTCTTTGGACCACGTCTTGGGGAGGGGGGGTGCGGCGTAGGTGAGTGAAAGTAAGAAGAAGCCAAAACCTGTATCTGAAGTACAGGATGCAAGTTCCCGGGGCGATCGTCCCTCTGCCGGCACTGCCAGGAAACCAGACCTTTGCCCTGAACAGAGCCTGCTTCCTTTAGTAGCCAATCCTTAGATAAAAGTAACCACTAGAGTTGGGGTGTGTGGAGGGCGGGGAAGCTGAAGACTGGCAGGAACTCCATCGTGTATCCCCTGGAGGAGACCCTGCGCTGGGTGGTGGGAACTGGGCATCTCCTGTTCTCCGATATCTTCCTCTAAGGAAATGTAGAAATGGGTCAAAAACTGGTGGGAGGAGAGGCCCTCCTTCAGGATAAAATCCATTACGTTATGGGTTTGGGAGAAATTTAAAAAGCATGTGGGTAAAGAATAAATGTTACTAAGATTGTACTGTTTGAGGGTCTTCACCCTGATGTTCCCACTTTGAATATCACTCTCTTTCCCCAGCTTACCAATGTGGTGTGTTTCTTTTATTATTATGCAGATTTCAAGCATAGAAAATACAGAGAATAATATACAAAGAGTAGTGTATCCATGATCCAGTCTGGGAGCACTTGGCTGGCTTGGTCCATGGAAAATGCAACTCTTGATCTTGGGGTCCTGAGTTCGAGCCCCACGTTGGGCACAGAACCCACTTAAAAAAAGTGTATTTCCATGATCCAGTCTTGTCAGATTACTGTTTTTTTTTTCTTTTTTAAAGATTTTCCTTTTAAGTAATGTCTACACCCAACATGGAGCTTGAACCTACCACCCCGGAGATCAAGGGTCACATGTTGCACTGACTGAGCCAGCCAGGCCCCCCCCATTACTTCTTTTTCAAGATGGCAAGTGTGTTTTGCTTTGTGATCAGTGGTTATTAATAACTAAGTAGTTCAAATGAATCAGAGTTGTCCTCCTAGGAACACTTACCACTTATTGTGGAACACAATAAGGAACACTTATTGTGTCCAAACGTCTATTTCCAAATACATATGACATAAAGGTGAGGAAAAAGTCCTCACCTTTATGTCATATGTATTTGGAAATAGACGTTTGGACACAATAATTGGTAATTGGATATCACTCCTGTTTTCCTAAACAGGTACATGTAACTGTATGAGTGACAGCTCTTAGCTTTTGTGATTTATAATTGATAGAGGTTTTTTCGTTTTTTGTTTTTTTACTTAATTGGACTTATTGTTAAAGTAATTGAGGCATATCTGCTTTTCTGTCTTTACAGACTACAGTCTGGTTTCTTTATAATTATATATTTTTCTGCTTTATGGAGATGTAATTGACATTTAACAGTGTATGAGATTAAGGTATACAATGTGATGATTAATACACTTATATATCGTGCAGTGACTACCACGGTAATGTTAGACACACCTGCATCACCTCACATAATTACTTTTTGTTGTGGTGGTAACACAAGAACACGTCTATTCTCTTAGCAACTTCCAAGCATGTAAGGCAGGATTGTTAACTATAGTCCGCATGCTGTGCATTAGATCTCTAGAACTTATTCATCTTATTACTGTACGTTCATACCCTTTGACCACCATCTCCCCATTTTCTGCACCCCCCCGCTCCTGGGGTGCACCACCAATCTACTCTTTTTTTTTTTTTTTTAAGATTTTTAAAATGTATTTCTTTGAAAGGGAAAGAAGAGCACACACACGAGTGAAGGGGCAGGGAAGGTGGGGAGAGGAGAAGCAGACTCCCTGCTGAGCAGGGAGCCTAGTGCCGTGCTCGATCCCAGGACCCCGGGATCATGACTTGAGCCGAAGGCAGATATTTAACTGACTCAGCCACTCAGGTGTCCCACCAACTACTCCCTGTTTCTGAGTTTGACTTTTTAAGATTCCACATATAAGTGAGATCATAAAGTATTTGCTTTTCTCAGACATATTTCACTTAACGTGATGACCTCAAGGTCCATCCATGTTGTTGCAAATGGCAGGATTTCCTTCTTTCTCATGGCTGAATAATACTCCATTGGGCATTATATATCCATATGGATATATATATATATATATACATACACATAATATAATATCCATTTAGAAACATCTTCTTTATCCATTCATCCATCCGGGGACACTTGAGTTGCTTCTATACCTTGGCTACTGTGAATAATGCTGGAATGAATGTAGAAGTTCAGATATGTCTTTGAGATCCTGATTTGATTTCCTTTGGATACGTACCCAGAAGTGGAATTGCTGCATCGTAAAGTAGTTCTATTTTTAATTTTGTGAGAAACCTCCATACTGTTTTCCACCATGGCTGCCCCAAGCGACACTCTCACCAAGAGTGCACAAGGGTCCCTTTTCCCCACAACCTCTCCAACACGTGTTATCGCTTGTCTTTTTGAGACTAGCCATTCTATCAGGTGTGACTCGGTAGCTCATTGTGGTTTTGACTTGCATTTCCGTGAGAATGAGTGAGTGACATTGAGCATCTTTTCATGTCTGCCGGCCATCTGGATATCTTCTTTGGAAACATGTCTATACAGGTCTTCTCTTCATTTTTTTTTTTTTAAAGATTTTATTTATTTATTTCACAGACAACACAAGTAGGCAGAGAGAGGCAGGCAGAGAGAGAGAGAGAGAGGAGGAAGCAGGCTCCCTGCTGAGCAGAGAGCCTGATGCCGATCTCGATCCCAGGACCCTGGGATCATGACCTGAGCCAAAGGCAGAGGCTTTAACCCACTGAGCCACCCGGGCACCCCTTCTCTTCATTTTTTTAAATTGGATTGTTTGGTTCCTGCTATTGAGTTGTATGAGTTCCTTATATATTTTTAATATTAACCTCCTGTTATAACACTATCAGTAATTTCAAAATTTTTTAAATGGAAATCTTTATTTATAACATAAATCAGTTCTCCAACTGGAGAGGACTGGTCTCGGGAGTCATTTAGTCTTAAGAATCATTGAGGACTCCAAAGAGCTCGTGTTTCCGTGGATTTTATCAATTGGTGTTAGTAGGTTAGAAATTGAAGTGGAGAAAAATTTTCAAATGTTTATTAATTTATATAAAATCACAATAACAAACCCAATATATGTTAACATAACACATTTTCATGAAAATAACTATTTTCTTAAGTAAAAGTATTTTAGGAAGATGGCATCATTATACATTTTATTTTCTTAAAGATTTTATTTATTTGACAGAGCGACACAGCAAGAGAGGGAACACAAGCAGGGGGAGTGGGAGAGGGAGAAGCAGGCTTCCTGCTGAGCAGGGACTCCATGCGGGGCTTGATCCCAGGTCTCCAGGATCATGACGTGAGCTGAAGGCAGACGCTTAACGACTGAGCCACCCAGGCAACCCTCATTAAACATTTTGTGATCTTTTTAATGTCTGCCTTAATAGAAGCAGCTGCTTCTTATTCAATAGATTCTTCTTCTTTTTAAATTTTATTTATTTTGTGAGAGAGCACAAGATGGGGAAAGGTCAAAGGAAGAAACAGATACCCTGCTGAGCGGGGACCTCGATGCCGGGCTCGATTCTGGAACTCTAGGATCATGACCTGAGCTGAAGGCCGTGGCTTAACCAACTGAGCCACCCTGGAGCCCCTGTATTCAATAGATTCTGAAACACTGTTTTGTTTGGAAAATATGGAGAAAACCCAGCCTCCCACAGATACGTATTTGGAAACAGGAATATATTAACAGCTTTTTCAGGTAGATGTGAATATTCTTCTTTGGTTCTGCACCAAATTGTGACGAGTCGTAGTTTCTTGAGGAAAATATGCATTATGAGATTTGAAACCATAATAACGGTGTTTTTGTACTCTGTTACATTAAAATTCATTGGTTTTACATTTTGAATGGATATTTTACCCATGCATAATTTTGTAACATCATGTGTTGATCACAAGGGAAATATTGTTTCACTGCGTTATGCAGATCTTCCTTATACAGTATAAAATAAAATCACACTCATTAATACCACTGATCTCCTCAAAGAAGTCTTTATGTGATGGGAAGCTGTCAAGACCATGGGGGCACATTCAAGTTTTCTAAAATTGTCATTGTCACTTGAAAAGTCAAGCTCAAACTCAAATTTTAATTACTGGCAGCAAATACCGTCGATTGTTTTCCTCAAACTGACAAGCAATCTTGTTCATTTTTGAGAAAATGTCCGCCTAATCCTCAACTCTGTAGAAATCCCTGGTTGTCAATTAGCCTTTTCAGTTAAAACAGTATCACGTGGGGGGCACCTGGGTGGCTTAGTGGGTTAAGCCTCTGCCTTCGGCTTGGGTCATGATCTCAGAGTCCTGGGATCAAGCCCCACGTCGGGCTGTCTGCTCAGCAGGGAGCCTACTTCCCCTTCTCTCTCTGCCTGCCTCTGCCTACTTGTGATCTCTCTCTCTGTCAAATAAATAAATAAAATCTTAAAAAAAAAAAAAACAGTATCACGTGAAAACAGCGGCTAGTTTACCTGGCAACTCAAAGATTGGCACTTTAAACAGTCACTAAGTGCTTTTCCTTTCTTTCTTTTTAAGATTTTATTTATTTGAGAGAGCGTGAGAGTGAGCGAGGGAGAATGTGAGCGGGGCGAGGGGCAGAGGGAGAAGCAGTTTTCCCACTGAGAAGGGAGTCCGCCTGACACAGGACTCAATCCGGGGACCCCAGGACCATGACCTGAGCTGAAGGCAGATGCTTAACCGACTGAGCCACCCATGTACCCCCAGTCACTGAGTGCTTTCTCTTGAGACAATATACAAACATTGGTAGGCTGCAAAAAAGATATAGACATACTTCTCACTTTGTCACACAGAATTTAAGAAGGTGTGTACTCAGGGATTGAAAGGTAGTAAAAGTAATAATTTTACTGGCATTTGTGTTTTCTGCAAGTGTGTGGTGGTGAAAAACACATCCCCCGCTAATACAGCATGGCGCCAATGCCTTGGTTCAAGTTCAGGTGCCAACAGCTTTCCTCTCCACTGCTTTGTAGCATTAGTGCAAATATCAACATGGCGAGAAAGACAAATAACATCTTTGGGGCATTAGGAGAATAGTTTTGACTTCACAGAACCCTTGAAAGTGTTTTGAGGACCACCCTCCCCCGCCCAGGTATCTGGGGACTACACTTTGAGATCTACTTGTAAAGGCTCCCAATACTTTTTATCTCCTTTAGGTAAATTTAGTGTCAGAATTTTACATATTTAACACTACAGATGAATTTAGCATTCTTTTATTCAGGAATTACATGCGTATATACACCAAAATGTGCTGGCAATACAATGGTGAGCAGAAACAATGTCTTTGCCCTTATGGAATTTCTATTCTAGTGTGTGAGACAAACTGTAATCCAATTATCAGTTAACTGTAAATGGATAATTGTCATAAGTGCCATGAGAACCACAGTAGGGGCAGGTGGCTTCATCTGTGGGTGGGAGGTTAAGATATAGTGTTCCTGAGGACCTATGTTTGCCTTAAAACCTCAAGGGTCCATAGGTATGAGTATGTGGAGGAGGTGGTGATAGTGTTCCAGGCAGCAGGACCAGCATGTGCAAAGGTCCTGAGGCAGGAGGGAGTTTGGCGTGTTGCAGAAATGGAAAACAGCTCTGAAAAGGAGAGAAGCTGATGGGAGATAATGCCAGAATGGAACGTAGACATGAGAATATTTCATAGTCTCCACTAACATTTTGGCTTTTATGCAGAGAACAGAGAGGTGCCGTTGAAGTATTTCTAGAAATGGTGGCTTGATCAACTTGGCAGTATGAAAAGATTACATAGGCAGCAGTGTTGAGAATCAATGGATGATGTTGGGGGGTTGGGCAGATGAATGCAGGGAACCATTTTTCAGATGGGGAGGCTTAGAAATGCTGATGTTTGCCAAAAATCGCAGAACTCCCAATCTTAAAAACTAGAATTTCCACAGTTTTTATTTTTCAGCTTCATTGAGGTATAATTGACAAACAAAAAATGTAATATATTTAATCGCACTGTTTTGTTTCTTCAAGCAACTGAATGATATTTCTGATATAGAAGCTTCTATGTTTGGGGAGAGGGTGCAGTCATGGACACCTGTGGGATTCTATGGACAACTAAAACCTTCTCCCTAGCCAAGTTCACATTTGGACACACACAAAGCTGACACTTTCTAGAGGTTTTCAGGTCTTTTGAAACCCATCCAGAGATTGCCCAAGACCATTTGAAACCCAAGATTAACAAGGCTGATTCTAGGCCCTTTCAAAGCTATCAGTGGTGTTAAGTCTGGTCACTGGTGGGTTTTTTTAAACAATCCTCGAAAATACCAACCACTTTAGATTTCCACATTAAAAATGGGCTCCTCTTCATGGAATTACCATGTAACCCTGCAATTCCACCTCTAGGTATGTGTTCCAAAGAACTGAAAACAGGTGTTTAAACAAAAACCTGTACACGCATGTTCACAGCAGCACTATTCAGAATAGCCAAAAAGTGGAAACTACCAAAGTGTCTTTCAATGGATGAATGGATAAACAATCTGTGGTCCTAGTCCTACAATGGAAGTATTTGGCAGTGAAAGGGCATGAGGTCCTGCTGCATGGTACAACATGGATGAGCCTTGAAAATATTATATTGCAAACATGTCTATCCAGTTTATGTATGTATATAAAGATAGAAAAGGCCACACGTTGTGTGATTCCATTGATATGACATGTCCAGAATAAGTAAATGCATAGACAGGCAGAGAGTAAATGGTGGTTGTCTGCGACTGGGGAGGGGGCAAAGGGAATGGCTGCTTCATGGATCCAGGGTTTTTGTGGCGATGAAAATGCTCTGGAATTAGATAGAGGTGATGGTTGGACAACATTGTAAATGTACCAAAAGCCATGAAGTAGACAGTAATCGCTGGGCTTTTTAAAGACTTTAAACCCAAAGCACCGTTCTTTGTATTTTATCTCTTTGGCCTCTTTCCTGAGTTGCTCTGGGTCAGCTCTTCCTGCCTTGTTGACTTTAGCAGTGGTTCTCAAACGTGGGGGCAGGGAAGGGAGAGGGTGGATCGTTAGGACTCCTAGGGGACATTCCGTGATATCTGGAGACACTTTGGCTGCCGAGACCTAATGCTATCCAGTAGATAGAGGCCAGGGGTGTTAAATATCCTGCAATGCACCAGACAGCCCTCATAACAAAGAAGTCTCTGACCCCAAATGTCAATAGTGCTAAGGCTGAGAAACTCAGGACTTTAGTATTGATACCCTATAATTGAAAATGCCAATAACTACTTCCTGTGGGTGTTCTTAGGGATACAGCTCCCATTCTCTGGGTCTCTAGGGCTTGGGATGCCAACGGCTGGAACAGCCCCATGGAGGGGTTTTAGAACTCTATAGGGAAATCAAAGACCTCACCCTTGTTACTTATGGATCCCACAAAGGCTATATCCTGGGGACATCATGGAGCTAGAAAATTGAAGTTAACCCTTCCATGTCCGGCCACATGGTATCTGCATACTAACCACCTGGCAAAGATGAGTGGATAAAGAAGAAGTATGTTTTCCACAGCGTAAGAACAACATGATCTATAAAAGGAAAGAAATGAGTATATTATCATTTTTCTTTATCGTTTCAATTATTCTTGCTCAGAATTGCATTGTCAGTGATTTCATTCTGAACCAAGGTTTATTTATTGATTTTTTTAATTAGACTACTTACAGAAGGTTGGTCCTTTTATCTTACAAGGGAAACACTGGATATATGGAACAGTTTCATTCTCCTTAATATTATTCGAATATCGATAAAAACAAATGCTTTTAAAATAGGCATGGTCTTGAATGAAAATCAGATCCTCCATTTTAAACATCTTGTCCCTGCCTTTCTTGAAGGGAGCAAACCCAGACTGCATAAAACAGCAACAGATTCTTAAATATTTGCCTTATTATTTCGCAGAGAGATGACATTTCAAAACACCCTTAACCTTACTTACTCATATTACTTTAGAAAATACCTTAGGGAAAACCTTCAGTAATTATTTACCTGCTGGAAATTTACTCTCCGAAAAATTATGCTTGTTCTCTCCCTAGCTGCCGAAAAATGTCACAACTAGGAGATATCATGTTGAGCACATTGTTTGACAATATGAGGGTCACACGGAGGAGGGGCTTCATTATAGCTCCTCTCTAATGGGTTTGCCAAATGTATCTGTACCTGCCCCTGCAGTGATAAACTTTCCAACAGTGGCCATCCAGAATAAATGGAAAAATCAGGTTCGAGGACAAGGAGCACTTGCTTATGTGAATTCACTCATACTGAAAATGCCAGGAAGTCAAATTCACATTTTTCTTCATCTAGGGGTCTGGCCAACCCTTTCTAATAACAGTGCACACTTCCGTGAGGCCACAGAGGCCAGGACTTCATATGTTTGTGATTGGAAGACCATTGCTACAATAGGAAGTGACGTATTTGAAAGAAATTAACAAATACACAGGAGGGTGAGTGTGAGTTTCTTAGCATAGAAATGGATTCTGTCCTCAAATGGTTGCATGGAAACATCTGTTTCAAACCATTCTGAACTAGGAAGAATGTGGGGACCAACCATATCATTTGCCTGGAAAACACTTACCTCACCCTCTTGACCCAAGAGATAGTGTCTGGACAGGGGAGGAAACAGAAGTGGCCTTGGAATCACATCCTTTTCAAAACAAAACAAAACAAAACAAAAACCATGTCCGTATGCTTTTTTGAAGGGTTTCTTCACAGCGTAAAATTCCCCAAATATCCTCTTTGTGTTTATTTTTCTAACCCCTTATACAGTTTCCCCACGGTTAGTATCTTTCATGACTGTGGCATATTTGTCAAAGCAGGGAAACTGAAATTGGAGCATTATAATTTAACTAAGCCCCAGACTTTATTTGAATTTCACTAGTTTTTCCGTACTGTCCTCTTTCTGTTCTAGGATCCCATCCAGGACTCTATACTGCATTTAGTCATTATTTCACCTACTCTTCCTTCTTGGCTTTTGATGACTCTCTCTTCTTTTGCCTGAGACTATAAGCTTCAAAATGGGCTCTTAAGAAGACCTTCTAAACATACCAGGGCCAACTTTTCAATTACGTCTATTGTAAGGGAGAAAAAAAAAACCTTTTCCTCTACCTTCTCAGTTCTGCAGTTAGGTTCCTGGAAATTAAACTGACAAGAGACAGGTCAACAAGAGAAAAACTGAGTTTATTAACATGAGCAGAGTGCATATGTGTGGAAGAAATTCAGTGAAAACTCGAAGCAATGGTTAGAACTTGAGCTGTTATGGCATCTTCACAAGAGCAATAGATTTGCAGAGAAGTGACAAGACAAAAGGAAAAAAGGCTTAGGCTTTTAGGGTTGACAAGCCATGGTAAAGTAAATATATGGGGGGGGGGGGGGGACTAATGGGAGATAATGGTTAGCTAGTGAAGTTTGTTATGGATAGATCCCTCTCATCTCCGGGCTACTAAGAGGCTAGCTTTGTCCCTGGTGTTTGGGAGGCTAAGAACTGTCCTTCTCTTCGCGGTACAAGAAAGAGACACCTATACAAATGGAATTTTATGTTCTATTTTGAGGCAAATGGGGGGACGGCAGAGAGCTTTTTCTGGCATCTGCTGTTTCTCAATTTTCTTCAGCTCAAAATCTTCTGCCAAAATAGTTTATTTGCAGGTGGCACATTCTCATCCCCCACACAATAATTCAAAATACAAATAAACCAAAAACCAGCACCAACAACAAAAAATTTTTAAAACCCAATCAGAAAAACACAGGAAAAATTTAAAATTCAGCCAAAAAGCTCTCCTGGTGGCCATTTGGCCTACATAAAATCAGTCATCATCCGTTTAATGAATTTATTTTCTATGATTTTAGTGCCTGTTTTGACATAACTCAGCATATAGCTGGATCTATCTCATGAGTCAGAACAAAAGGTCATCAGGCAATAGGAAGGACTTGACGAGGCAAGGAAGGTATTAGAAACTAGACTTCTGGACTGGGAAAGGACAGAAGTTTGGACCAGACCACGCCTAACCATATGAGGGGAAGTGCAGACAGCTGGACTATAGAACATCCGGGAGACCCCAGACAGGCAGCATCAGAAATTGGAGCAAATAACAGGAGCATGAGGGTTGGCAAGGCATTAGGAAAGGTGGGCAGGCAGATGGACTAGCAGTGAGGGCCAGACAAGGTTAGGTGATGTGCCAGAGCCTGTCAGCCATGAGCAGGAGGTTGACCAGAAAGAGCAAAAAGGACATCAGCCTGGGCTCAGGCTGCCTGTGAATCAGAGGCAGGATCCTGGTTTGAGATCTCAGAGCTTAGGTTCTGAGTTGTATCTCTGGCAGGGTTTGACCATGCAGGGACTACCCAGAAGCAAGATACCCAGGATAGCGAGGTAGAGGGGTGAGCGCAGGAATCCCAGCATTAGAATTAGGGCAAGGTAAGAGCAAGATCAGAACGCAGGTTAACCTGAGATTGTATTAACTTCCCTGCCTAACAAAAGATACTAAATTCCCCCTGAATAGGAAAAAAGAAGTCATCACTAACTTTGATTCAGAGTTTCAACCCTGGTGCCCATGAGACTTTGGATGGGATAGCTCTTTGATGCAGGAGACTGTCCAGTGCCTTTGTAGAATGTTTATAGCATCCCTACTCTTGACACACTAGGTGCCTATAGCGCCTCCTTCCCCTGCCAAGTTGGGACGCTCAAAAATGTCTCCAAATGTTGCCAAACGACTCCTGTTGAGAACCACTGCTCTAAATGAGCCTAACCCAGTAAGAGGCA
Source organism: Lutra lutra (assembly GCF_902655055.1). Lineage (NCBI taxonomy): Eukaryota > Metazoa > Chordata > Mammalia > Carnivora > Mustelidae > Lutra > Lutra lutra. Next base: position 90,032,050 of record NC_062296.1, on the reverse strand, counting down.
TCAAGTGGCCTCAATTTTAGTAGAAAAATGTCCGGGGGAAGAAAAACCAGGCCAGTTCTTACAACCTAGAATGGGAATTAAGGGAAGTGATACCCTTAGAAAGGCAGTGTGGATACAATGGCTCCTTCATGGAGAGCCACCCCATAGGCAAGTGTTAGAAAATGTTGGTATTCAATGGAGGGAGTCTGGGACCATACATTGCCTTTCTCCGTATAAACAACATATACGGTAGAAGTGGGTATGTATTCACTGATTTAATGGGTCAAGTGAAATTGAGTTGTGCTGAAAGCAATGTTTGACACCTAAAGCCAGAAGAAATGAAAATTGCATTGTGTTTTCATACCATGAAAGCTGTCCTAGCCTTAAAATGCCTTTGTCCAATGAGGGACATATTTTACTGGATAATGCCCTTTTGCACTCTTATGTTTGTTTGTTTTTTTTCCAGTTGAGTCTTACAAAGACACTGCATAAAACTTTTTTATCCCCGAAAATAGCGGTCATTGAAGCGTTTTGGTGGACTCGTTACCACTTACAAACAGTTCTAGCCTAGATTTCTCTGATTTCCTGTGTGGTATTGAAGTTTGGGAATAAACTGGCAAAGAGCAATGATTTCCATATACTTTGCTGCTTAAATACACATGAATTTCTTAATTTCATGCCATGTTGTACCACTACACTGTGGTTGGCAGGTTCCAAAATGGCCCCCATGATCCCTACTTCCTGGTAGTTGATGTGGGAAACAAGGCAGAAGAAAAATTATTAAATTTCCTAACTACCTATAGCCCATTGACAAGTCCTTGAAACAGGCAGAGTACATTCCTCTTGGGACTCAGCTGCCTCGCTGTTAATACTTTGAGGAGGATAAAAGGCTCAAGCCACAGGATCCTGAGTCTACTTTAACATATAAAAATTCCTTTAGAAACTTCCTTATGGGGCGCCTGGGTGGCTCAGTGGTGTAAAGCCTCTGCCTTTGGCTCAGGTCATGATCCCAGGGTCCTTCCTGCGATTGAGCTCCGTGTCGGGCTCTCTGCTCAGCGGGGAGCCTGCTTCCTCCTCTCTCTCTCTCTGCCTGCCTCTCGGCCTACTTGTGATCTCTGTCAAATAAATAAATTAAATCTTTTAAAAAAAAGAAAAGAAAAGAAACTTCCTTTATCTCTACCCCCCAAGATACATGTTGGCAATCATCCCCCAAGCATATGACTTACTGATACACATCTGAAGGGTCTCATGACTGGGTTTGTACTAAACAGTAATAAACGACCTTTCCCCCACAATAGCTAGCCCCCTCAGGATCCTGGAAATCTTGTTTTTAAAATACCTGGGAAGTTCACGCTCTCCCTGACCCCCTCCCAACCTGAAAGTATATAATGGGCCATTCCTTATGACCTCAGGGCAGCTCTTTTCTACCCACGGGTCCTGTCCCGGTGCTTTAATAAAACCACCTTTTTGCACCAAAGATGCCTCAAGAATTCTTTCTTGGCTATGGGCTTTGAACCCTAACATCTTTCCTACATCAGTAGTCGTACCTTGTGTAGTCCCCTCCCTTTGCGTGGCAGCCAGACCTAGTGATGTCCTCTTGGCAAATAGAATATGGAGCGAATGATAGGGTATGGCTTCCAAGATTAAGTTCTAAAGATCATCACTTCAACTTTGCTTTTTTTCTGGCTCTTCTTGCTTGCTTCCCTGATGGAGCCAGATGTCATGTTGCAAGCTGGCCTACGGAGAGACCTGTGAGACAAAGAACAAAGAAAGACCTCTGGCCAAAACCCAGCAAGGAACTGAGGCCTTCAGTCTCACAGTACATAAGGAACCGAATCATGCCCACAAGCTCCTGAGCCTTGAGATAACTATAGCTCCTAGCCAACACCTTGAGCACAGCTTGCGAGGGACCCAGCTGAGCCACTCCCAGATTCCTGACCTGCAGAAAGTGTAAAATCATAACCATGGTTATGTTAACTTGTTATATTTTAGGATGATTTGTTTACGCAGCAATAGATGACTAACACGTACGCTAAGGTCAGTCTGCACTCAGATCGGTGGCCTGTTCTAGTGTCGTCCAATGTGGCAACACACAGCTAGGAAGGCAAAGCAGTGAAACTTGAACTCCAGCTCCTGGCGGGTAGTGAGGGGGTCCTGAGGTAGGAGGACAGCAACTGACCATGACACACAGAGTTTAAGGGTGCTAATGAAAGAGAAGCTACCTGTTACGTGGAAACAAGAAGTCTGTCATTTGTGGCCATAAGACAAAAAGACCCAAGTGTATTGAATCTGCCCAAGAGGGCAAAGTGGGAGGAAACAGAAAAGCAAAGAGGAGCTCTGTGAATACCAGGCAAAGTCTGCACTACTCAGTGGGCAAAAGGCTCCAGAAAGAAGCAGATCCGGGCTTTGAGGAGCACCAAGGAGTCCCGGAAGAAAATGATGGTGGTTTTAGGGGAAATGTGAAGCATGTTTAAAAATAGATTTCTAAAATGTGATGCGTGATAAGAAGTGAAACATCCCTAACAACCACATGCCTCATGAAAGAAGAGGCCCCAGCCTCCCAGCCCTCTAGGTGACTAAACTATATGGGATTTTCTGGACAATTCCATAGGCCCAACAGACAAGAAAGGAAGGAGAGAGTCAGGGATGTGATAGTGTATTCTTTGTAACTGGACAAAAACACTTTCAGGCAATAATAATAATACTCTGAAACACTTTCTAGTTTCTTGAAACTTCATGTTTTGCAGCTGAGGAAACAAAGCCCTTGTGACGAGGCGTGTAGCTGGCGGAGCCAGTGGAAACCCAGGACGCTTGATGCTGCAGCGTGACCTTTACCTACTGGTACTGTTGGCAGCTGTAACCACCGTGCAGCACAAGGTACGAGCAATTTGAACAGGATGGCCCTAGAGCTGAGCTATCCTGGGGACCCTTGCTGGGCCATGGCGGCCGGATTGCGGGAGGCTAGTGTGGTGACCGTGGAAGGAGGGGACCCCGCGGTTGTTCAGGGCACTGTTGATTGAGTATATGTTTATATTCCAACTGGTCCTGCAGTTCTGTCCTTTGGTACTTAAGTGTCCCATCAGATGTACCGGTTCTTGTGGGCTGAAAGCAACTTTGTTCCCAGCGAGTCTGGTCCCAGGCCTCCTTTCTGCAAGGTCCTGTCTCCACTTGTCACACAAAACCTGGACGTTTATTTCCAGCACAAACTGACTAAAAGTGAAGGAGAAACCAGATTGTCTGTTCCCTCGAGCATTTGTAGACAGACAACTTTTAAATAGAAGAGCACACATGGGATTCTGAAAGCTTCGCTGGCACAGTGAGTTCTGGTAGGAGATTCCTCTAGAAAGAGAAACTTGAGCTACCGTCTTGTCTCGTGTAAAGGGATGGGGGTGGGATTTGACTGTTTAGGGAAAAGCTGGTCTCTTCGTCTCATGTAAAATCACAGGACCGTGGTGTAAATTTAAGGTAGTCATAGAGTCGCCTTTCTCTGGCCTGGCTGGTTCATTTATGCTGAATGCAGATTTGAGGAAGAAAGCCGTATATGTGGCCTTAGGCTGGAGGACGCCACTGACCATGGAATGTAGAGAAGTGCTTCTCCACCCTAGAGTCACCCTCCAGAGATTTTGGTAATCAATCCACAGTGTGGCCTGGCAATGAGATTAAAATCTCCCCCGATGATTGCCAAGTGCGACCTAAGGAGGGGATCACTGATCTAGAAGGGTGGTAGGACGTTTGTAGGCACCACAGCTTGGATGCAGTTCTACTTTTGCCACTTATGAGTTGGACCGAGTAAATGACCAGATTAACCTAGTTCGTTTTCCCCATAAGCCCCATAGATGTTGGCCCAGCTTTCCCCCTCTGATGCGCAGAGGGAACTGAGTTCTGGTCTTCGTGACGTGCTCTGTTTTTATTTCCCCTGTTTGCACTTGAAGGGAGCATTCCTGCTTTAACTTCTCCATGCTTCTGTTTTATCGTCCTAGAAGTGAGAATAGTCTCTATTTGATAGGGCGGGCACTCAGGGATTGGTAGCAACTAGTTTCGTCGCTGGTCATCCAGGGATGTAGCTAATGAACCTGTAGGGATGCGGTTGGAGCAGCATTCGGTGGTGAAAACTTGCCGAACCGGGGAACAGTAGCAAGGGCGGGAAGCCCCATTGCCTGGGGCGTTCTAGCATTGCTGTGCTGGATGCAGCAGAGGGACCCAGTGAGAGAGTTAGGGAAGCCCGGACCCCTCTGTGTAGGAAGCTTCCTATAGAATTGTAATATGACAGAGCACAAACCTTCCTGCGCAGGTATATGCACGAATACTTCCACAATCACGGCATTATACAAGGGAAGATGGAATCATTGTAAGTCTCCTATGTTTCCATGCACACCGGAGTCCTACCCGTCCTTAACGTTGCTCCATGTTGGGATTTTCTGGGGCCGTTTTCCAGATAGCGCCATATACCATTTCTCAAACTTCAGTGCACATGCCAGTCACCCAGGGCTCCTCGTAAAATGCAGATTCTGATTCAGCGATCTGGGCAGGGTCTGAGAGTCTGCATTTCTGTTTTTTCAGCATCTCAGTGATGCTGATGCCTCTTCTATGAAGAAGAAATCAAGCACTCTTTCAGTTGCTCCGTCTCAAGGGATACATTTGGCCATCAAACATTGCCCATTGCCATCTTTCTCTGGTGTCTTGGCCTCTGTTTAGGGGTGCCAGATGAAATATGTATGTCCTAAACATACTTAGCTGAAAGTTAGCCCTCACTTGTCTGAAATTCATACATAACAGGGCTTCCGGCTAAATATGGCTACGCGAAACCCCACTAGCCTCTTCCCCCTTGTAATCAGCTGCCTCTTATCTGCTGGGGCAGCGGGAGTCGAAAACCAGAGCTTGAAATGAGAGCTGCCAAGTCTAAGAAGTTCTCGATTTTTCTCCCTGTCTACACTTGCTTCCCCATAGCATCACACCAGCTCCAATCTGACCAAATCTGTTTCCCCAACTCCTCCCTCCTGAATTCTGAGTCTCTGACACCCAATTGCCCCCTCGTGGTCTCTGCCAGATGATCTAGCAGGATCTCAAAACTAATGGGCTCATAGCAGGACTTCTTGGCCCACCTTCTCCCTGGCCCTGCCTGGGTCCCGCCAGTCTCTCCTCTCACAGCCCACTTCCCCGTGCGCTGTGGCACCGAGGGCCAGCAACCTCAGAGCCATCTGGAGTCCTCTTTTCCGCACATCCCATTTGCAGTCCATCGACTGGCCCTGGTGGCTCTCTCAGAACATTCCTCCAACCCATCCGCTCCTCTGTTGAAAAATGAAATTCAGCTGAGGAAATTTTAAAGACCCTATTGGCTTTATTCACGGATATTCATGACTCATTGAATAAGCAGCATCCGTTCTAGCAAATAGAATGGACCTCCGAGAGCTGCACAGTATGAAAGAACTCTCGTAGGCAGAAGGGGACGGGACAAGGAAGTTCCTGGGGAGGAACGGATTGCTTCAGGCAGTCACCTGCCTTCGGGGGACGCCAGGGGTCCGTCAGGTCTGTGATCTCCTCAGTGCTGGCCCGGTTATTCCAGGTTGACCTGCTTGAGATCCCATTCCCGGGAGAGGCTGAAACTGGCAGTAAGCCAGGTGATAACATCTCCGTTTGGTGACGTGGGCTTCACACGAGTGACTCCATTTGGGGCCTGCTGTCCCCCTTGGACCACCTCTCATTCCTACTGCTAAAATCCCTACCTAGGCAATCAGCCCTTTTTGCCTGGACTAGAGCGTGGATTTAGCTGGTCTAGAATCTCTTGTCGTCCCCTTTCCTCCCAGTTCCCACAGAGCAAATCTCTCCCTCACCTCCTCCGTCGCCAAGGCCCCACAGCGTCTCTGGTTGGAAGCTGGTAAGTCCGCCAACAGAGATTCTGAACTGGGGCTGATTTTGCACCGCATCCCACCCCCCAGCCCCCTGCGGGGCAATGTTTAGAGACAGTTTGGGCTGTTTTCACTAGGGGCATTACTGGTATCTAGGGGATGGAGACCAGGGATGCTGCTGGGAGAGCCCACGGATGCCAAACAATGTCCAGTCCCAAATGCCAGTCGTCAAGAGATGGGTACAGCCCGCCGTCCAGAGAATTTGCAGAGAACAAAGGCCTCTGATTTTTTCTCCCCAAGCTGTTAGCCTTAAATGAAACAAGAAAAGTTCCTGTCTCTTTAGAATTAAAGGATGATGTAGGGAAAGTGTTTTGATCTCTCACAAAAACCATGAAAATTTTTTTCGTCCATTGAAACATCTTTGTGACGACATTTCAACAAATTAACAAGGGCAGCTGCAAAATGTGTGTTTCCTCCACCTTAAAAAAAAATGTGAAAACAACTGTTGTTCTTTTCTACTTCATTAAGCTAGACAGACTTGCGATAAGGCCAGCCTTTCCCGCTACTGAGTAATCCCACAGAGTATGAATAAAGCCACCAAAGAACTAATAGTTGCTAATGATCTCCCTCCACTAGCTTTCCTGTTAGCCATTTTTAACTCTGGGTTTCCCCTGCTGGGCAGGAAGCACTCTATGGTGTGGTTTACCAGAGAAGCCCCTCTAATCCCCTTTCACTTGATAGGCAAAACCCAAACCTATCTTTGTCTGACAGGTCTCAGGAGCCCCACAGTGACAAATAGGCAAGGCAACATGGCAGCCGCCCGGGGGGAAGATGGCGATGCAGAGGACTCCATGAGAGACACAAAATGGATGTTTTTAGGAATCAGGGATTTAGCAGTTTAGGATGGTGAAGGAGTTCTCAACTCTGACTATGTGTTAGTTTCAGATTCAGTTGGCCTGGGAAAGGCCCAGGGCATTGGGATACTTTTTAAAGTTTCCTAAGTGATGCTAGTGGACACTGAGGGCTGAGAAGTACCGCCCTAGACCAGGATTTCTCCACCATCGTGCTGATGATGTTTTGGGCCAGATCCTTCTGTGCTGGGGGAGAGGCTGTCCTGTGTGCTGTAAGATGTTTAGCAGCAACTCTGGGCTCTACCGACAGGAGGCCGGTAACATCCCCTCTTCCTGTGGTGACAAGCAAAAATGTCTCCAGATATTGCCAGATGTCAAATGTCCCCTGAGGGACAAAATCGTCCCCCCGCTCCATCCCCCAGCTCACGAATCACTGTCTTGGACACTGTGTGCAGAACGTAGCTCACTGATGACCACACGGATGGTGTGGTTCGAGGAGTGGAGGTGGGGGGAGGTTCCGCTCTCCAAAATAAAAATCTAAGGAATGAGAGAACTGTTCACTGTCCCATCCTCAGCTTCAAGGTGGGATCAGTGGTGCCTTCCATAACTCTACGCTGAAATACCTTTTCTCCCCATTGCAGACATACCGACTGTGTTGGCCTATAATACATTGGTCTATATATTGAATATACAAATCCAAAATCAAGATTGTTTATATAACATTAGAGATCTATCTCTGAGAGAAAAAGAGGACCATGCATTCCCTCTCTAATGGAGTCACTTGTTCCCATAGGAAGCCACCTGGCCTCCATTCCCTGCTGCTCCCGGGATAACTTTCCCCTTTGGGGACTCCAACATCGCGGCCTCCAGCCACCAGTCACACGTGCCTTGGTAGACTTCAGCTTAAATGAATATGAAGGAGATAAAAGTAGAAATTCAGTTTCTCAGTCACACAAGCCACATTTCAGTGCTCAGGAGTCAGGCACAGCTAGTGGCTACAATATTTTAATGCCGCTGGAGAACATTCTGGCCATGGCAGGGAGTTCTGTAGGACAGCCCTGTTCAACTGGAGAGCTCTGGTGACATTCTCACGATTACCTGCCTCTGCTAGCACCTCACTGCTTCTTGGACCAGATTAGTGTGGCATTTAAGATGGTTCACGACATAACCCCAGCTGTCCCTTCCAGAGCCCCCTCTGCCCCTCCGTCTCCCGTGTAGAGCTGGATAGAAGAGACCACTGCACTCTTCCACATTCGTGGCTTTCCCTGTGCTGTTTCCTTTGCTACAAATGCTATTTCTCTAACTTCTTCACTGGGAAAACTCACTCACTCTTGATCTTCTGATTCAGTTCAGAGTCATTTGCACGCGTGTCCTTATGCACATGGCAGAGCTCCTCAAGGTCAAGGAGGGGCTCTGATCCTCTTTATATCATGGAAGGCTAGCACTGTGCGGGCACCCACATCTCCAGCAAAGGATTTCGCCAACTAGCTAATGAATGAAGGCGGCATGATAGACACATTTAACATCACAGGAGTCCAACCACCCACATTTCCATGAAACTGATGGCACCTCCTTGGGAGAGGAACATCTGCCTTTTCTCTTCCGGGCAGAGTGAGCAGATCTGGTAACTTCAGGCTCTTCGTTGGGATAGAAGATAAATGTGCTTAAAGCTTATATCTGATGGGTTGATAGTCATGAAGAGTAAGAAAGGAAATAAAGGGGGAATTCAGTGCTCTCCTCTGAGGATTTCAACTCTTCTATCAGTGAAACAGAAATATCCCAAACAAATAGTAAATAGTAAAAAACCAAACCAAAAAAAGGCAACAGCAACAGAGAGGATCAGCTTAGCATTACAGCTGCACAGTGTTTCTTCCCTGGCCGATTTCTGACTCTCTCTAAAGGGTAGTTTGTCTCTATGGCAGACCCCAGAGATGTAACTTACACTTCCTTTCCTTTTCCCTCACAACCTAACACAGTGTCTGGCACACAGCTTCACCTCCTCCGGGAAGCCCTCCTTGAGTTCCCCTGACTACCCCTCTTCTATGATCCGGAAACACCACGTACACTGCTTCATCATGTACTGACCTTATGGTTTTACATACTGTCCCTTTAATGTCACTATGTTTTTCCTCAGATCAGAAACTATATTGTACTCTTCTTTGAGTTTTCATGGCTGTTAGACTGTCTGACACCACAATAAATCTTTGATCAATGAATAAAACTTGACAGCAGACAATCCAGGTTTTAAAGGAGAAAAACAGTATTTCTGTGCAATAGTTAACAGTATTAGTAGAAATTTTTAGAATTTGAAAGGAGGAGTGAGGGAAACTTTATGAGTGTGAATTTATTTGGATTTAAAAAAAACTTTGATGGCACCTGGGTGGATCAGTCAGTTAAGGGTCTGATTCTTGATCTCAGCTTGCGTCTTACTCTCAGGGTTGTGAGTTCCAGCCCCGCACTGGGCTCTGTACTGGGCATGGAGACGTCTTTAAAAAAATTAAATAAATTTGTTTAAAAAAACAAAAACAACCAAACCTTTGGCATTACTTGGTCTGGATAAAGACACAATGATCATTAAATAATTCTAGAAAGTAGAGACACTTCTAGAAAAAGAATCCATGCAAGATTCCTTTTAAACCTGTTGATTTCAATCCAATGAATAAATATTGAAGACTTAGGATGAGCAAACAACCCTGCCAAGAGAGAAAAAAAGAAAATACTTCTGCCACTTAACATTTCATAATTCTGTGACCTTATGATTCTGAACGCCTACAGAAGGTATTTTTAAACCTTGGCAGTCACATGGGGTAGATTTACATGAAGAACCATGGAGTGAGAGCTTGCACAGATTTTTCTCATCAAAGTTTCACTACGGGCTGCTGCCAACGGGTCATTTTCAGACCCAGGCCATTGGTTTATGGCCTCACCCCAGAGTGGGCTAGACAGTCACGTGTCACTTGGCAGTTTTCAAGGTGTGCGTTCTCGCTGTTTAATTTTCTGTCCCTTCCTCCAGCAGCCAGATGGTTAATGGCCCTTCCTTAAGCGCATGCACATTCATAGAAAAGGTGCGAGGAAGAGCCCTGGGAAGGGGAACCTCTCACACAGTCCTGCCTAGTCACCGGATTGTTGACCCACTGATGGGGCCTGAAAGCCTTTTCAGCCACACAAAACCCTGGGTTTCTTCATTAGCATATCAGAGGGGGCGCGGTGGTGGGAAATGCCACCGGTGACAAAGGACACAGCTCAGGGGCATTATCGCATTGGTGCTTACAGAAGCAGAAAAAATGATCTTCGGGCCAGGCCTGCAGTGATGGACAGATGTTGACATATTTTCTTGGGTGACCGATGTCTGCCCAACGCCCCTCCCTCCGCTTGATTTGTACTCAAGGTTGCCCATCCCCCTCCAAGACCAGTATACCACGAGGAAGAGCCGTGTCCCAGTCAAAACCTCCCTCTAGCTAAAATGAAGATACAGTTTCAGCTCTAATTTCATTGTGGCTGGAAGGGACTTGCCCCCCCTCCTTTTTTTTTTTAATTTTCAGTCTTGAAAGCCTTAGCAGAAACATGATGTGTTGATAAATAGGAGAATCCATTGTCAGTTGCTAATACCGCCCTCGAGACTGAATCACTGTTTATATCACGGTAACTCTTGTCAGGAACCCGCCATCTTACCGTTTCATATGGGAAGGGAGGAAGGGCATTTACTAACAAAGTAATTTCACATTCCCGTTGTTAAATGATTTTCCCTTCTGTGATCTAGACTCTCTAGCAGTGGTCCTCAATTGGGGGGGGGGGTTCCACCAGAAGTGGACACTGGGTAGTGTCTGGGGACATTTCCAGTTGTCGCCCATAAGGGTGGGGAGGTATGCTGCCAGCATCTAGTGGGTCAAGATGAGGGGTCCTGCTCAACATCCAAAAATGCACAGGGCAGCCCCATACAACAAAGATTTCTTTGGTTCAAAATGTCAGTAGCGGGGCGCCTGGGTGGCTCAGTGGGTTAAAGCCTCTGCCTTCGGCTCAGGTCATGTTACCAGGGTCCTGGGATCCAGCCCCATGGTGGGCTCTCTGCTCACCAGGGGGCCTGCTTCCTCCTCTCTCTCAGCCTGTCTCTCTGCCTACTTGTGATCTCTCTGTCAAATAAATAAATAAAATCTTAAAAAAAAAAAAAAAAACTGTCAGTAGTGCTGAGGCCGAGAAGCCTTGCTTTGTAGCCTCCTTTGGGAATATAATTTACAGATTCCTATCCAGACAAATTGCTACTGACCGAGGGGCACCTAGAGTGACTTAGGTTCCCATTTTGCTGTATTCATTTAGAATATAGAACCGTTTTTGACAAAGAAACAGGACTTAAATGATAACTTCTCATCTTTGGCTCCATCATTGGAAGCTTTGATCTAAGCAGTGGGTGTAAAATTTTAGAAAATTGTATATTGAGCACAGAGGGGTGAAAATTTTCCTACGCGCAGTAATTTTGCTTGCTTACAGCCAACAACATGTCTTTACTTCATGCTCAGCTGAGTCTTAAATATACTCCAAATGGCATGAAATGTGATTAAAGAATTCTTCCTCCTCACTTCGAAATATTTATAACCTCTTAGAATATGACACATTGGGGTAAAATACACATTGTTCGAATATGCGTGCATATTATACACACACATAATTAAATCTGTATCTAAAATCATATGTTGCAGTAGGTTTATGTTATTTAATATCATGTTTTCCCGGATCAAAATTTTTTCAGTTCAATATTTAGAAATCAGAATATCAGTAATCTCATATATACACATATACACAGATATAAATGCATAGAAAAACATACACAGCCGAGCCTTGAGCAATGTAGCTATTAAGGATGTTCACCCCCTGTGCAGTCAAAGATCTGTATATAATTTTTGACTCTCCCAAAACTTTACTATTAATAGCCTACTGTTGACCAGCAGACGTGTCGATACCATAAACAGTTGGCTAACACATATTTTATATGTACTGTGTATTATATTCCTGCAAAAAAGTAAGCTAGAGGAAAGAAAGTGTGATTAAGAAAATCATAGGGATGAGAAAATACACAGAGTGGTGTACTGTATTTACTGAGAAAGAAAATTCCCCATGTAAGTAAACTCAACGCAGTTCGAACCTGTGTGGGTCAAGGACTAACTGTGGTATTTTCCTCAGACACCGATTGTTCTACCCAAGTAGCTACATGCTGACCAAACCACTCCAGAAGACTCTAAGGACTATTGATCACTAGTTATTATGTACATTGTTTCACAAGTTAGCTAAGTGCTTTCTTAGTAGTGTCAAGTAGATGGTAGATGCCAGGGAAAAAAATGGCAGATAAAGAGGGACATAAAATGGAGACCAAAGTGAATTGCCTTAATCCATCTTCAATTATCTTATAATATAGTCTGCAGAATATATGGTTTTTTACCTTAAAAGTTCCTAATTAAAAATTATTCTAGTGTTTAAAAATCACGCAGTCCTGGGACACTGGCCAAATCAGAGTATGCGCTCTGGTGAAGATATTTCATAATTCACCATTTGTAAAAATAATTTTACTTTCTGTAAAACACAGTGGTCCATATTAGACTCAATTGAGCCTGGAAAGCATACTCATTTCTTATGCTCCACTCAGACTGATTGGATTAGGATAACTGAGGATGACATTAAAACAACACACACACACACACACACACACACACACAAACGTGCACACACATCAGGCCATTCTACTATGCCCCCATAGTGGGAAGACTGACTGGAAACCCAGGTGTAAAGCTCAGACCACCAGAGACTACTACCACATCAGCAGGTAAACTGGGTAAACATTGCCCCTTAGAGACGGTAAGGACATGTCTCTGTCTCAGTCTAGTGGGGGTAGGCAGTGGGAATCGTCCAGGAGAATACATTTGGCATGGTAACAGCTTAGTGATGATTCACTCTTTTTTTTTTTTTTTTAAGATTTTATGTATTCATTTGAGAGAGAGAGAGAGAGAACAAGAGAGAGCACAAGCAGGGGAAGCAGGAGAGAGAGAGCGAAGCAGACTTCCCACTGAGCGGGGAGCCGGACGTAGGGCTTGGTCTCAGAACCCTGGGATCATGACCTGAGCCGAAGGCAGATGCTTAACCCACTGAGCCACCCAGGCGCCCGTGATGATTCAGTCTTTAAACTGCCATCTTGAATGAGAAGAGCACCTTGGTATAAAGTAAAGAATGCTAGGGGCATCTGGCTGGCCCAGTTAGTAGAATGTGTGATTCTTGATCTCAGGTTTGTGGGTTCCAACCCTGTGCTGGGTGTACAGACTCTTTGAAAATAAACCAAAAAAAGAAAAAAAAAAAAAGAAAGATTGCTAGAACCCGGGCAGTGTTGTTAAATTTGACTCTTTCTCCGACTAGCTATGGGTGAGCTCTGTCAAGCCCCTCATTCTGCCTAGCCTCATTTACTCACTTACGGAATGAGAGGACTTGGTTACACAATTTCTACTGTTTCATTTAATTGAGAAAGAAAAATAACTGTGAGCGATATTAAGTTAATATTTTTTATTTTTTCAAATTTATAAAGCATTATATGACAAAATAACATACAGTTTATAAAGGAATTTGGGATAATCTGTCAGAAATATATCTCATCCTATCAGAAAAATAGGTCTAGTGTTTTGGTTATATGATATTTCTGTAGTTCACTGTATCTTAGACTAGTGATCAGCAAATTTTTCTGTAAAAGAGTAGAGAGTCAATATTTTAGGCTTTGAGGAGCAGGCTCTGGAAAATTTCTGTTGCATCATTTTTTCTCTTTAGTCATTTAAACACATGGAAGACAGGGAATGGGCAGGATTTGCTGACCCTTATTTTAAAGGATAAAATTTACATTTGCATAAAATCAAAATCACTTGCTTTATAATAACAACAACATCACCATCAACTAGAAGTTCCTGTTACATGTCATTACATGGGCACTGAACTTAGACAAAAAAGAAACCCACCGAAGTTGATCCCTAATGCCTACTGGGGCCAACCATCCATCTGCCGGCTGGGACCAGTTTTAGCCCTTGAAGTCCCCAGTCCCAGGGAACCTGGCATGACTGGTCAGCAACCACATAAAACCCTTGGGCAGCTTTCTTTCATGGGAAATCTGGGACCAAATTAAAAGGTAAAAAGCTTGAAATGGAAATGCTTTCAGGAGCTTCAACACATAAACAGCAGGCCAAGACCCCAGCTGGAAGACTCTAAAGGGAAAATTACAAGAGACTATTTCGTAGTCCTTTTTTTGGATTAAGCTTGATTGAGCCTAAATCTGCCTCCCAGTTATAAGTCCCAACCCAACAGGCTGCAGATGAGGAAAGGGCTTATTCACAGGCTTGGCAGGTGGTTTTGAACACAACTTTATACAACCTCTAGAGATGACAAATGCTAGATGTTAGGAAGAAACACAGCCCAGCCTTATTACTCAAAAGCAAACGAGTTTATAATTAACCCCTCCTGGGTTAGTCTGAAGCGGACATGTGACCCAGACCTAGCTGTGAACCTAACTATGAATACAAAAAATTACTAGTTGGGACTGCTTTGGAAACAGCCAGGAGTAAAAGAGAGAACAATATTGTCCACATGTTTTCATTATGTGCATTATTATCATTAATTTGAATCTTTAAGACTGCAAACTTGAAACTCAAAGGCAATCTTTCTCTTAGGAACTTGACTTGAAATTAGGTACACCAACTCCAAGGGAGCTTTGTTATTACTACATGGCTTTCCATTTGTACTTTGTAAAAACAGGAAGCTTTCTTAAGACATAAATATTAAAAAACAGATCTGATAGCTTAAAAGATGATGTCATTGAGTAAAACCAAATCAAGGAGATAATTTAGAATCTTTTGCAACATTTTCTTTCATTGTCATCAATTTGTGCCAGTTCTGATCTTGTTTGGAGCTGTGGTCCTATCTTTACGACTCATCCCACTTGGGTCATAGAACCATCTTTTTTTTCTTGGCATCAAAACCTCTTGCATCTTTTGAAGCTATGGCTATGGGTAGTTCTCCTTAGAATCTACTTTAGCAGAATCAGTGACACTGGAAAATAATCACACATTTCTCTAAATGGATCTTCCTACCCCTTCCATGGTATAAAATCCAAGGGAAAGAGGGAAGACCTATTCAGGTAGTGGCTTGATGTGTTGATTCTACAAGAAACCTGAAAATGAGTGTCTTTCCCTAAGTGGAAATTTTGGTTTGTTGTAAGGGGAGAAGGATGGGGTGTTAGAGCCACAAACTAGGTAAGTTGTAAGGGGTCATGGGTGAGCAAACAAAGACCAGGGTCCACTTGGGTGCATTGAACATGGCCATGTGGGGTCTGAGTGGTGGAATTTGAAGGAAGTGCTAAAGTAGTACTTCAATAAAACATTGAAAAAAATAAAACACAGAAGAAAATATATTAAAAAAATAATAATAGGGACACCAGGGTGGCTCAGTCAGTTGGGCTGCTACCTTCGGCTCAGGTCATGATCCCGGGGTCTTGGGATCGAGTCCTGCATCGGGCTCCTTGCTTGGCAGGGAGCCTGCTTCTCTCTCTGCCTCTGCCTGCCACTCTGCCTGCTTGTGTGCACACGCTCTCTCTCTCTCAAATAAATAAATAATCTTTTAAGAAATAATAATAATAATAATGGGGCACCTGGATGGCTCAGTCGTTAAGTGTCTGCCTTCAGCTCAAGTCATGATCCTGGAGACCTGGGATCGAGCCCCACATTGAGTCCCTGCTCAGTAGGAAGCCTGCTTCTCCCTCTCCCACTCGCCCTGCTTGTGTTCCCTATCTCACTGTGTCTCTCTGTCAAATAATAAATAAAATCTTAATAATAATAATAATAATGAAAAAAATAAAGTAGTACTTCACTGGGGTGCCTGGCTGGCTCAGTGGGTGAAGAGACCCAATCTTGATTTCAGCTCCGGTCATGATCTCGAGTTGAGCCCCGTGTTGAGCCTCTCATGTGGATCTACAGTGGGGCGTCTGCTTGAGATTCTCTTCCCCATCACCTGCCATACTCACTCACTTGCACTCTCTCTCAAATTATAAGAAATAAATAATTCTTCAAAGTAGTGCTTCACCAGCTCTCTGCCAAGGCACATAAATGCATATTCCTCTACAAAGTGTGATATGTGTGTCAGAGGTTCTGTTACTCACCCACCGCCATTCACTCAACTCCAGAAAACAAGTGGACATCAGCTTCCTGTTTTACCTGGTGATCAATCAGGAAACTCTTAATCATGTTTCATTGAATTTTAATACCTCCCTTCCAAAACCACTGGATGAACGCAAGTTAACTGTCTCAAGATGAGTTTCTGAGCTTCACCTAAACACAGGAACTGCTTTTTTCCCAAAGCTTGTATAAGGGAAGGGTGTTAGCTGGAAAAAGAAGCACAAGGGACAGAGGACATAATGGCTTCCCATTTGGTTGCTGGTCCTGCCAAGGTCACCCTCACCGTGCTTCCTTGCCCTGTAGCTGTTGCTTCCAATAATAGTTGGTTCCAATTTCCAGGATCCTTCTCCACTCCCTTGAAGGTACCAAGGCCAGCCAGCTAGCAGCTGCTTCCTCAGCGGTCTGGAGCCTGGCTCTACTACTAACTACTACCAACTGCTGTTTGCTCCCATGGGCCTAGGGGTGACCACTGCTTCCAGCCGCCGTGACTGCTTCCGTGTCACTATAGCCTTCCCTCCATGACTTCTTGGTCCTCTAATACCTATTTCACTGAGTATATTAAATTCTCTCTGTTAAAATAACTGGTGTGTTTCCTCCTAGTTTAATTGCTTCTCTCCCTCTCTTTCTCCCCCTTTTATTTTAAGTTTATTTATTTATTTGTTTTAGTAATCTCTCCACCCAGTGTGGGGCTTGAACTCATGACCCCAAATTCAAGAGTTGAATGTTCTTCTGAGACATCTGGTCACCCCTTTTTGTTGCTTCTTGATGGAGACTCTTCTCTGTAAGCTTCTAAGGTTCAGATTTCTCAAACATGGCATGTAGCAATAGAAGAGAGCCTGGAAACATCCTTTCCAACTTATCTAGGGTTGACTGTCACCCCACTGGGGTCTATGTGCTTACATAAAGTGGTCCCCAAAGGGGCCTCCTCCTTCTCAGATCCCCATCACCCCCCACACATGCCACATATACATTCCTGTTGCAGCTTTGTCCCTGCTGCGTGGATTGACATCACACCAATGGTTCTGCTTAAGAGTTCTCTTTCATCTTTACTCAGAAAAGAATCAACCTGCCCGCTAGGGGACCACAACAAATAGCCTGGATTCCAGAACATTCCTCTCATTGATTCCCTCCATAGCAGGATGGCCTATAACTTATTCAGGGTCAGTCTGCTTTCCATTCTGACTATTTAGGACGGTCGGCCCCTCCTCAGAAGGCCACACACTAGGTGATCAGAGGGCTTCTAGACAAGCCCTGAGACTCCTCCTTTTAGGCCCATGAGTCCCTTCTTAGATACACTTAGAGTCTATAAAATGGACCTTAAAAATTATCTATCATCTATTCCAATGTTCATTTTAAGGAGGATCTATACATTCTATATATTTTTTTAAATGACAATTTTGGACAAATAAACCAAAAAAAAAATTGGCTAAATAGGTAATTCTCAGAATACGAATATTCCTTTTGCCTGATGCTGTAAAGCAGCCAAGATACTCAAAGGAGATCTGATAAAATACATTTAGATTTCATTTTGATCTTTAACCTGGGTCTGCACATCTTCAGGCCATGGAGTCACAATCTCAACAAATGCCGGGTTTGGGAATATGTAGATTTTATGGAAGAGCACTAGAGCAATTTTCCTATCATTATTCAGCAGCTGCCACTCCTGAAAATTGTAATTGCAGAGAAATAGAATGTTCTCAAATCATGATGTGGGGAGGCAATGTTCTGTGATCTGGAGCATGCCGTCCTAGCGAGGAATACAGCATAAAATCTGAATATTTTGAATATAAAATGAAAATATTGCTCGGTCTTGCTGGGGTACATGAGGCCAGCACTCTTCAGTTTTTCAAAATAGTTGACAATATTTTGGTCCTTCGAACACCAGTGGTCATGTTCTGATGTGGACCCACGTAATCTTCTGTGTGTTCCAGTTCTGATATTTGATTATGACATTCCCACTACTATTGAACAACCACACTCATGTACATTTAGAAAGCACTTTAAACAATGAACTCTTTATTTTCCCCATAAATGTACAATAGCAGCCCAAGTTGAAAAACAGGGATGGGTCTCCACGGTAATGTTTAAATGTCTTCATTCCATTCACGATGTTAACGCTGAGATTATCCTTTTATTTTATATTGTTATATAATGAACTCCCCCAAATCATAGTTTAAACCAGCAAACATCTATTATCTCTCCACATCTGTGGATCAGGAAGTCAAGAGCACCTCAGCTGGGTGATGGCTCTTGGACAAGAGTTGCAACAAGGTTGCAGACAAGCTATTGACCAGGGCTGCGGTCCCTTGAACATGGGGTTGGAGGATCAGTTTGCAGCCTCCCCATGTGGTTATTTGCTCACCTCAGTTCCAGGGGGCTGTTGGCCAGAGGCTTCAGGTCCTCCATGGGCCCGATCAAAACAGAAGAGACTGTTGCCCTTAGAACAAGCAATCTTTGAGACCCTGCTCACAGTTCTTTTGGATATAGACCCAGTAGTGGAATTACTGGATCATGTAGTAGTTCTAGATTTAATTTTTTGAAGAACTGTCATACCCTTTCATACTGCTTGGGCCATTTTATGATCTTGTCAACAGGATACAAGGGTTTCAGTTACTCCACATCCTCACTAATTGGTTTCTCTTTTCTTATCTTTTATAAGCCACCCCAATGGGTGCCAGGCGGTATCTCATTGTGGTGTTGATGTGCATTTCTCTAATGGGTGTGTGAGGTTGAACATCTTGTCATGTGTTTGTTGGCCATTTGGAGAAATGTCTGCTCAAGTCTTTTGGCCATTTTAAAATCATGTTATTTGTTTGTTGTTAATCTTATTGAGTTGTAGTTCTGTGTCCTAATTATTCACCCCTTATCAGATAGAGGATTTGCAAAGATTGTCTCCCATAGGATGCCTTTTCACTTTGTTGATTATGCTCTTGGATACACCAATTTGTTTTGTTTTGCTTTGTTTCATTGGTTTGTTGGTTTGTTGTCTGATCTTATTGATCTGTTACTCTTAGAAAATCCTTTTTGGCTGGACTCCAAGCTAGAGGTAGAAACTCTCGGAAAGGACAGCCTCCGTCTCTTGGCAATCTGTTTCTGGTGGGTTTTCTTTGGCCTCCTTCATCCTCTTGGGCAAGAGTTTAGCATGTTCTGCAGCCTCTTCCTTATCTTTCTTAGTGTGCTGTTTCTTCAGAGCGATACACCGTCATTTGCTTTGGAGGACAAGTGGAGTAACAAGACGCTGGATCTTGGGAGCTTTTGTTCTAGGTTTCTCACTGTCTGTTTAAGGGCTTTCTCACGACATACTGGGGGACATTACCTCTGCGAGACTGAAGAGTTTGTGGATTCTGGTAGCTCTTTTGGGCCCTGGGTGATGAGGCACAGTACTATCAGTGAGCCCAGAAATATCCTTGTCCCCTTTTTTTTTTACAATAACCAAACTGAGAACATTGAGATTGATATCCACAGCACAACCCTGAGCATACTTGCACTTTCCTTCTCCAGCCCTCCTTGGTCTGTAGCAGGAATACCCTTACTCAGGTGCAGGTGGACATGGCCATGTGTCAAGACACGCTGCTTCCTGGGGAAGCCTTGTTCCTCATTGCCACATAATTTTGGCAAGGACCACATAACCCTTCCATTCTTCACCCAGAGCATCAGCAGCAACTTCTGTAGCCATATGCTTCTTTTCTTTTTTAAATTTAAGTTCAACTAGCCAACATATAGTACATGGTTAGTTTTTGATGTATGTTCAATGATTCATTAGTTGCATAACACCCAGTGCTCATCTGCTTCTCAGAAAAGGTACGGAGTTTGCATTCATCTTCTGCTTCACTGAGTTTCTGGCAGCCAGTAGCTGGGAAGGAGATGTTCAGCTTTATCCTAAAGCAGTCTACTGCCTCCGAGGCACCACAAAAAGTGCGATACACAAAAGCCTTTAAGTTTGATAGAGTCCCATGTGACTCTTATTGCTTTTATTTTCTGTATTTTTGGTGTCATTTCCAAGAAGTCAGTGTCAAATCCAAAGTCACGAAGCTCTTCCTCGATGCTTTTGTCAGAGAGGAAGACCGTGTCCTCTGCCCTTAAAGGTCCTTAGAATCGAAGGACATGAGGCAGATTAACAGGAGAAAATCAAATTTAATAGCATAGATACAGGGAATCCACACAGACATGAGATTCCGAAGACCATGAGGTGATGTGAAGCTTATATGAGCTGAGGGAAAAGGTAGGGGTCTGGTCTGCTGATACAAAGGGGAGAAAACTCATTAGCAAGAGGTGAAAGGAGATGTTTGGAAAAACAAGATGGTTCTATCACGCAGATGAGTTCCTTCCTAAAGGGGCCTCTGTTCCAACTTCCCCTCCTGCGGGCAGGCTCTCCTTTCCAATGTAAATGTAGGTAGTCATGGGGGTGGCAGAGCACCTTCCCTGCCCTGCTGGCTTTTTATTACTTTTAACTTGAAATAATCTTTATGCCAAATGGCCTGTTTGGGGGTGTCTCATCCTGCAGCCCTTCATGTTCCTCTGGGAGTTTTACAGTTTTGAATCTTTAGTTCAGTCTTTAATCTACTTTTAGTTAATTTTTGTATGTGGTATAAGAGAAAAGTTCAACATCACTCTTTTGCATGTGGATGTCAGTTTTCTCAGTATTATTAGTTGAAAAAACTATCCTTTCCCTAACAAACAGTTTTGGCACCTATGTTGAAGACCATTTGACCACCTATCTGAGGGTTCATTTGGGGACTTTGTATCCTATTCCATTGGCCTATAGGTCTGTCTTTATGGCAGTACCACACTCTTTTGATTACTATAGCTTTCAAATATGTTTTGAAATCAAGGAGGTGTGAGACCTCCAACTTTACTCTTCTTCTTTTTTTTTTCCTTCTTCTTTTTTTTAATAGTGAAGAATTTGTATTTAGATTCAGCCAGCTGGACTCAGTTTAGACGATCCCAATTTTGTTGGCAACATCCAAAGCATCATAGTCAGGAACTAGTCAAACATATGCCTTCTTCTTTCCATCAGGCCTGATCAAGATGTTGGCCTTGGCCACATCAATGTCATAGAGCTTCTTCACAGCCTGTTTGATATGGTGCTTGTTGGCCTTGACATCCACAATGAACACAAGTATGTTGTTGTCTTCTGTTTTGTTCATGGCTGACTCAGTATTCAGGGGGAACTTGATGATGGCATAGTGATTGAACTTGTTTCCCCTGGGGGTGCTCTTTCGAGGATATTTGGGCTGCCTTCAGAGACGCAGAGTCTTGGGTCGCTGGAATGTAGGTGACCTGTGGATCTTCTTTTTTCTGTGACCATGGAAGCCTTTTAGCACCACTTTCTTGGCCTTCAAAGCCTTTGCTTTGGTCTTTGGCTTTGGGAGGGGCAGGGGCTTCTTTCTTAGCTTTCGATGCCATCTTCACAAAAGGGCTAATCTTCTTTTTCAAGATTATTTTTGACTAATTGTGGTCCCTTGAGATTTCACATGAATTTTAGGATGGATTTTTTTTTTTCCCTACAAAAAATGCTGTTTGGATTTTGATAGGGCTTGCATTGAATTTGCAGATCTCTTTGGATAGTACTGACATCTTAATATCAACTTTTTCAATCCACGAACATAGATGTCTTTCCATTTATTTATGTCTTTAATTTCTTTCAGCAATGTTTTATAGTTTTCAATGTGTAAGTCTTTCACCTCCTTGGTTAAGTTTATCCCTAAGTATTTTATTATTTTTTATGCTATTGTAAATATTTTTAAATTTTCTTTTCAAATTGTTCATTGTCGGTACATGGAAACACAATTGGTTTTAGTGCATTCACTTTGTATCTTGCAACTTTGCTAAATCATTTATTAGTTCTAACACTTTTTTGTGGGGTTCTTTAGCATTTTCCCATAATAGCTCATGTCCTACAAACAAAGATGATATTACTTCTTCCTGTCCAGTTTGAATGCCTTTTCTTTCTTTTTCTTACCTCATTGCTCTGGCTGGGACTTCCAATACTATGTTGAATAAAAGTAGCAAAAGAGAGCATTCTTACCTTGTTCACGATCTTAGAGGAAATTTTTTGTCTTTTACTACTGAGTATGATGTTAGCTATGGAATTTTCATATATGGTTTTTATTATATGGAGGTAGTTTTGTTCTACTCCTGGTATGTTGAGTGTTTTTTATCATGAAAGGGTTTTAGGTCTTGTCAAATGCTTTTCCTTCATCGATTGAAATGATCATGTGGTTTTTGTCCCGTATTCTATCAATGTATTATATTACATTGATGAATTCTCATATGCTAAACCACTGTTATATTCCAGGAATAAATCGCACTCACTCATGGTGTATAATCCTTTTGATGTGCTCTTAAGTTGGATTTGCTGGTATTTTGTTGAACATTTTTGCGTATGACATCATCTTAACTAATTACATCTACAATGATCCTATTTCTAAATAAGGTCACAGTTTTAATTGCTGTGAGCTGGGACTTCAACATCTCAAACCCCTGTAATTTTCACCCCAAGTGCCCACATGCTTTATTTATTTTGAGTTCTGTAGTTCCAGAGAATTGCTTTTCATTGTTTACAGAGGCCCTTTGAATGCAAACCATTTGTATCATTCCCTTGATTTCTCCGCCCTCCCCGCTGCTGTGGACACCAGCCACTTTTGTACAGTGAACTCATTTTTAATTCAGGAAAAAAAAAGAAAATAAATGATTGGTATATAGGTCAATTCCTAGTTCTGTCTCAGAAAACAAAGGACCAGGGTTCAGCTAGCATAGCGTTCAATTATTTCTTCATATGGCCTTTGTACATATGCTCACGTGCATTTCACTTCTCTCTTTCCTGTGACCCAGAGATAGTAAATTTCCAAAGATCTGGCTCAGAGCTAGGTAAAAAGTCCAAATTTATCACATCTTGGATGAATCTTATTTGATGCTTTTGAGAATCTTTTGACCTCACCAAACTAGACTGGTTTCTGTACAGAGGTATGGATTGTTAAAAATGAACTTCATATTTTTTTTTTAATGGAACTGGGTTTTTCCACCAGCCGGGTTGATGATTACTCTAAGATTTTAAGCATATTGTTGAGACTTTAGTAAAAGGTCTCTCAAAACACTCAAGGAATACATAAGGTCTTTGGTTACTTTCTGATATTGTTCTCTTTAGGAAGTCTCCCTGGTGCCCTGACCTTCCCATGCCACCCTGGAGCTCTGAGCAGTTTCTTACAGGTTCAAGACCATTCTCCTATATCTTAACCAATTGAGAGCCTTCTACTCAAAGCTTCGGCACGTTGGAAATAAATTTTCCACTGTGGGAACATTTTCATTTTTCAAATTAAAATTGCAACACAGTGCTATGGTTAGAAGAGTGACATTTCTAATTAAGGTGACACCAAGTCACACACATGATACAGATGAATCACTTTATGGTGTTCACCACACTTGACAGACAGAGCAAGATGCTTCTGAAAAATTAAGCATTGGCTTGTAGCATCTGTCCATGTTAATCTATTCTTGAAAGATGAGCATATCCAACCTTCTCTTGGGAGATTAAGGAAGTAACAAGATGATTTTTTACGAAATTGAATATCAGATTTTCTTATGAATCAGGAAGAAGGTTATGGTGTTTCTTCAGAAGGGACTTCTTATTTATAGTATTTTGTCAAGTGGGGTACTGGAGCCAGCTCACAAAGGCCCATAAGATCTAATTCTTTTTTTTTTTTTTTAAAGATTTATTTATTTATTTGACAGACAGAGATCACAAGTAGGCAGAGAGGCAGGCAGAGAGAGAGGAGGAAGCAGGCTCCCTGCTGAGCAGAGAGCCCGATGTGGGGCTCGATCCCAGGACTCTGGGATCATGACCTGAGCCGAAGGCAGAGGCTTTAACCCACTGAGCCACCCAGGCGCCCCCATAAGATCTAATTCTTAAAAATGCGGGAATTTTGTGAGTTGATTGACATCATGTTGTTTGCTTGAAATAGGCCATGGTGGAAGGATTTACACCATGGAAATCAGAAATGTTACAAACAGGGGCTTTTACCAACATACCACTGAGTTTGTCCCTTCTTCTTCTTTTTTTTTTTTTAAGATTTTATTTATTTATTTGACAGAGAGAGAGAGATCACAAGTAGGCAGACAGGCAGGCAGAGAGAGAGGGGGAAGCAGGCTCCCTACTGAGCAGAGAGCCCAATGCGGGGCTCCATCCCAGGACCCCAGGATCATGACCTGAGCTGAAGACAGAGGCTCCAACCCACTGAGCCACCCAGGCACCCCTGTCCCTTCTTTTTTAATACAAGCAATGAACACTATGCATAAAATGCTTGCGATGTCCTTTTTAAAATGGTGGCCCCACCAAAAAAACCAATATATATATTTTCTTTTTCCTAAAGAGAAATATGTGTGTGTGTGTGTGTGTGTGTGTGTGCATGTGCATGTATTTTTAATGGAATGCATAACCTATTTGAGAAGAGAAAACAAAGAGTAAACATTATCCATGAGGATAAAAGGAGTCCAAAGAAGAGGGAGAAAGCAGTGGGCGCACATACGGCAGAAACTTCGTGAACATGTTGGACTTTGAGCTGGGTCTCAAAGTACAGGTAGGAAAGGGAAAGGAGCAATTAAGTGGAGGGAAGGTCATGACAAAGAATTGGTAAGCAGATGGAAGGAGTCAAATCTACCGTGCGTAGGAACAGCAAGTATGGAATGAGAGGGCGTAGCCCTGTAGGGAGCTTGCAACTGTGTGCGGCGCAATACAGTCTGTGAAGACTTTCTTACACGTCGTCTCATTCTTTTCTTCAAGCCTGAGAGATGAGGGCAACTGAGGGTCAAAGGATCAGTGTGACCCAGCAGGATGAGCCCACGTTTGGAAAAAAATAGGAGGCTTTTATGCCCTGCTCGTCTTTCTTCCCACGGTCCCGTGTTGATTCTGTTCATCTATGTTGTAAGGCATGTAACAAAGAGAAACAGCCATGAGAAGGGATTCTAAATGAGTAATAATGCAGTACACCCTGGTTTGCTTTAAATGTGCAGCTATGATGTTCTGGGTGGCTCTGAATGGCAGTAAGGTCTGACTTCTTTATTTTTAAGATTTTATTTATTTGAGAGAAAGAGAGAGCACAGAGGGAGAGTGAGAGGAGAAAGCAGACTCCCCACTGAGCAGGGAGCCTGATGAGGGGCTTGATCCCAGGACTCCCTGATCATGACCTGAGCTGAAGGCAGATGTTTAACAGACTAAGCTACCCAGGCACCCCATAAGGTCTAACTTCTAAGTATAATTGCTTCCAAGAGTTCAGATACAATTTCTGTGCAAGATGTCCAATATACCCCAGCCCATAGCTTCATTGTACTTAATGCTAACTCTGGACAGGAAACAGAATAGTAATTAGAGCTCAATTTCTAAGAAAAAGCACAGAACAAGTAAAAAATAGTACTATCTAAACCAGGAGGCTTGCATTCTTAGGTCCCCTGAGAGTCAACTTTTCTAAAAGAAATATTTTTGTTCTTTTCCCCATACCATACACTAACCTTCAAAAGGGATAAACAGGAATTAAACTTTGGAGCTTAAAATTTTCCAGGAACCCGAAAACCACAAACACTGTTGAGCGAAAGAAGCCAGACACAAATGCAATACTTGACGACTTCGCTTCTGTAAAGTATGAGAAAAACGGGCAAAACTAATCTGTGCTGTTAGAGGTCAACCTTGTGGTTATTGTTGGTGGGGTGGGGGGCTCAGGGCCAGGAAGGGGTCAGAAGATAGCTCCTGGGGTATCAGTGATGTTCAGTTTCTCCCTCTGGGTGCTGTTTACACAGGCATGTTCACTTGGCAACTCATCAAGCTTCCCCATATTAAGTGTACATTTTTCCTTATGTATGTTATACTTTAATAAAAAGGTTCTTAAATATTTCCTGCAAAAAATATTAAGTAGGATAGAGCCAGGATTACAGTACTTTGAGAGACAAATAATGTTTGATGCTGGAAAAATGCTCAGTGATAAGAGAGTCAAGGACTCTAAGTCTGCTCCAGCCGATGTTCGGGTTGAGCAGTCTATGGAGGTTCTGTGGGAAGAGGGCCATGTCCACGGGAACGATGGGACATTCCAGCCTTCCAAAGGGGCGCCAGAATGTGACTGAGGGATACTCGAGAGGATTACAGGAACACTAGGAGGCCCGAGATGGCATGCAATGTATGATACTAAACTACAACAGATAACAATCAGGGTCTGGCCCACTCTGAGGCCATTTTCCCATTACTCAGCTGATTGGTTGCCCTTTAATACCTTAATTTAGAAGGAAATCATTTCAGATAAAGATGGCAAAGGCCATATTCATATAGGCAAAGGAAAATGTTTTAGTCACTCAGTGAATAGGATACAATTTCGGTTTTTTTTTTTTTTTAAGATTTTATTTATATATTTGACAGACAGAGACCACAAAGGCAGAGAGGCAGGCAGAGAGGGAGAGAGGAGGAAGCAGGCTTGCAACTGAGCAGAGAGCCCGATGTGGGGCTCGATCCCAGGACCCTGAGATCATGACCTGAGCTGAAGACAGAGGCTTTAACCCACTGAGCTACCCAGGTGCCCCTAGGATACAATTTTAAAAGGAGGGTATAAGTCCCCTTGAATCCCATTTTCTCATGGCTCTTCATAACTTTAGCAAATACTCAAAATCATGGGATTTTTTTTTTCCTTAGCAGAAAGAGTTTTACAATTTAAGAGACATACTATCTTATCTCCCTTCTAGATTTTCCAAACCTGTAACTTGTATCAAGTCAGATCATCAGAATGTTCTGTACCATTTTTAGTTAGTGTCTTACCTCTTTGGAGCAGGGATCTGATTTTTTTTCTATGCTATGGAGCCCATTGGTGGTCTGGTGAAGCCCATAGGACCTTGTCCAGAATAAGCATTTAAATGCATAAAATAAATGCCAAAATGCATGGAGTTACAAAGAAAACCACTTATACTAAAATTCAGTTAGCAAAATATTTCAGTATAGCAATATATGTGCTTCTTAATTAAAGCATTACAAACAAGAGCTGCCTGAGTTCTTTTTTTTTAGAATATTTTTATTTATTTATTTTAGAGACAGGAGGGGGTGCCCACATTAGCAGGGGGGAGGGGCAGAGGCAGGGAGAAAATCTCAAGCAAACTCTGAGTGAAGCTCAGAGCCTAACGGAGGGCTCCATCTTGAGACCCTGAGATCATGACTTGAGCCAAAACTAAGAGTCGGACCCTTAACCGACTGAGCCATCCAAGAGCTGCCTGAGTTCTAACAGTAATTGTACTTTCAAAGTAGGAACGAGAACATGAACTTCTGAGATTCTGGTGATAACTATATCATTGATAAGAAAATACCTGTGATATTAGTTAACCATCTCCATTTTAGAAACTGTTCTTGGCCTATATTCATGTTAACAGTCATTTGACCATAACATTCTTGATTTTTTGGTAAAACTATTTAAATCATTGAATAACCTGTAATTCAAGCTCTTGCGAATAAAGGGTTTAGATTCTAGCAGTAAGAGCAATCGCCTAAGAAGCTTCATGTGTAACTGACCTGCTTACATTTTCGCTCTGGTTAAATTTTCCATTTATTGAGAGTAAAAGTATTAACCCATGTGGCTTCCATATTTGGCTTCTTTGACTTTATATAGTTTTTGTTTTCTGCTGCTATTGTATGCACCCAACTTTATGTGTGTTTTTTATTGAGAGCTATTATGTATGTGCATGTGTGTTTAGAGCTATGGCATAAATACAAGAGTAAGAGTCATTATTCCAACACATCCAGGGCCGCTGAGCCTCTTTGAGGATATGGGTGTTGGTCTCCAGACACTGTGATCTTTCCTAGCCACCAGTATCTGCTTACCTCTTCATTGTTTGCTGACAAAACTAACCAACACATTTGATATTTAAGCTTGGAAAAACAAAGGTAAAGGTTTTATTTCTGGGGACAAATGAAAGTGACATATTTTTAGGAAGAAGATTTGGAGCTAAAAGCACATGGAAGCAGGCAGGCTGAAGGAATAGAATCTGCTAAGGATAACATGTACATCAAACTTCATATCACTTAGGTGTGGAAAGAAAGTTTCATTTCCACTCTCCTTGCTAAAGAAAGGGTGAAATGGTTTTCAGGTATAACTGTTTGGCTGTTTATTTAATCTGCCCATCATATGAGCATTTGAAGGTAACTCTGACAATTCAGACACATTAGAAAGGTGGCTAGTTCAGGAAAAGACTACCCCTCCCCCCCACCGCAACAATCCCCACCACCACCACCAAGAGAGCACCAGTGAGTTTCTCTATACTCTCTGGAACATTCTTGAGATTTAAAATTTCATGTGGATAATTCTATCCTTGATCCCAGTTTGTTTTCTTCTACCAATTCTCCTTCCTTCAAATACACACACATACATACCACCTATTGGATTATTCCAGGATCTGAATATTTTGAAATGAATATATGATCAGGAGCAAGAGTTTATCTTGAGGCTGGAGGGAAAACAACAACAACAAATAGCACAAGCTCTTTGTCAATGTCCTATATCCAAATAATTGAAAACCTTGGTAAATAGCAACGATAAGATTTAGAATTAATTTGCAGTGTAGCTGAATGTGGATTTGTTGTTATGTGAGAGAGCGTGGTTTCCAGCAGACGGGAATTGACTTTGAAAAAATATTCCAGTGTGGAGTAGCATTGGGTATGGTGAAGGACAGCGTGCCCATGTCCTGTTGTTGAAGGGCATGGCAGAGGGTCAACCAGAGTTGACCCTCTGGCTATGGTGTAATTTCCTTTCATGCTCTAATCTTTCTACCCCCATTTAAATGTGATTTTTTTCTTCTTGTATTGATTTCAATTTAAAAATTCTATGCTCACGGAGAAAAATGAGAAGGGAGATATATTCATTTTTTTTAAAAGATGTTAAAGTGACAAAAAAAGTCTTAGCGTTCTGATTTACTAACTTCAAGGTACTGCCTGTGTGATAGATAATAAATGTATTTGCTGGGTTGGAAAGGGACCTCTCATGACAGCCAGAAAGAGTAGATGAATTGCATGATAATTTTCTTTGTCCTTATTTAGCAAATGCTGTGGGCTTGGTTTTCTTCCCTGTTCAGCTTAAGAGTGACCATGACAATGGATGACTCCAATTCAGAAGCAAGGCCATCCTTAAATATGTTCTCCGTTTGTCTGCCTCTATGAAAGTGGCAGTGACAGTACCTGACCCCTCCCTAGAGATGAGACCATCCTTAATTGTTCTCTTTATTCTTCCACCCCCACACTCATGCAGGAGCCTGGGTCATGCCCCACAGGCTTTTTGGATAACCATCACAGCAGCTCCCCAAAACTTTTAAATCTGCATGTCCTCTGTAGCCAGCCAGCAAGGGCACAGGATGACCTTCAAACACTTTAAAATGGTCTTTCCTGGGGCACCTGGATGGCTCAGTCAGTTGAGTGTCTGCCTTCGGCTCAGGTCATGATCTTGGGGTCCTGGGATTGAGTCCCACCTCAGGCTTCTCGCTCAGAGGGGAGTCTGCTTCTCCCTCTCATTCTTTCTCTGCCCCTCCCCTGCTCATGCTCTCTCTGTCTCTGTGTGTGTGTCTCTCTCAAATAAATAAAATCTTTAAAAAATTAATAAATAAAATAGTCTTCCCTTGGGGTCAAGGGTTAAGAAGCCCATCAGAGTCCCCTGGAGAAGTTCATGACTTGAGGGTAGACATTTTAACAGTTTTGTCTATGAACAGACCAAAAATTTTCTCACTACTGATTTCCCTACCTCTCGTATTTGAAGCTTTTAGAGAAGGAAGGGAGCTGTCATTCCAAAATTGCTATTGTTTGGTGTGGTTTAACATATCTCACTCACTTAGCACAATCAGAAAAAAGTTGAAAAGAAAATTAGCAAGCTAGTTCCTTTCAAAAACAATTACCATCCATGGAGGGGACAACATGTGTATGTGCCTAGTAGGGGACCTGCTCTGTGCTGTGTGCTCAGTGATGGCGGCTGTTATCATGCACTTCCTCTTTTAGGAAAGGCTGCCTTATTAACTCACCTCACACAAAGACATCTGGAGACGACCCTACAAGAGGAAATAAGATGGCTGGCCAAATGCTTCCTTTCATTTAAGTACAATCCATGAGATTTCCTGACCATTCATCATAAACAAAGAGGCATTTGCAGCTTTAGGAACTCAATGGATACACTACTGTTGGGAAGGAAGAATTTCCTCTACTCTTCTAGGTCCTTCTTACCAGACTAAGAATCAAATTGACACGAGATAGATCAACAGGAGAAAATCAAATTTAATTTTATGCTTACAAGGAATGCACACACCCATGAAATTCCAAAGACAGACATAATAAAGTATGTATGTCATCCTGAATTAAGAAGAAGGAAGTAGGCATCTGGGAATTCAAAGGGAAGGAATGCAGTTTACAGGAAGATGAAAAGTAAATGTTTGATAAGCAAATGTTTGCTGGGCCACTTAAAAACAGTGGGACAGGGCGCCTGGGTGGCTCAGTGGGTTAAGCCGGTGCCTTCAGCTCAGGTCATGATCTCAGGGTCCTGGGATCGAGTCCCGCATCGGGCTCTCTGCTCAGCGGGGAGCCTGCTTCCCTCTCTCTCTCTGCCTGCCTCTCTGTCTGCTTGTGATCTCTCTCTGTCAAATAAATAAATAAAAATCTTTAAAAAAAAAAAACAAAAAAAAACCAGTGGGACATACAGGACTTTGATCAAACAGGTCTTGCTAGTTTCATCCCTATCGTGCCTAGGTGGTTTCAGAGTGTAGTTATGGCGACAGCTGCCTTCCTGGAGAGGGTCTTCTATCTCAACTCATTTTAGGCTATCGAGTGGGAGGCAAAGAGCTCTTCCTGAATCTGCTTGTATTTAACTCAAAATAATCTTCATGCCAAGGTGGCCCATAGTGGGGCAGCTTGCCCTTGGCCCCTACACTACCCATGACACAGACCAAAAAGGACACAATTCTGTTCCACCTTTGCGCACTCCATTGGGTATTGCTGTATAATGCCTGCTTCTCTACTTTTCTTTTTTTCCATAAAACACTGGCTGTACACGTACCCCAAAAGCCTTCAGTCTGTTCGAGGACTAGCCAGCTAATTCTCAGGTTTAATCACACAACTCCACTCCTACACGGACCCTTCTCTCCTGGGTTCTGTGAGTCCCCACCTCCAGCTGAATCACTCAGCCACAATCATGTTAATTGCCTCCACCTGGCTGACTCTCTTGGGGCAGGCTGCCTTTATCAAGCAGTAGGCGACATGTATTTATGCCATAGCATTTTAGTACCCATGGTACAAATCAACTCTTCTGATTTTTCAGGCGTGAATTACAGTGACAGCTTTCTGCGTTATAATTACAGCCAAACCTGAATTAACTGCAAATCTCAATAAACGTGTTGTGGAAAACCAACCTCCATGCTTCGGAACCAAACTATAATGCAAAGACCGAGTCTGGGATAAAGAGGAACAATGGCTTTATTGCTTGGCTGGGTGAAGGAGGCCGCAGCAGGCAGTGGCCTTCAAAAACTTCGAGCCTCCCGGGAAGAATGGGCTGGGGGTGGTTATAGGGAAATTCAGGATCTAGCCAGTTTCGACAGTATGTGTCGCCAGCCTCCTTAGTTGTTTTCAGGGTGGTACCGTGTTCCTGAAACAGAAGGCTAAAAAGGGAGGCAGGGAGGTTTGCGGCAGTGGGGAAAAAGGTTACTTTAAAACTGAGCTTCAGAAAAACAAACAAACAAAAAAACCTGAGCTTCACTGGAAGCGTTAGTGCAGCCATTTTGATTTTTATTTAATTTTTGTCCAACTCAGGATGAGCTTTAGAAAATCATTCTGTTTTCAATCTTTAGTTTCATGCTTTTAGTAAGCACCATACATTCATTCAATAAGGTGTTTGTTTTGACAGTTAAGTCTTACAGTGTGGATTCATAATTATGATCACAACTATTCATGGACTGGGCCTCCGGGAGTTGATAAAGGAGACACAGAAAATCGGACCTTCTTGGCGTAGACTGGCTAGCTGTTGAACAGACCCCTCTCTTCTGTCTCTTGAGCACCATCCTAACCAATGAAATACATACAGAAGTGATGAAGATGAATTCCAGGTCTGGCCCATTACAATCTTCCAGGTACAACCTTTTGAATTCTTTCCTATTAGCCATGACATTGGAAGCCATATGTTGAAAATGGCAGAGCCACAGGATAGGAGAAAACCAGAATTGGCACCTGGAGGAATGTCACCCACCTATCAGGAATACCCCTTTGGGGCCTTGCATGAAAAAGAAATAAATTTCTAGTTTTTCTAAGCCACTGAGACTTGGGATGTGTATGTTGTAGCATAGTTTTACCTTAAGTAGTAAAGATTTATACTGTGCATTTTTAAGTAAAGTCTTAAGGTTTCCCCCAATAACGGTATGTATTTTCTTTGTCTACTGTTGGAGAATATTCCACACTGACACATTATGTTACCTGAAAGTTGCTTTTAGAAATAAGTCTCTGATAATGACTTTGTTAGTCGATCATAACATCCTTTCTTTTTCCTGTACATGGAAGGTAAAAAAACAAAAAACCAAACCAAACCAAAAAATACCCCATCAATTAAGATGCATTATTTTAGTTAATGTTTTAGCAATGAGTGACAAAGGTTATTCTAACAACCAAACTAACTCACAGTGAATTAAGAAATCTTGGGAATAGTACCTTTCTCAGGCCCCAAGACATGATGCAATATTTCAGTGACATTTCCACTTTACAGCTAAGATACAACATAGGCTCTGCTCAAAATTCTCTCAACATACGTTAGTACATGCGAAAATGGAAACTCTCGTGCCATTGAGGCTAGATGTATTCAATTCTTGTTTCTAGGACACAAGTATAAGAGACGTCCATGCAATACTATGCCAAGCTTTCCGTTCAGTGCCACACTCTGTTAGACAACTTGAGGTGTGTGCTTGGCTGCAACGTGCCTTCTCTCCCGCAGCAAACGTTCACAAAGCACTGACCGGTGACTGTCTAAGTGCTTGGGACACAATACCGAGTGAGCAACAGTCTTGGTCATCGAGGAGCTTAGAGGTCTGGGCAGCTAATTCCTGTGAAGAAGAGGCTGAGAAAATCTTCAAAGACAAGAGCCTATCTGATAGAGATCTGGAAAGGATGGGCAAGAGTATAAGGATAAACGAAGGAAAGGCATCGCAAGTTGAGAGAATACCAAGGACCAAGACGTGAGATTTTGAACCATGTGAAACCAACCTGTGGGGAATGACAAGTTCCTTTTGGCTGGTGTTCAAGGGAAAAGTGGGGAGTGCAGAAAGAGGGGGTTGGGGAGCTAGACTGAGGTCAAGTTATGGAATCTTGGATGATATTCTGTATATCCTGAACATTTACTTCCTGTATACAAAGAGAGGTCTTTGTACTATCTACAAAGAGTAGATAGTAACAGAGGATAAACGTTCAGCAGAGCAGTGAGTGACCCGATCACGTCAAGTTTAGGGGAAATCATTCTGGCAGAGCATGGAGGATGGCCTGGAATAGAGATGGTATTCTAGAAGTACTGAGGCCAGGTAGGACGCTGTGGAAGTATTGGAGTAGAGGTGGCTCTGGATTTGGGAGATGTTCTGAGACGGAATTAGGAGGACTCGTTGGCATTTGGATGTGTAAGGGCCAAGGGCAGGCTGCCCTCAAACGTGCCACTTTGGCATACTTATTATTGTAAACAAAAGTGACTTAAGGGGTGGCCTGCCCAAGAAAGACTCTCAGACTCTCCTCTGTCTTCCCGAAAGCAGGAAATAAGTCTCCCATGTGAAAGGTGCCCTCCCTGGGGCAGGCAGTAAAGAGACATCCTTATCACCAGAGATGGGAAATTTTGAGCCCAGAAGGCTGTATAAATGACCTGTGGTATCCCTCTTGATCAGATGGGGGCCCCTGAGCATGGGGCAACCTGACCAGGTAGAACCTGGGAGCACAGGCAGTGAAAGCATTCACCCGAGGGAGAACAAAGGAGATAGAAGTTTATTGGATACACCGCAAGGGGGCCACGGGCAGGACAGCAGAGGAGAGACTGACTGCCCGGAGGAAGGGGAGGAGGGATGGGAATGTATGGATTTTCCCTTTTTTGGTACCTGTGCTCAGTTGCAAGTAATACTCATCCTCTAGGACTTAGGGAGATGTTGAGGTGGGTTGCCTGATGGGCCTGTTTGTATCCAGCTCTGTGGTCCCTATGGGCCATCTGGCCTTGTTCTACATCCCATTGCTCTGGCCTGCTGCCTAAAATTGGGCTCTACACAACCCTTCTTACTGTTTAGTAATCTACTACCCCAGTCCAAATCCTGTCTAGAATTCCTTACTAAATAAAGCTTCCTATATTCCATTTTCTTTGCCCCATCAATTCCTCATAGATTGTCTCTTTGTCTAAAACTTCTAAAAACTGCCTGCCTCAGTCATACTCTCGGGTCTCAATTCCATGATTGGACATGTGAAAAAACTTGGGTTTTTTTAAATCCCGTTAATCTAACTCATGTCAGTTTAATTCTGAGTCCAGTCGGAAGACCCTGAAGAGTAGAGAAGAATACTTCCTTCCCTTCAGCGGGAAAGGAGAAAAAGAAGTTAAAGATGCCTACGATTTCTAGCTGGGACGTCTGGGCAGGTGATGACATTACTAGCGGAGAGAGGAAATTTGGAAAGAGAAGCCAAATACACAGGGTGAAGCCAAAGAGGTCTTTTTGTTGTTGTTGTTTTGTTTTGTTTTTAGTAATGTTTTTTGTGGGTTTTTTTGTTTGTTTGTTTTTAAATATTTTATTTATTTTACAAGTAGGCAGAGAGGCAGGCAGAGAGAGAGAGAGAGGAGGAAGCAGGCTCCCCGCTGAGCAAAGAGCCCGACGCGGGACTTGATCCCAGGACCCTGAGATCATGACCCGAGCCGAAGGCAGAGGCTTTAACCCACTGAGCCACCCAGGCGCCCCTTGTTTTGTTTTTAAAGATTTTATTTATTTAT
The DNA here is from genome assembly GCF_902655055.1 of Lutra lutra. Classification (NCBI taxonomy): domain Eukaryota; kingdom Metazoa; phylum Chordata; class Mammalia; order Carnivora; family Mustelidae; genus Lutra; species Lutra lutra. The sequence goes on along the minus strand of NC_062296.1, from coordinate 89,997,212 downwards.
TTGACAGAGCAAGAGAGCACAAACCAGGGGAACAGTAGAGGGAGAGGTAGAAGCAAACTCTCTACTGGGCAGGGAGCCCGATGTGGGGCTCAATCCCAGGACCCAGGGATCATGGCCCAAGCCGAAGGCAGACGCTTAACCATCTGAGCCACCCAGGCGCCCAAGAGGTTGGTTCTTGACATGTGGTAAAAAAAGTGCCTGTGGAATATCCAGGTTGAAAAAGAACTCAAAAAGTACACTGTGGTTTACAGTCTCAGAATTTCGTAGTTCATACTCATTCCAAACGGGAAAAAGCTACTTTCACTATGGAGAAGCGTGGAAGGAAGACACCACCTGAACCCGACGATTAATCAGCACCAAAATGATGTCTCCTGATAGAATATGTCAATAAGGTTACAACATCACTTATGAAATTCTCTTGCCAGAAATTCATAACCTGATTGTAATCATGAGAAAACATCAAACACCCCCTAACATGTTACTGAAACAAGTCTTCAGCTGCCTCCAATTTGACCTCGAACTTTCTAGTTGGGTTGTCTCGCTTGTCTCTTGGCTCAGGCAGAAGACCCTGAGAGCAAAGCATCCCCTGATGGAAACTGAAACTAACCCCTCAAGGAACAAGGTCCTCCCTGAGCCAGTGAGACCCCCTGCCCCCGTGACTGACCTCAAAGACCATGAGGGATTTGCCCTTCGCTGCCCACCTGCACGTGCCCACCGAGCTTTGCCCCACAGTTTCCTTGTATCGACGTGGACTGGATGTATGTCTGGCACTTTGGAGGCAGCCTCTGTGACACTAGTCCGCTCTCTTCACAGGTGTTGGTCTCACTGAAATCCCTTTCTCAGTTCACCACCCCACCATCGCTCCACCTTTGGATTTTGTCCACGCGAGTGGCCAGATACGGTCTGTTTGGGACTTAGCCAGGTGGTCTTGTACCCCTGCACACCGGCCGCATTACAGCACATCTGCCCTGATTCTTCAACGACGTCAACGCCATCAAAGACCAAATAAGGCAAGTAAAGGTGACAAGAAAGACAGGACAGTAAAATGTAATGTGTGATCCTGAATAGGGTCTTCGCTTGACGGAGGGGAGAATTCCTACTAAAAAACCTTACCGGAGGCGCCTGGGTGGCTCAATGGGTTAAGCCTCTGCCTTCGGCTCAGGTCATGGTCTCAGGATCCTGGGGTCAAGTCCCGAATCGGGCTGTCTGCTTGGCAGGGAGCCTGCTTCCTCCTCTCTCTCTCTCTCTCTCTGCCTGCCTCTCTGCCTGCTTGTGATCTCTGTCTGTCAAATAAATACATAAATAAAATCTTAAAACAAACAAACAAAAAAAACCTTACCGATGGGCGCCTGGGTGGCTCAGTGGGTTAAAGCCTCTGCCTTCGGCTCAGGTCATGATCTCAGGGTCCTGGGATCGAGCCCCGCATCGGGTTCTCTGCCCAGCGGGGAGCCTGCTTCCTCCTCTCTCTCTGCCTGCCTCTCTGCCTCCTTGTGAACTCTCTCTCTGTCAAATAAATAAATAAAATCTTAAAAAAAAAAACCACCTTATCGAGATGTGGCTGCTAGTGCTGCGTCATCAGGTGACTCGGACTGGGTCCCCATGCCACTTCGTGTGCCTGCACACACCTCGACTACATGCACAACTTGTATGTTGTCACTGTGCAACCAGAGTTCAGGGCTCACTGGGAGCGGATACCGTCTTCTTACTATGCACCTGCAGGAACCCACTGGCAGCCCAAACGTGGCTGGAGGTGGACCACTAGTGGTCACATGTGTCCAAAGGAATTTGGTTGGCACTCCCAGCCCCCATCAAATTCTATAAAAGAGAGCCTGAAAAACTCTGTCTGTCTGCTTTACACATTTTATTGAGATCCTGGGTTAGCAGGTGAAGGGGATAGAATTTGTCACCCCAAAATATGCCTCTTTGGCATAAGGATTATCTTGAGATGGTTGTTTTTTAAAAACAAAAAACAATAATAAGAAAAACAAACAAACAACAGCAGACACGGAAGCTCTGAAAAAAAGCAGAGAAGTTACCCTTTTGGAAGAGACATTTCCATTTATAAGGGAAATCTCTGTCTGTAAGGGTAGCTCCCTCACTGTAGCAGGAAGAGGATGGTCAAATCTCTAGAAAATTTATCAATGGAAAAGTCTCTGACAAATCAGCCTATGCTAGGTAACCTCCTGTAACTGACTCCGTACCCCCAAGGTCTTTCTTTTGTCTTTAGCCGAGGATGGCATTTAAGGTGGGGGCCTGGGTCCCTTCTGAGAGTCTCTCCCATGTATGTATATATGACACGTGCATGTTATTCAACTTCTGTTTGCTTTTCACCTGTTAATTTGTCTTTTTATTACAGAGGCATCTCAGCCAAGATCCCAGTGGAATAGGAGGAAAATGATTTTCTCCTCCTTCACATAGGGAGTTAGCCACTGACCTCAGTGTTAACTGCTGGTGGGGTGCTCCAACTTTGACCAGAAAATGAACACTACTGGGAAGCTGAAAATTCAAAATAAGAACACATTTATCCTGAGACCAGTGTAGTAGCAGCCCGAGATAATCAGATATGAGACACAGAGACTAGAGATCCAATACATGGATTGTTGACATGTCTAAAAGAAAGTTCCAGAACAAGTGGAAGTGGAAGATATGCAGTATTTGGAGAAGAGAATACAGTTTTCTTGAGCTGAAGATAAAAGTTTCCCCTCCCTAACCCTATGTCAAAGCCAAATTGACTAAAATTGTTCAGCATCTGAAGGTGAGCAGCTAACGTTTTAAATTTCAAAGATAAAGAATGACGTAGATTTTCAGAAAGGGGGGGGAATAAAAGATTATCCGCAAAGTAGTGAATGTCGCAGAGTAACAGTGACACAGGGAAGCCGAAGGCCGAAGTGGCTCCATGAAACAAACCTGCCTTTTTCCTCCTTCTCCTGCTTCTATTCTTGCTAGGACCGGCACCCCCGCCTCAGGTCCTCCTTGCACCAGTCAAGGAGCTAACGATTTCTTTGGAGTCTTCCAGCACAATAGGTAACACCCACAGAGTGACCAGGCTGGTCACTGCGAACTTGTTCCAAGACCACCGACTCCAGACACCTTGCCACCAAGACCCCTGGTCCCGGGGCATAAGTGACTTGTGGAGGACACCAGAGCCCTGGTCCTTGTACTGACCAGTTCCTGGATGCCTGAGAGGACAGGGACACCAGACCATCGTCTTCATTAAAAGCCCCAGACCCTGAGCAAAGACGAGACTCACTCTCCCTCCCTTCTGAGTCTCCAGCCGCTCCGTCTTTGTGTGTTCTCCCTCTCTGTCTTTAGTAAACTCTGTTCTTCTTCTTGGCTCGTAGTTGATTTCTTTCTTTTTTTTTTTTTTAATTTACTTGACAGACAGATCACAAGTAGGCAGAGAGGCAGGCAGAGAGAGAGGAAGGAAAGCAGGCTCCCTGCTGAGCAGAGAGCCCGACTCGGGGCTCGATCCCAGAACCTGGGATCATGACCTGAGCCGAAGGCAGAGGCTTTAACCCACTGAGCCACCCAGGCGCCCCTCGTAGTTGATTTCTATCATGTCCAGAGCCAGGTCCCCTCTTGGCTGCTCTTGTGGGACCCTCTGGGTCCTCAGACCCAACCAGCCTGCATCAACAGAATACCCAAGACAGAATATGTAATATTTTGAAGGGGGAAGGCTGTGTGTGAGTCTCTGATTCCATATCAAGTCATGAGCAAAAGCCAGCTCATGAGCCATTCTCATTTATATATGCTATCTAAAGAGTCCACCCTTGGTGTGACCATTTGGCCAAGTTGATGGAGCACACAACTCTTGATCTCAGGGTCGTGAGTTCAAGCCCCACATTGGGTTGTAAAGATCGCTTAAAAAAAAATTTTTTTTTGGGGGGTACACCTAGGTGACATAGTTGGTTCAGTGTCTGACTCTTGGTTTCAGCTCAGGTCTGATCTCAGGGTCATAAGATCAAACCCCGTGTAGGGCTCTGCACTCAGCAGAGTCTGCTTGAGTTTCTCTGTCCCTTTCCCTTTGCCCCTCCCACTGCTCTTTCTCTCTCCCCCAAATAAATAAATAAATCTTGAAAAAAATTTTTTTAATCTTAAAAGAAATATAAAGATTCCACCCTAAGAAAATTCACTCACAGATATACTCTCTAAATGACTGAGTGTTTAATCAAGATAAAAACTTATGAAGTAGAAGTGCAGGGTCTTAGTCCTGACGGTGAGCGGGAAAATCAATTAAATTAGAAAAGTCTGAATGATTCTTGTAAATATGGTTTAAAAGCACAGAAATGTTTTTCAAAACTCAACTTTTCACCCATTTTGTTTCTCTAAAAATATTTTAATAGAAATAATTTGGTTCAATTAACAATGATTGGCATTTGGGAAAATTTGAATCCGAATTGCATATATATCACTATTATATTTTCTAAATTCGAGAATTGCTCTGAGGTTATATTAGAGAATGGCATTGTTCTGAGAAGCTACGTTGGTGTCCCTGGGTAAAGGGATACATAACATCGGGGAAGGACGGAGAGGAAGAGAGCCAAGGAGGGAGACTGGGGGGGCAGGGCGCGGGGGAGAGGGGACTGGGAGGGGAACGCAGTCAAGCAATGGTGAAGTCGCATAAATGACGTATGGGAGTGCTTTGTACTATTCTGGCATATCTTCTGTACATTTGAAATGATTTCAAAGGAAAATGTTTAAAAGCAGTTTTTTAAAAATGTAGGATCAGGATGTCACTAATATTCTTCCGAGAGCCATTTCCATGTGGTGGCTGGGACAGAATCCAGTTTGAGTGGGTTGGTAGAGCCAGAGATGAAGTAGAGAAAGATGGTTGGTAACTCTTTTTTTTTCTTTTTAAGATTTTATTTATTTATTTGAGAGAGAGTAAGAGAGCACCAGTGTGGGGAGGGGCAGAGGAAGAAGGAGAAGCAGACTCCGCCCTGAGCAAGGAGCCCGATGCAGGACTTGATTCCAGGTCCTGAGCTGAAGGCACACAGACACTTAACTGACTGAGCCACCCAGGTGCCCTGGTAGGTAACTCCTGATCCTGAAAGACAAATATCTTACCTGCTTGAGTATCGGGTTTTCATAGTTTGAGTTTTCATAGGCAAATCACATGTATAAACTCCCGGATTAATGTGCCCACTTCCATCCCATACCATAATGTAACAAAACATAAATTCTTCAGGGATGTTCCTGTTTTATTATTTTTTTAGGACTTTATTTTTGAGTGACCTTTATACCCAACATGGGGCTCTAACTCATGACCCTGAGATCAAGAGCCGGGTGCTCTACCAACTGAGCCAGCTGGGCACCCTGGGGCTGTTGCTGTTTTAAATAGGGAAGTCCAGGAGCACCTGAGTAGCTTGTACTTGTTAAGCGTCTGCCTTTGGCTCAGGTCATGATCCCAGGGTCCTGGAATCGAGCCCCACATAAGGCTCTCTGCTCAGTGGGAAGCCTGCTTCTCCCTCTCCCACTCCCTCTGCTTGTGTTCCTCTCTTTCTGTGTCTCTCTCTGTCAAATAAATAAATAAAATCTTTAAAAAAAAATAGAAAAAAATAAACAAGAAAGTCCAGTTAAGCTATACTGAAATTGGGATTCCAGCAGAGCCATAAACCCTGAGGACAGAGAAGTACTAGCATCTCTGAGATGATGTTTGTACCCCATGACGAGGAGCTGAATTCTTACCAGCCCGTTCCCTCCCTCAAAAAGATTTAGTTCCTACAAGCCTAGGCAGGGTTCTTGGGTAGAGATGAGAGTGATTGCTTTATTGGCTCTGCCCCTCAATGGCTGCATAATTATACCCTTTACTCATGAAGGAAGTGATTGTGTAAACACATTATAGGTTATTACCGAAAATCGCAATGTGCCTACTTCCTGGCTGCCCAGCTTGATATCTACATTACCTACTCCACCAAGAGGGTAGAAGGCTGGACCCAAGAAAGAGAATTGGCTATCACAAATAGGAATGCTTGCAGAATCTTTTGAGATTAAAGTGCTTTTAAAATATATGAGGGACATTTAAAATACGTACATAATTCCAATATGCCCACAGCATAATGATCTTCATTTATTTGGAGCTCTTTCAAACTTTTATCCATATGGCCATATTGTTTCTAATGTCCATCAAGCTGTATAGATTGTATATATCTTTTAAATTTTTATACATTTTATAACATTATTTTAGAAACATTTTCTCTTGGTTTTACATTTTTATCATAAATTTTTTTAATAACCATATACCATCCCATTTTATTTATACACAATATGTCTACTTTATTTAACCATTTCTTTATTATTGGCTGCAAATGCTGGTTTTTTCAAATTATGAATAACTCTGCTGTAAATATCTTCATACATATGGAGTTTTCTCCTTTTGCATTTTCATATTGCCTCAGTTAAACTGATGCTGCATCTTAAAATTGATACTGCCTTAGAAAGGGAGAAATACAATAATTCTATAATATAAAAATCAGAGTAGAGGGTTTACTGAGTCAAAACAGATTTATGATACTTGATATGTATATCAAAATGTCCTCTAAAAAGATTTTGCCAATAACATCTGCAGTATATGTGTGTTACTATTTTCCTACAGCTTTGCCAGCATATGAAATTTGACTTTTCTGTTGACTTTTTGGTCTAAATAGATGCAAATTGTTTCCTCATTATAATTTTAATTTTAATATATTTAGCTATTTTAGTAGTAAGAGGAGCCATCTTGCTTCTTGGCTCTTCCCTTTCCCTGTTTCTTATCAGTTTTGCCACCATATGCAAAATTGGGAGAAGGCAGTGATTTCTTTGTAGAATCATAGTTTTTAAGCTAGAATCCTTACGGATCATCTGGTTAAAACCCTCAGTTTACCATATGATTAGATAAAAACCCAGTGAGATTCAAATTGCTCAAGATTTTGCAACTAAGAAGTGGCAGGGCTAAAATTTGAGACCAAAATTCTGGACCTTTCTACCAGGCACACTGCCTCTCTGGTGCGAATTTTATTTGAATGCTAATGACAGATCTATCAGTCCTTGACGTTTAGGCTGGGCAGTATAAAACTTAGGCTTAAAATATTACTCATTCTTACTAAATAATTAGTCAACAAAGTGAATCCTCCGGATCTTAGATTTAAGATTATAGATCCAAACACGAAAGAAAATGGACTCTACCTCAATACGCTTCACCAAGTCATGCACTCCTGGAATTGGCTTACATAGTAAAGCCTGAGGGAGATGTCTTAAGTCTAGTAATTCACATTTGTCGGTGATTAAGCCCTCCAAGGAACTGAATCACCATGCTCTCGGATTCTTCTCACTGTAAATTCGGTCTCATTGCTATTAAATATTGATGCTGTGCTTCCGTTTCCAAACCAAATCAGCGCTCAAACTTAACATCCGAAGAATGGCATATTTTTAGCCCATTGGCTTTGTTATTTTCGATCTTTCCTGATTTTATAAGATGTGCCAACAATTGTTAACCCAAGTCTCGGGCTTTATCAGTCTGTAACAACAATATTAAGTCACATTTCTGTCTCATACCCAAAGTATGTCTGGAGCTCAAGTCAGCAAAACTGCTGGAAACTGGCCCTCCTCAAATTGTTTTTTCAGCATTTCTGATGCCTCGTCAGTACCCAGGAGCAGTCACCATAGCTTATCCCTGGCCGTTGGTCTTCCCTCTGGACAGTAATGCTGCTGGCCACCACTCTCCTCCCTTGGTGACCACAGTTCACCCACCTTTACTGTGGTCTCAAAGCAAGGTTAGTCCTTCTCCAAATTCCTCATATCGAAGCTGTTATGAAACTGTACTTTTAAAAAGCCATGTCAGGGGCCCCTGGGTGGCTCAGTCTCACTTAAGCATCCTACTCTTGATTTCAGCTCCTGGCATGATCTCAGGGTGGTGAGACCGACCCCCGCATGAGTCTGCTTCTCTCCCCAATCCCTGTGACCCTCCCCTCGCTTGCTCTCTCTCTCAAATAAATAAATAAACCTTTAAAAATAAATAAATGTTAAAATTAAAAAAATAAAAAGCTACATCTTGAAGCCTCCAGGGGAAGAAAACTCAGAACAGAGAGTAACTTACACCATCCAGGAGAAGTAGCTATCTTTAGAGATGACTAGTCCAAACTCAAAGCCCGAAGACTTGCCTAATTCTCAGCAGTCCCTCACGTGACAAGGACATGGCTCAAGAAGAAATCAGCAACTCCGGCTGTTGCCCTAGCTTGGAGTTCGGGTCCGATTGCCTGCCAACTTAGAAGAAATCCTCCAGACTTTCTCAAGCCCTAGCCTAGCTTTATTTTCCTGCCCCAGAATTGTCTTCACTCAGAATGACTGACAAGGAGAATATCCATTCCCTTCGGCAGGGGACAGGGGGCAGGGACGTGGTAGAAAGCCTATACCCACTCTAGGGTTGGAGCTGGGCTTCGTAGCTTCAGCAAGATAATTGTAATAGTAACAGTGTATTTTCCGAAGACTGGCTTATGCAGTCTTAAAATTACCACATTTGTGGGGAAAATTTTGTACTTGGGTGGGAAACTGGATTTTTCTAGAGTATAGGGCACCTCTCTGGGTTATCCAGTTCATGGGAGCTATGTTACGACTCTGCAAATTGTTGGTAACTGACAGCAATGCAAAATACTTGTTGTTTATAACAACAAATTATGTCCTGTCTGGTAGAGGGGTAGAGTTTCAACTGACTTCTCTCTTCTGCTGTGGAAGAAACCAGTTGTGTCCCAATGGACATATTCATTTCACTCTTGCTCATCTAGAACTAATATTCTGCACTCGTTTCACTTCTGATTACCAACTAATGAGTTTGATTCCAGTTCTGATGTGTGTAAACTGTGTGTGTGGGGAGGGGTTCTTTATACCCCTAAGGAATTCTTTCACACTAAGGATTTCTTCTTTCTCTAAGTTGGCAGGCAATCGGACCTGAACTCCAAGCTAGAGCAACACCCAGAGTTGCTGATTATCCTACAGTTACTGGTATCCTACAGTTCGATGTAATTTCACCCCATCTACCAAGAGATAACGTCAGATCCCACAGGTTAAGGGCTCCATCCTGCAGGACTACCCCCCTTCCCAACCTCAGATACCAATGGCATAGTCCAGGTTTTTGCCTATGCTTCTGACCAAGCATAGATTGGTGGTTCCAAAGATCACATCCTTGGATTTGATTATTTGCTGGAGCAGGTTATGGAAATCAGCTCACAGAAATATTTTACTTACATGATCACTGGTCAATAGCCAGATGGAAGAGATGCAGAGGGCAAGGCATGGGGAAAGGGGGTAGAGCTTCTATGCCCTCTCCAGATGCCACTCTACCCAATCTTCATGTAGTCACCAAGTCAGAAGCTCTGAATCCCAGAGCTGAATCCCAGCCTTTTTTGTTCTTTTATGGAGGCTTCTTTACATACAGAGGCATGATTGATTAGATCATTGACCACTGGTGATTGAGTCAACCTCCAGCCCCTCTGCCAGCTGGGAGGTCAGGCAGGTGGGACCAAAAGTTCAACACTCCAATCACTTGGTTGGTTCCCGTGGGAACCACCCCTCTCCCCTTGTAGATGCTGTCCAAGAGTCATCTCATTAACATAAACTTAGGTGTGCTTGAAAGGGGTTGTTAATGAATATCAAGACACCTTTATAACTTTGATCCCCAGGGTTTTTGGGAGCTCTGTGCCACATACAGACAAAGACCAAATATATATTCATTATAAATCACAACATCACAATGACTGTATCTGTTCTTAAATCCTTCCTTGAACTGGCTGTAAACCCTTAGCATTTTCCTCATTAATGAGTTGAATAAGGTCTTTAATGCATGTTCATTTTTATATCTATGAGAGTCATGATTTTAAAAAGTTATTTTTTGGGCACCTGGGTGGCTCAGTGGGTTAAGCCTCTGCCTTTGGCCCAGGTCATGATCTCAGGGTCCTAGGATCAAGTCCCACATCAGGCTCTCTGCTTGGCAGGGAGCCTGCTTCCTCCTCTCTCTCTCTCTGCCTACTTGTGATCTCTCTCAGTCAAATACATAATAAAAATCTTTAAAAAAAAAAAAGTTATTTTTTAACACCATGAATAGGACCTTAAAGCCAGGTTAGTTTTTGCTAACTCATATCTAGTTTAGTTCCTTATTATATTTTTCTACCAAAATGAAGAATAGGGGTGCCTGGGTGGCTCAGTTGGTTAAGTATCTGCCTTCAGCTCAGGTCATGATCCCCGGGGTTCTAGGATGGAGCCCTGTTGTCAGGCTCTCTGCTCAGCAGGGAGCCTGCTTCTCCCTCTCTGATCTCTCTCACTGTCTCTCAAATAAATAAATACAATCTTTTTTTTTTTAAAGTGAGGACTAGAGATGGAGTCTGTGGATCCCCCTCCCCCATACTTGGCACAATATTCACACATCGGCAATACACATATACATACACACAACTCCCCCCAAATAAGCAATAATTTTTATAGAAAAGAGTCTAAAATCCACCTCCAAGAAGAAAAGACTTTTTTTTTAATTTTTTAAAGATTTTATTTATCAGAGAGAGAGAGGGAGAGAGAGCGAGCACAGGCAGAATGAATGGCAGGCAGAGGCAGAGGGAGAAGGAGGCTCCCTACCGAGCAAGGAGCCCGATGTGGGACTGGATTCCAGGACGCTGGGATCATGACCTGAGCCGAAGGCAGCTGCTTAACCAACTGAGCCACGCAGGTGTCCCAAGAAAATAGTTTTTAACATAATACACTTTCTAATGTGATCCACCAAGCAGAAAATGTGAGACATGTCTCAGCTTGAAGGGCCCTCCTTTGGGGTTATTTCCCTGTATCTAGACATTCTTTGAGAATGTTGAATCTTTATCTTTTGTCCATATCAGGGTTTGTCAGCCTCAGCACTGTCGACATTTTGGACTAGATAATTCTATCCTGCCTATTGAAAGTTTAGCCACACTCCTGCCTACTACTTGCCAGAGACCAGCGGCACCCCACCTCTAACTGTGACAACCCAAAACATCTCCAAACATGACCATATTTCACTGGGAGGCGCACAGTCACCCCCAGTTGAGAACCACCGGTTTATTGTATTAAAAGCCTTTTAGGGGCGCCTGGGTGGCTCAGTGGGTTAAAGCCTCTGCCTTCAGCTCAGGTCATGATCCCAGGGTCCTGGGATCGAGCCCCACATCGGGCTCTCTGCTCAGCGGGGAGCCCGCTTCCTCCTCTCTCTCTCTGCCTGCCTCACTGCCTACCTGTGATCTCTATCTGTCAAATTAAAAAAAAAAAAAATCTTTAAAAGCCTTTTACATCGTTCCTTCCAGGATAAAGGGAGGATCTCCCCAAAGACAAGTGAGTGAACCCAGCAGATACTAGCAACAAGAATTGGTCTCAGTAATGGTGCTGAGCGAACACAGAAAGTTGCAGAATGCTTTGCATGCGTGATACTATTTATGCAAGTCTTAAAATCATGAAGCCTTATAATGTGTATCGCTTATAGAAACACGCGCATGGAGTAAAAGGATAAAACCATGAATATGAAGAATACACACGAGCTTAACAAGTATGGTCGCCCCTGAGAAAAGAGGGAGGGAATTCGGACAGACGAGGAGTACAAAAGAAAAGCCAACTGTAGCTGAAAAGCTTTGCTTATTTTTAAAGAGATCTAAAACAAATAACTGCGAAACGTTACCACTTTTTCATTCCAGCTAGTGCGTACACGGATATTATGTTACTCTCCAAACTACTGTATTTTTATACATTTATAAGAAAATATTAAAAAATGCAGTTTAAATTGCACATAATGTTCTCCGAAGCTGTGTGTTATTAGGTTTTCAATCATTCACTGTTTTTACATTATTCATGCTGCTGCTTGCCTCCATCGTTACAGGTGGCTGTGAGCTGGCAGGGTTTAGAGAGCAATTTTCCAGCTCTGATGCTCACGACATCCATAATACTAATGCTTTCCCCCTATATTTGTGGAGTGCTTTATCTTTCCCCATCTTTCTCCATCCATCTTTTCATTTTATATCCACACCTTCTATCACCATCCATCTTGGTCTGGACTCCTGTCACCATGGTCGTGTGGTTTCGATGAAAGCTTTCTCTTCGGCGACTACTTTTAGTATGGCTTTGTCCCAGAAGAGCCAGCTCTGAGCCAGGGGTCCTTCCTGTTTGAGAGGTGAGCCCAGCAAGCACACATAAGGGGAGCAAGGCAGGGCGGGGAAGGACTCTGACCAGTGGCACACCAGAGAGCAGGTCACCGTTGAGGACAACTGAGGCTGGATTTGTAGGCGAGTTTTGGGGAACACTGTAGAACAGGTCTCAGAGCACTCCCTACTGAGAAGCAAGTTATATGGGTGACTTTTCCTCCAGCTCCCGTCTGTTGTTGACTGAGGGCTGCTCCCAGAGATGCTAGCTTTCCCCCACTTCCCGTGCACCCACTCTGGCCTCAAGCAGAAATCCTCAGATGTAGAAGCACAGACACGGGCCAGTGGATACCACTGGAATGTACTAGAACTCGGAGTGCCAGGAGGATATGAGCAGAGCCCTCAACACCTCGGCCACAACACCTTTCTGCAATTGTGTCCTGTATTTCCATGGATGTCTTGCATTACAGCTTACACGGCATTTTCACAAATATCCCATTAAATCCTTTGAGGAAGGGTGGATTCTGATTGCAGTTAGAAAGCTCAGCTGAATCGCCTTCCTTGCCAGAGGCTTGAAAGTATATCTTTTGACTCCAAATCCAATACTCTATTTTTATTTTTTTAAGATTTTATTTATTTATTTTTGTGAGAGAGAGAGTATGAGTGGGGGCGAGGGGCAGAGGGAGAAGCAGATTCCCTGCTGAGCAGGGAGCCCGACATGGGGCTCCATCCCAGGACCCTAGGATCATGACCTGAGCTGAAGGTAGACCTTAAACGATTGAGCCACCCAGACGCCCTCCAGTATTTTTTAAATTGCATGCCTGGCATCTCCTGATGCCAGGGATTAGCAAAACTTGGTATCCTATCACCTGTTTTTTCAATAAAGTTTTTTTTTAAGATTTTATTTATTTATTTGACAGAGAGAGATTACAAGTAGGCAGAGAGGCAGGCAGAGAGAGAGAGAGGAGGAAGCAGGCTCCCTGCTGAATGGAGAACCCGATACGGGGCTCAATCCCAGAACCCTGGGACCATGACCCGAGCTGAAGGCAGAGGCTTTAACCCACTGAGCCACCCAGGTGCCCCTCAATAAAGTTTTATTTGAACACCAACACACCCATCAGGAAGGCTGATGAAAGAGAGATATACACCAAGTGGGAAAAATGGAGCTGGTGGCTTTGACTCCTGTGACTAGTGGTAGGCTTGGAAGGAGTCTGAAATTAGCAGGCTTTTTCTTTCCTTTTTTTATTTTTCTTTTTATTTATAGACTTTTTTTTTAGAATTTAGTTTTAGGTTTACAAGAAAATTGAGCCAATAGTACAGAGAGTTCCCACGTATCGCCCCCTTTCTTCCTCACCCATGCCCAGTTCCCCTCTTATTAACATCTTGTGTTGGTGTGGTACATTTGTTAACAATAAGTGAACCAATATTGACACATTATTATTAACTAAAGTCTCTAATTTACATTAGCGTTCATTCCTCGTGTTGTACATTCTATGGGGTTTGATGAATGCTTAATATGTATCCACGGTCACAGTGTCATATAAAGTAGTTTCGTTGCCCTGCAATTTCCATGTTTTGCCTGCTTACACTTCCCCTTTCACCCACATGACCCCCACCCCACCCCGCTGCCATGTGAATCCCCTGACAATCACTGGATCTTTCTACTGACTCTAGGGTTGCCTTTTCTGGAATGTCATAGTTGGAATCATTCAGTATGTAGCGTTTTTCAAACTGAATCTTTGCATGGAGGAATATGCATTTAAGGCTCCTCCATGTCTTTTCATGGCTTGACAGGTCACTTTGCGATCAGTGCGTAATATTCCATTGTCTGGACATGATAAATTTTATTTACCTATTCACCTCTCAAAAAATATCTTGGTTACTTCCAGTTTTTGGCAATTCAATGACCTATTTCTTCTTGGGCAAATTTTGGTAGATTGTGTCTTCCAAGGAATCGGTCCATTTCATCTAAGTTATCAAATTCATGGGCATAGCGTTGTTCCTAATATTCCTTCATTATCTTTTTTTTTAGTGTCCACAGGGTCAGTAGGGATGGCTCCTCTTTCATTTCTTTTATTAATAATTTGTTTCTTCTCTCTCTTTCTGTCTCGATTAGCCTGACCAAGGGTTATCAATTTTATTGATTTTTTTTCAAAGAAACAACTTATGGTTTTGTGGGTATTTTTAAATTGTTTTCCTGTTTTCAAGTTCATTGATTTCTGCTGCACTTTTTACTATTTCTTTTCTTGTGCTTGCTTTAGGTTTCTATTATTGCTCTTCTTTCTCGAGTTTCCTGAAGTGGAAACTTAGAATATAGATTTTAGATCTTTTTTTTTTTTTTGGTAATATATGCATTCAATGCTATACATTTCTCTCTAAGTGCTGCTTTTGTTGTATCTTCCATATTTTGACAAGTTGTATTTTAATTTTCATTTAGTTCAAAATGTTTTAAAATTTTGGGGTATCGGTTGAGCGTCGGACTCTTGGTTTTGGTTCAAGTCGTGATTTGGGGGTCCTGGGATTGAGCTCTGTATTTGACTTCCTGCTCAGTGAGGAGTCCCCTTGTCCCTCTCCCTCTCTTTCTGCCCCCTAACTCATGTGCACTCTCTCTCTAAAATAAATAAATTTTTTCTAAAAATTTTTTTAAATCTCTCTTGATAATTCTTTAACACTTGTATTATTTAGAATTGTGTTCTTAAATCTCCAAACATTTGGGGATTTTCCAGCTGCCTTTCTGTTGTTGATTTCTAGTTAAAGTCCACTGTGATCTGAGAACACACATTGTATGGTTTCTCTTCTTTTAAATTAAGATGTGTTTTATGGCCCATATTGTAATCTAACTTGGTGAATGTTCCATGTGAGCTTGAGAAGAATTTGTATTCTGCTTTGTTGGAAGAAGTATTCTATAAATATCACTTTGACCCAGTTGATTCTTGGTGCCTAAAGAAAAGGGGATTGTTCTCCCCCATGTATTTATTCCTGGTAGTACTCCTGGAGATAAAACCCACAAGAGTGTGGGAGGGCCCCTAGGACTGGGGCAGTAGCAGTTTTAGCCCTCAAATTAACCCACACCTTAGCCTTTAGCAATTCACCAACTGCCATTTTTTAAAAAAGATTATTTATTTATTTGAAAGAGAGAGGGAGATCATAAGTGGGGGGGGGACAGAAGGAGAGGAAGAAGCAGACTCCCCACGGAGCAGGGAGCCTGATGTGGGGATCAATCCCGGGACCCTGAGATTATGACCTGAGCTGAGGGCAGATGCTTCACCAACTAAACCACCCAGGCGCCCCACCAACTACCGTTTTAATGTTCCAGCTAGTCTGGCTCTGTATTTACATATCTCTCTCAGCCTTTTTCTTGTTGTAACCACAGGAGTGCTGACTTCCCAGCTCTTTGCATATCAGAGGTAACAGGGAGACATGATCAGCATACAAACAGAGGCAGGTCTGTTGAAATGCAGGTGTGATGAGCCTCTGGCCACCGAGGCACCAGGCATGTTGATGACGACCAGCAGCCACTGACCCCTTCACAAAACCACATTTTCAGTTGAAATCACGCTCTACAAATACAGCGTTGAAATCAAACTAAATGTACTTTTCCAAAGAAGGATCTTTTAGTGCTATTTGGTTTTATGCTTTGAACCAGACTTCATTTCTACTGTATCAAATCCCAGTAGCCTTTTCAGTGACAGAAAGGGTTTCTTACAAATTCTGTGCATTGCAGCTAATTATTAAGTTGCTCCAGAATATGCTTTCTTTGGCTTATAAGCAGATGTCTGCTCCACCTTTTGAGTTTCCAGCTCTTTTCCCTTAAATCTGAAACACAGTCATAGGTTCCAGCCCAAGAGGCCTGCTTGTTAAGACACTCTTCCAAGATGGGTGCCTGGGTGTCTCAGTCGGTTAAGCATCTGCCTTCAGCTCACATCATGATCCCAGGCTGGGATAGAGCCCCGAATCGGGCTCCCTGCTCAGCGGGGAGCCTGCTTCTCCCTCTCCCTCTGTCTGCCGCTCTGCCTACTTGCACTCTCTCTCTCTATCTCGCTGTCAAATAAATAAAATAAAAAATAAAATCCATTTTCAAAAAAAAAGAGACACTCTTCCGAGGATGGTTAGGGAGTAGACTGAGTAAGAATAATTTGTATTCAAGTTACTAAATCCATAACTGTATCTTGCTGAATTAAGTCTCTTCTGTTATGACCTGTCTCTAGGTTTCCATTCACAGTCTTATTGGTCAGATGATTTAGAGAAAGTTAAAAAAAAAAAAAATACCATGCATGTGATTTTTATTCTTCTTCCTCTAAGCCATCGGTTCTCAACTGGGGGCAGTTTCATCCCCCAAGGGGCCATTTGGTAATGTCTGGATACATTTCTAGTTGACATAACTGGGTTGGGGTGGGAGGTGGGTGCTGCTGATCTCTTGTGGGTAGAGGCTCAAGACCCTGCTAAACATTTACAACACACAGGGAGGTTTCCCATAACAAAGAATTATCCACAAAAAATGATCTGTTCCAAGATATTAATAGGGCGAGG
The DNA here is from genome assembly GCF_902655055.1 of Lutra lutra. NCBI lineage: Eukaryota > Metazoa > Chordata > Mammalia > Carnivora > Mustelidae > Lutra > Lutra lutra. The sequence continues at coordinate 89,980,566 of NC_062296.1, read as the reverse complement.
TAGAACCCTGCCACAATGTGAGAAATCAGCTGCCATGGCCTAGCTCCTCAGCTATACCAGAATCCTAGTAAATCTCATTATTCTTATTTCTTTATTGATTTTTGTAGTACAAAGGTAATGCGTCTTCTTAGACCATTTTTCCAAGAGGCTAAGGAAGTTAGTCTTGAAATGCTGCCCCACAAAGCCTACAGGTCAATATTTACAGTCTCATCTACTTACTGGAGGCCTACTAGGTACCAGGGTCCTAAGAGGTAAGCAGTGAAGAAATTACAGTCTGTTTGGCATGCAGATTATACAAGTAAAAATTAGTAATAACACCAGATAACTCCAGATCAGAGATGTTGTCAAAAACCGACCTCCATGCTTCAGAGCCAAAGTATAACGCAAAGACAAGAGTTTGGGATTAGGACGATAGCTTTATGCTATGGCCTTAAAAAACTGCAAGCTGTGGGGTCAGCTGAGCTGGGAGGGTGCTATTATAGGGAAACACAGGATCTAGCCCGTTTTGACAGGAATCCTTGCTGTTTCTGTCTTTAGGATCCTACCAAGTTCCTCAAACAGAAGGTTACGAAGGAAGGAGGGGAAGTTTGCAGAAGTGAGGGGAAAGGTTTACTTTAAGATTGCGCTTCACTGAAGCATTAGGGCAGCCATTTTGATTTTTGTCCAACTTCAGACTTTTAAGTGGTTTCAAAAGTACAAATAAAATTGCAGAAATAGCCTTGGCGGAGAGACAAGAACCAGCTTCTTTAGAGCTACTGAGCCACAGATGTGGTTTACAGATGTTCTAGTTAATCCTCATAGAAGTCCCATTAGACAACCTTGCTCTCCTCAAATAAAGCAGTCAAAAGGAAAACAGATACCTTGGAGATGGTTTGTTCCCTTCCTGGTATTAACTCAAATAGATGAGATGCCTCGTACAAATTTACAAGCTACAAAGTGTCTACAGGGGAACGTAAAACTCACCCATTAGGGGCGCCTGGGTGGCTCAGTGGGTTAAGCCGCTGCCTTCGGCTCAGGTCATGATCCCAGGGTCCTGGGATCGAGCCCCGCATCGGGCTCTCTGCTCAGCAGGAAGCCTGCTTCCCCCTTTCTCTCTGCCTGCCTCTCTGCCTACTTGTGATCTCTCTCTGTCAAATAAATAAATAAAATCTTTAAAAAAAAAAAAACAAAACTCACCCATTATTCCATTCTCAGAGATAACTGTTCAGTGTATGAATTTGAAACTTATTTTTTGCATGAATAATGTATTTTAAATATAATTGAGTTTATTTTACATATATGTGTATGTGTGTGTGTGTGTGTAATATCTTTTCCTCTCCCTACAATATTATTCATGGGTATTTTTGTAGGTTAGTTGATACTTTCTAAAATGTAGAGACCACTTTTATTTATTTATTTTTTAAGATTTCTTTTGTTGAGAGAGAAAGAGAGCATGTGTGTGCATTCTTGTGTGCACTGGGGGAGGGGCAGAGATTGAGGGAGAGAATGAGAATCCCAAGCAGACTTCACGCTGAGGGGGCTCAATCTCATGACCCTGAGATCATAACCTGAGCTGAAACTGAATTGGTTGCTTAACCGACTGAGCCACCAGTTGCCCCATAAAGGCCACTTTGAGGCAACAGGCTTGAGTATTGGAAACCCGAACGAGGCAAAAGGGCTACAGTGACGACTGAGCTGCCTACCTCGAAAGAGCCACAGGCCCTAACGGACTGGTGGGCTACTTACAACCAGGCACAGTTCCTAAGGTTACCAAAAAGGGGAAAATTCCCTATAGCCCCACATTCCCTCCCTCTGCCCTATAACTGTGGCCCCTCCCCACCACTTCCTGGCAGACAGTCTCTCCTCTGCTGTCCTGCCAGCTGCCCCCTTGCAGTTTATTCAATAAGCTTCTATCTCCTTTGTTCTGCCCTGGGGTGAATTTTTTCACTTCCCACACCACTGGCCTCTACCGGATCCAGGATGTCCCACTGTTCTTTTTTTTTTAAGATTTTATTTATTTATTTATTTATTTGAGAGAGAGAGAGAAAGAGAGCAAGGTTGGGGGGGCGGTAGGAGCAGAGGGAGAGGGACAAGCAGACTCCACACAGAGCACAGAGCCTGACACGGAGCTCAATCCCACAACCCCGAGATCACTGTCTGAGCTGAAATCAAGAGTCGAACGCTTAACCGACTGAGCCACCCGAGTGTCCCACGTAAAGTAGGTTCATGGTTGTGTAAGAATTCACCATCTGACTGCCTCGTAGAGTTAGCTCTTTGATGTGTAGCCCCATTTTTCTGTATTAAAAACAAAACAAAACAAAACAAAAAAAGAGGACCGAGAACCCAGGGGGCTGAACGGCACCAAACACTGGACTCCAAAGGATAAACAGATCTTTGACTTTCCATCGTATCTAATGATAACGTTAATCCTTAACTCAAGACCCACAGACTGGAGGCCTCCCCAGTGGCCCGGCCCAGTGCTACAGATCTAAACCTAAGGTAGCCGGTGCCTGTGGGAACAGTTGTGAGGGGAACCCAACATGGACCCGTCACAGTCCTCCCACTCAGCTTTAGCTAGCTTCCCTTTTCCTGGAAGTAGGACCTGTTAGCCTGCAAGAAAATCCTTGAGCCCCTAGCCAGTCATGCCTCTTCTCTGTGTTGGCTCTCCTACCTCTTTACACAGCTCTCTGCTGCCCCAGATCTCCCAGGAAGGGGGGTCTGCTGCTGGTGAGGGACCGTACTGCCCCCAACCCGTGGATTGTTTTCCCTTGAACAAAGGACATCAAACTCATCACTAAATTGTTTGCTTTTTCATTCATTCCATTCATGCTGGGTTTTATAAAGACCTGTTTGATGATGTACAAATCCGTGTACATGGATGTTGGAATTTTTCACTGTGCCCAGAAGATCTGATTCTTTGGTGTCTGCTTATAGAAAAGGGAGAGGAGAGTGAAGTTAAACAATCAGAATTCATAAGTAGGGTTTCACTTTTAATATAAGTAACATGCTTAGAAGTGGCAGCCTGTGTGTGTGTGTGTGTGTGTGTGTGTGGTTTTTCTTGATTTTTTTTTAAAGGACCGCAATATTGTGACTTTTAAGAATTATATGTTTGGTGATTCAGATGATCAAAATGTATTTCTCATATATTTTTCGTTTTCATCCATGCTTAGTGGTTTACAGTTCCTAAAACCCTTGGCATTTCCTGAGTAATAAGACCAAAGGGAGCATCTTTTGTCAAAAGATTTGGTCTCTTGTCCTTAGTTCTGAAATCCCCACAGAGCCATAAAGGTGTAATGTGTATGTGTTTATTCCTAACGAACTCCTTTCCACCACAATGGGGTTGATATTAATGAGGTGACTTTTGCAAAATGTCTAAGGGTAGGAGCTGGTCGCCAGGGAACCCAGCCAGGCTTAAACCTTCCTGCAACCTTTCAGCTTTGTTAAATTTCAGTCCCTCCCCCGGATCTCTGGGAGCTGGAGAGGACGAGAGGTTCAATCAGTCAGCAGCGGTCAGTGATAGAAGTAATCATGCCTGCGTGATGAAGCCTCCATAAAAACCCAGAGGAGGGTTATTGGAGAGCTTCCGGGTTGGTCACCCCCCCCATACCCTGTCCTCTGCCTCTCTTTCATCTGGCTGTGGCTGAGTGATATCCTTTTAAAATGAATGGGTGATCTAGTAAGTAAAACGTTTCTCAGTTCCAGGAGCTGCTCAGCAAACCCAAGGACGGAGTCGTGGGGACATCCGATTTTCAAGCGGGTTTCAAAAGGCTTTAGGGGTCGCGTTTGGGCAGCAGGCTTGCGTGATGGAGGCGAGTAAGGTAAAAGGGCCCACAACGACCACGGGGCTGAATGCAAAGAAGTTCATTAAAGCTGCCCATGTGGAAATAACCACAGGCCCTCGTTGACCAATGGTCTACTTACAACCAGGCATAAGTACCAAAAAAGGGGAAAATTCCACACATTCCCATACTCCCTTACTCTGCCCTGTAACTGTGGCCCCGCCCCACGGCTCCCTTGCAGTGTATCCCATAAACTTCTGTCTCTTCTGTCCTGCCCTGGAGTGAATCTTTCCCTGCCCAGACTGCCAGGCGCCCCCATCCGATCATCCGATGGGGTCCCCCAACCCCAAAACACAGCTAAGGACCTGGGGTTGCAACTGACATCTGAAGGAGGGGGCCGGTCTTGTGGGACTGACCCCTTAACCTGCAGGATCTGACTTGAGTTAAATTTGTGGAACACCCAGCTGGTGCCTGAGGATTGGTGGTATGGGGAAAACCTCCCCTCCACACGTTGTAATGGGTATTAGAACTCTTAAGTGCCAAACTAGTAATTTTAGTTATCAATTCCAGGATTTCCAAGCTCGTTACATAAAATTATGGGTAGTAGCAATCCTAACCTACATGTATCCTCTAGATCCTAAACAGCACAACTATATAGTACTGTGACTGTATTCAGACATAATAGTCAAGACCGGACATATGTAAATTACAGAATTACAAAAAATTAAATAGGAGTAGAGTTGACACATGCGGTGACATTAGTTTCAGGTGTAGAACATAATGATTCAACAACTCTAAGGAGTGCTGTGCTTGCCACAAGTGTAGCTACAATCTCAGAATTAATTTTAGAAGGCATCTCTCAGTCGTGTCTGGGATGGGCGCGGGGAGTGCAAGGCTGCTAACGACAAGGGACCTTGCTGATTCCGGGGGTGCCATAGCTAGAAGCCCAAATGCCTGACTTTGCCCTCTGCTCTGCCAAAAGCAGGCCACTCAACAGTGAGTTGCAAAGAGATGTCAGTCATCAGCGCCCAGTGAATGAAAAGGGCTGGCTTGAATCTTCTACCACCTGTAACCAGGAGCGAGCACAAAGCCTAGCCGTCCCTTGCTTGCTGCCAGATAGCGGTTGATAAACACGGAGGCGAGCTTGTCAGTTACTCTAACCAAATGGCTAATAGAGAAGACTGTAAAAACACTTTCTCCACTGAAGCCAAAATATAAAGCGAAAGCCCCACATGAATCTGACCCTGGGGGGGACTTTGGAACCTAAAGACCCAGTTGGTAGCCCATTATAATTGCAATGCAAGTTTAATTCCCTGCAAGGCCGGAAATGATTCCACCTGAATTCAATCAGCGCATGTACAGATCAGTACTAGCCAAGATCATCTTTTTCACCTAGAAAATGTCAGGGGGACACCTGTGTGGCTTAGTGGGTTAAGCTTCTGCCTTCAGCTCAGGTCATGATCTCAGGGTCCTGGGATCGAGTCCCACATTGGGCTGTCTGCTTGGCAGGGAGCCTGCTTCCCCTCTCTCTCTGCCTGTCTCTCTGCCTATTTGTGATCTCTCTCTGTCAAATAAATAAAAATCTTTAAAAAAAAAAAAAGAAAGAAAAGAAAATGTCAGGGGCAGGGTGGGTGAGAAGTGGGTTCTGGAGATGGAACAGTGTTCGGGGAGGGGGGTTATGCCCCTGGGGGCACACTTGCTCGGCCGACGTCGTTTCTCGTGGTTGATGGCTGACCTTGGTGAGTACAAGTGGGTAGTAGCTAACAAGAAGCATTAAGAAATAGAACAGTATGTTTAAAAAAAAAAAAGTGGGGGGAGATTGCCCAGTGGTATTTTCAGTTTTTATATTTATAATCTCCATGGTTCACTTAATTTAGGGGGATTCTATGATCGGGAAGGGTTCCGGAAAGTGAAGGAGCAAGGAGAAGTGAAGAAGCTGAAAGCAATCCCACCATGAGAAAAAAACCTTTATTTATTGCATTCCATTTCTGCTGGTCTCCGGGCATCCTAAAGGACACAGCCATCAGAACTGCCACGGAGTAGAGTTTCTTTTACTTTTCTTCCTCCCCTCCCCCACAATCACCATAAAATTGGCCCCCACACTGCAGACCCCAAAAGCAGGGATGTAGGGTGGTGCTTCTCTCACTTGACATTTTACTTGTTTTTCAAAAGAATAGTGACTAAGAACCTCATGAAATCTAAATATGGTTACTGATAGAAATGTAGATTGTCACCAAAAGCACAATAAAAAATTTATATGGTAAGGAAAAGATTTGCTCTGGTAAATGGGTAAGACATATATGTTATATAATATATAAAAAATAGAGAGGTTTTTTGTTTGTTTGTTTTTGTTTTGGCTAGGTCTAGTTAGTGTTTAATTATTAGGTTCTTTTTTTTTAGCGAACTTAAGAACTTCGGACACACTGAAATTAGGTAAATCCTGTTCAGCATTAATATTGTATGAATTTATGATAAAAGCATTTACCCATTTTGTTCATTAACTACACACTCTTGGAAAAACATTATTTTAAGGCATCTGTAGAACAGACATATTTCTTCATTCACAGAAGTCCCATCAAATTCATGAGGAAGCAAGATGGCGTTGTCATTATTCAGGAGTACCTCTCCCTGTTCATTTATTTTATTCATCAGCACATGCTGGTAAATGCCCAAAACAAAAGACCTAATGTGTAGCATTTGCCGATTTCCGTGGCATAAATACCTCCACCGTGGCCAAATTTCCAGGCCGCTCAACAGTGAGTTGCAAAGAGATGTCAGTAATCAGTGCCCAGTGAATGATAAAGGCTGGCTTGAGTCTTCTACCACCTGTAACCAGGAGAGAAAGGAATTTTCAGGGATGTTCAAATACTTAGAATGTTCACATTATAAAGGATGAGAAGGGGCGGCTGGGGCTGAGGCGGATGAGACAGGCAAAAGTCAGAGCATGAGGGGCGCCTGGGTGGCTCAGTGGGTTAAGCCGCTGCCTTCGGCTCAGGTCATGATCTCAGGGTCCTGGGATCGACTCCCACATTGGGCTCTTTGCTCAGCAGGAAGCCTGCTTCCCTCTCTCCCTCTCCGCCTGCCTCTTTGTCTACTTGTGATCTCTCTCTGTCAAATAAATAAATAAAATCTTAAAAAAAAAAAAAAGTCAGAGCATGAAGCCCTTAAACGTCTATTCAAGACATTCCATGACCATGAGATTGACAGATACTCAGGTAAGAGATGACAGCGGCTCTTACATTTTGGTAACTGTGGTTTTTAAAGGAATCCAGGGAAGAGATAATAGTGTCCCTAACCACGGTCATATCCATGGGATTTTGTAGATCTAGGGTGAACAAATGACTGAGGCCTAACCATCATAATGTCTGTGGGAGTTAGTACATATCCAGGTAGGAAATGAGGTGGTAAATGTAGAGTCTTGGAAGTTCTAGAGGTAAGAAATGATGCATTTAGCCAGGGGAGTAACCATGGTATTTTGTAGATACCCAGTTCAGAGATGGCAGCCTTAACTAAAGCACCGAAATTGGGATTTCTCAAGTAGGCAGGTAGAAGCTGATGGTATCCCTTATTACATTAGTGAACATGACATTTTGTGGTATTCCAGGTATGATGGGAATTCTTTTTTTTTTTTAAGATTTTATTTATTTATTTATTTATTTATTTATTTGACAGAGAGAGAGATCGCAAGTAGGCAGAGAGATAGGGGCAAGTAGGCTTCCTACTGAGCAGAGAGCCCGTTGTGGGGATCGATCCCAGGACCCCGAGATCATGACCTGAGCCAAAGGCAGAGGCTTAACCCACTGAGCCACCCATGCGCCCCTATGATGGGAATTCTAGCCACAGAAGAAACCACGGGACTTTTCAGAGGTCTAGTAAAGTGATGATGGGGCTTCGCAGAGCATTGTGGTCAAGAGTTGATGGCACTCCTAACCACAATAGCAAACAAGAAATTTTCCATGTATCCAGGTAAGAGATGTTGATGTCCCTGGAAATGTGGTGACCATAACATTTGAAGGTATCCAGGTAAGAAATGACGTGTAACTAATAATGGGAGTTCCAAGCTATTTTATAGTTTCCCTGGTTGGAGATGAAGTATCCCTAATGATGGCATTTATCTGGATAATTTGTAGATCTCCATGAAAGCTATGCTTTTCTTTTTTTTTTTTTTATTTTTTTTTAAAGACTTTATTTATTTATCTGACAGAGAGAGATCACAAGTAGGCAAAGAGGCAGGCAGAGAGAGAGGAGGAAGCAGGCTCCCTGCTGAGCAGAGAGCCCGATGTGGGGCTCGATCCCAGGACCCTGAGATCACGACCTGAGCCGAAGGCAGCGGCTTAACCCACTGAGCCACCCAGGCGCCCCAAGCTATGCTTTTCTAAACCTCGCAGAGACCATAGGCTTCTGTAGATAACCAACTAAGATGATCTGTCATAGATCACTGTGGTGACCAAGGTATTTTACAAGTATTTAGTTAAGAACTGATGGCAAACCTCAAGTAAATACAGGGCTGGGAAAGTCTTGTAGGGGAGAAAAAATAATTTCCCTTTGCCCTTCTAGGTTCTTGGTTGAAACCCTCCAGTAACAAAAGACCCATTAACAAGAAAAAAAAAAATTTTTAGATATTTATGCACATATGGACATATGGGAACCCCACAAAGAAATGAAATTCAAAAGGCAGCCAGGCAGTTGAGACATATTCTATCCTGAGCCAAGGCAAGGGCCAGGGACCTGGGGCTTCCAAGGGGAGAAGGGCAATTCACAGGAAGATGTGAAGAGGAAATGTCTCCAAACAGTTTGCTTAGCCATGCAGATGACTTACTCACCTGACAGACTTCTCTGGTAATGGCTGTCTTCTTAGGATAGGCCCCTTTCTGATACATATTTTTCTTACAAAAGCATAACTTCTACTGAGCTTCCAGAGCTTTTTCCTGTGTCTGCAGTTGCTCAAAATAATCAGTTCAAAATAATTCTCAGGCCAAAGAGGCGTATTCTGCTGCCTTTCAGTATCCATTAAATAATGATGGTGACCTAAACCGTGGTAACGACCATGGGATTTCCAGGTGTCCTGGTAAGAGACAATGTATCTCTAATTAGAGTTGTCATCATGGTTTGTTTGTGGGTTTTTTTGGCAGGTTCCAGTAAAGAAATGAAGGTGAAATTAGCCACAGTAGTAACCATGGGATTTGCTAGATAACAGGACAAGAAATAATGTAGGCTTTAACCAGGTAGACATTGTGGTATTTTGGAATTGTTCAGATAAGTTATAATGGTATCCTTCACCACTGCAGACCATGGCATTTTGCAGGTTTCAATCCATAAATGATGGCAAACTAATAAGGGGAGTAAATGTGGGACTTTGCTAATATCCAGGTAGGAGATGAGGTGGGCCTTAAACACGGTAGAGACCATATGAATTCCAAATATCTAGAAAAGTCATGATGCTATCCCAAGCTCTTATTATTACCATGTGTTTTTGCAGGTATTCAAGTAAAAAATCAATGTCCCTAACAAAAGTAGTAACCATCAGATTTTACACTTGTTTGGTTTTTTTAATTCAGAGATGATTTGTCTTAACACTTAGTAGTGACAAAGATATTTGCAGGCGCCCCAACAAGACATCAAAGTCCTCACTACATTAGTAACCGTGGGATATTTGCAGGTGTCTAGTGAATCCATAGTGGTGTCTGAAACTACAGTGTTGACCTTAGGGTTCTCCCAGCATTCAGGCAGAGTTAGTGGCTGCCCTAATGCAACAGAGAGATGGAATTAGCAGGGGTCCAGATGGATGAACATGTATCCCTAACCAGGGTTTCCACCATGTGTTTTTTCAGTTCCCGTTCAAGAGGTCATGATCTCTGTAACTACAGTGTGGACCTTCAAACTAAAGAATCCAGGTAGAGTTCATGGTCCCCCTAATAATAGTAGTGATCATGGAATTTTTTGAGGCCCATGTAGAAGCTGTATGCCTACTTATAGTCACCACCATGCATTTTTATAGGTTCTAATCAAGAGATACTGGTAAAGAACATGGAATCAGTAAGTGATGATGTGGGCCTTAAACAGAGCACAGACCATCTGGTCTTCTGAAGTTTCCAGGTAAGGTATCATGGTGTTTTTCATCTCACTATTGACGATGGGATTTTTATAGGTACCCAGTCAAGAGATGATGGTATCTCAATGACTTTGGCCTTGATATTTTGCAACTATGCAGATAAAGTTGATGGTTCCTCTAATGCTAGTAGTTCCCATGAGATGTGGCACGGTGTAGGTTGAAAAAGATGCGTCCCTAACCATGGTTGCCACCCTGGGTTTTAAAGGTTCAGATGACCATGAAATTGACAATGACCGCAAATAAGGGATTTTGCTGGTAGGCAGGAAAGAGATGTTGTGAGCATTTACATGTTAGACATCTTCAGAGTTCCCAATATCTAGGTAAGAGATGATGGTTCCTATAATACTATAACCTTATAAACAAGAGTGTGCTTTGTTTTGGTTTTGATAGGTTTTCAGTTGAGGACTTTGCTAATATACAGGCAAGAAATGTTATGACATTTTCACATTGGAGACCTTCTGAATTTTGGGTATCTAGGTAATTATTGATGGTGATCATATAAACCTGGTTTTTGGCAGGGATACAGGGAAGAAGTTAATTTGCCCCACCGTATCAGTAAGCATGAAATGCTATATATTCTTGTTCAGAGATGATGTGTTGTTTTGTTTTGTTTTTTAACACTCATAGTGATGTATCAATAAGCAGGAATTGTATCGACCATCACTGTGTTATTGACCATGGGATTTTTGCAGGTGTCTTTCAAGAGATCGGAAGGTATCTTTTATTAGGGTTTAGCTTCACAGCTCCGCAAGTAATCAGGTAGCACTGATGTACAGCAAACATAGATGTGATCAAGGAAATAAGCAGGTGGCTAGTTAGTGTACAGCTAGTACTAAAGACAACTTTCACCATGTGCTCTTCCTGTTCCTTTCAAGAGACCACGATGAGCCCAAGAATAGTCGTGGTTAATGGAGGACAGTGCTGGTATCCAGGTAAGTGATGATGTAGGGTTAAACCGGAGCAGAAACCCATTTGATCTTCACTGAAGAAAGCAAGCGATCGCGCTGCCTTGGAGTCCCAGCCACCCCTGCGCCTGGGTCAGGGGTCAGGATGTGACGCCATAGTATGCGCTTGCGCATTACTGAACTCCACCCCCTCCGCCATTTTGAATTTAAATGCCAGTGACCCGGCTACGTTACGCGCTGTTGCTGTTTGGGATGAGAAGTGTTCCGGGTTTCGAGACTCGTGCTTCAGTCCTTAAAGCCAAGGTTGAAGTACCCTAGGGAGACATCAGCTACTTAGTACGTGGCACATTTCTGTGCCTTTCCTTTAAGTCTCAACTGCCCTCTCCGTGGTCATCAGTGACGTGCAAGTTCGGGTACCCGAGCCACGGATATGTGTCAGGAGAGTAGCCTTGAGCCGCTGAGGTGTACTTAGAAGACTGACTTCAGTCTTGAACTGCTTGAATTTAACTCACCTGGCTAAGGGGTAGCTGCGACCTACTTAGAGAAACTCCCAGGGAGGGTCACCGTCTTCTTTGGATACTATGTGTGCAACGCACGCTAAAAGCTTTGGGCACTTGAATGTGTCCCAGTTCGCCCCAGCAGCTCACAAAAACAGGGGACTTGTGAAAAAGAAATTTGATTTTCTGTGTTGCTGGCCCAACATAGGCCCCTAAATAAAGGCACACTCCCTGATCTGGATTAGGTGATGGTTTATAAAGGGGGAAATGTTCTCACCCGGAGGATGCACAGGGGCGGTGACTAATAGGCTCTGACACTTTGTAACGGGAGGGGGCCCCCGAGTTAACAGGATTACTGGGCACTCAAGGGTGTAAAGTCCCAGCTCAGAAGGGACTGTTTTTCTCAGGTTTTTAAATGCAGGTTGAGGATAATAGCGCCTGCCTCCTCTCTTGTCAAGGTGTGGTGAGGATTCCTGACCATCTTGTGAGAGGACCTGTCCCATGATCACCCAGGAAGTGAAAGCTGCTCTTGGCGCTGAGTGCCTTAGTGCCCTGTACCCACTGTTTATTCTGTCCCTAGCTAACCAAGATTCGGTAGAAATAACCTAGATGCTTATCAGGTATTTGCCATGAGGTATTTATTTTGTAAAATAATGCAGGCAATTATAAATCCCCACATACTGTTTGATGAAGTGTAACAGGGTAGTCATGTGTGATCTCTTTACACAGTGGTGCATTTAGTCCCTCGCCTTTACTTGCACAAAAATTACAAAGCCCAGTGAACAAGACCAATGGACTGACTGACAAATCAGCCCAGATGATGAGGAAATAGTACGCTGACTGGAGGGGTCAAATAGTGTAAGTCAAATGTTTTAATGTTGCAGTTAGAGTAATCAAGGGTTAAGATAAATATTTTTTCAAAATACCCATTTCTTTTAAAGGCAAGGGGCTGTTTAAAAAAAAACCACTATTCACTTTGTCCACAAATACAAATATCAAAGGTTTCCCAAGGTAATTTTGATGTGAATGCAGCTTTAAACAATAAAAAAAAAAAATTGTGTTTTAAGTGCACTTCTCAAAGTAAATCCTATAACCAGAGGGCCCCCAAACTTGTAAACTGAACATCTGAGGCAAATGTACACAACAAAATTGGCAGCAATCAAGGGATGGGGGGAAAAGGCTCTTGATGAAGTAACATAACCATTATTGTTACTATGTTTGTTTTGCAGGCATTGAGGTAAGAAATAATAGAATCCTTACCACTGTTAGAAATCGTGAATTCTTTCTATGTTTTTGAGAAAATGTATGTTTAATGCCGTGGGTGTTAATTGTTGTTTAATTACCATATCTAGGTGATTATTATGGTGTTCCTCACCACATCTGATCTTCACAAATGGGTCAATGATAGTGTCCCTAACACTTGTGTTTCCATGTTTTGTTTTGTTTTTTCCAGGTATCAGGTAAGAACTTTTCTAGTATACTGGTAAGAGATGACATGACCTGTACACATTAGAGACCTCCTTACTTTCAGATACCTAGGTAAATAAGAATGGCATCAAGAACTCTTATACTGACTTTTTTTTTGACAGGCATATAAGGAAGAAACCAACTTGTCCCTCATAGTAAGTGTGAGATTTTGCTGTATTCATTTTCAGAGAGGTATATCAGAGTGTTGAGGAATTGTTGTATCCACGGACTTGTGATGTGTTCCCCACCATAGTAACAATAATGGGATTTTTGCAAGTGTCCAGAGGACAAAGATATTACTGCTAACAGAGGTATAGTTGATGGAATACAGAACAAGTAACCAGGTAGAATTGATGGATCCTGCAATTAAGGAAGCCACCAGCTTTATTTACATGTATCCCAGAGGTAAAAGATATGTAGGCAGAGATAAAATGTGTTTTTCAGGTTTCAATCAAGATAGCATGGTGAACTTCACCAAGGTTGTTTACAGAGATCTGGTGTCTGGTGACCATACATGCCTTAAGCACACTACAGACCAGATCTTTGGTTATCTAGGTAAGCAAGGATAGAGTCTCTAAAATTTGTGTTATGGTTTTTTCACATGCATTCAGGTAGGAAATCTAATGTCCCAACCAATGCTGGTAAGCATTACTCTTCATTGTTTAAAAATTTCAATATAATATGTGTTTAACCTTAGGTACAGCAGGGATGTCACATAAATCCAAGTAAGATATTCTGCTGTTTCCAACCACAGTAATGACCAGGAGATTTTTAGAGGTTTTCAGTCAAGAGATGATGGTGCCTTTTGAGAATGTTGTCGACCTTGGAGATATGCCAAGAACCAAGTAGTGCTGATAGTTCCCTAATAATGGAAGTGACCAAGAGTATTTATTTGTCATGATCTGTAGGACAAGTTGCATCCTTAAACACACTTGCCACATGTTTTTGTTTTGTTTGTTTGTTTGTTTTTTAGGTTCCAGGGTAGAGATCATGGGGCATGTGAAAGTATTCATTAATGGAGTATCCAGGAAAGTGATAATATATGTTGTACAATATATATATTATATTAATTAATATATTAGTTGTGCAACTAATAATCAGAAATCAGGAAATTAGGATGGCAGCCCTAACACTTGTGTCCCATGTTTTTTGGTTTTTGTTTCTTTGCAGGTTTCCCATTAAGGTCTTGCCTAGTGTATGGGTATGGGATGATACAATATATACTCATTAAAGATGTCCCCCCCCTTTTTTAAGATATATTTACTGATTTTAGAGGGGAGGGGTGGGGGAAAGGGAATCTTAAGCAGACACCCCGCTGAGCACAGAGCCCAACATGGGACTTGATCTCAAGACCCTGAGATCATGAGGTGAGCTGAAACCAAATCAGCTGATTAACCAACTGAGCGATTCAAGTGCCCATCATTGAAGACATTTTTATTTCCAGAATCTACATTAATGATGTTGTCTAGACTCTTAAACATTAAAATTGTTATGGGCATGTATGCAGTTAAAAATGGATTTGTCCTGGCACCTGGGTGGCTCAGCCGGTTAAGCATCTGCCTTCAGCTTGAGTTGTGGTCCCCGGGTCCTGGGATGGAGCCCCGAGTCAGACCCCCTGCTTAGCAGGGGAGTCTGCTTCTCTCTGCCCCTCCTCCTGCTCGTGCTCTCTCTCTTACTCACTATTCCTCTCAAATAAATAAAATCTTAAAAAAAAAAAAAAAGAATTTGTCCCTAACAGTACTAGTAAGCATGAAATCTTACTGAATTCTTAATGTTTAAGGGTAACATGTATTTGACTTGCCTAGTGATAGATAAGCAAGTGTCCAATTAATTTATCATCTTCAACATTATGTTATTATCCATGGGATTTCTGCAGGTTTGCCTCCATGAGAGGAAGATGTCTTTTACTAGGATTTGACCTAGAAATTCTGCAGAATCCAGGGGCCATTGATGGGTCCCTAAACAAGGGACCAAGTGTTAAGAGATTGTAGGTATATGGATAATTATGGTGTTCCTCACCACAGCAGGAACCATGGGGTCTTTACAAGTGTGCAATTAGGAAATAGTGGTCTTACCTAAAAATGTTGACCTTGGAATACTGCTAGGATCCAGGCAGAGTTAATGTGTCCCATAATGATGGAAATCAACAAGGTTATTTACAGGTATCCTTTGACACCTCCTTCATAATATGCCTTCCAGGTTCCTGTTAAGACCTCACAGTGACCCTAACAAGGATCATTAGTGGGAACATTGCTGATGTCCAGGGAAGTGATGAAAGTGAGCCTAAACCACAGCATAGACCAGCTGACCTTCAGAAAGGTCAGTAAGTTGGGATGGCTGGGTGACTCAGTCGGTTAAGCATCTGCCTTCAGCTCAGGTCATGATCCTGGGGTCCTGGAACTGAGTACCACATCGGGCTCCTTGCTCACCAGAGAGCCTGCTTCTCCCTTTGCCTGCTGCTCCCCCTGCTTGTTCTATTGTGAGCTTGCTCTCTCTCTCTGATTGATAAATAAATAAATAAATAAAATCTTAAATGTAGGTAAGTGATGATTCATTAATATTTATGGTATTTTGATTGCATACAATTCTGGTATGAAAACGTAGAGTCCTTACATTCTAGAAACTATGAGTTTTCACTTTTAAAAAAAAAAAAAAGTTTATTCATTTTAAGACAGACGAGAGAGAGAGAGCGCACAAGCAGGGGGCAAGGCAGTGAGAGAGGAAGAAGCAGACTCCCTGTTGAGCTGGAAGCCCAACACAGGGCTCAATCCCAGGACCTGGAGATCATGACCTGAGCCAAAGGCAGATGCTTAACCATCTGAGCCACCCAGTGCCCCAAGTTTTCACTTTTGGTATTTGAGAGAAAATGTATATTTAACCCTGAGAGTGAGGTAACAATCATGGTGTTCCACAACACAGGTAACCATGGGAATCCTGTAGGTATAAAGTCACCAGATGGTGGTCTTAATCTGACAATGGTTATTAATTTGGGAGGACTATAAGTGTCTAGAGATAGTTGACGTGTCCCATAATGGCAGAAGTGGTCAAGGTTATTTGCAGGTGTCCTGGTAGAAGTAGTTGTGTCATTAAACACATTAACAGAACATTGCTCTTAACCAGGTGAGTGATGATGTGGGTCTGAGCACAGTACAGACAACCTGACCTTCAAATATCAAGGTAAGCGGGGACCATGTTCATAACCCTTGTGTTATCATGTTTTTTGCAAGTATCTCTTTAAGGTCTTTGCTAGTGTACAACTATTACGTGACATTAACTCAGGAGAGACCTTTATTTCAGGCATCTAGACAATTAGTGATGTTGTAGAAACACTTATATTAAGTTCTCTTTCAGCATGTACGCTATTAAGAAATTTGTTCATAACAATACTAATAAGCATAGATTTTACAGTATTCTCTTTGGAACTAATGTGTACTTAACATTTGTAAGGAGATAGGCAGGCATTCTGTGATTTATCATATTCTCCATCAAACCTTAGTAACCATGGACTTTTGCAGGCCTCTCTCCACAAGTGGAGGATGTTTTTTTCTAAAGTTTAACCTTGGACTTCTGCAGGTATCCAGGTAAACTTGATGGGTCGACCCCGAAATCATACAAATGACGAAGGGAATTTGTAGGCGTAGAGGTAGAATGATTCATGCACCAAACACGTTTTTCACAATGTGTTTTTTGGATTCATGTCAAGACCCCCTGGTGAGCTTATCAGTGATAAGTTCACAGAGGATATTGCTGTTATCAAGGTGAGTGATGATGTGGGCCTAAACCACAGCATAGATGATCTGCTCTTCGCATGGATAGGTAAGAAGTGATGTAGGTACCTCTAATACTTCTTGTTAACATAATTCTTACAAGTATTCAATTAATAAAGGATAGGTTCCAAACCAATACTTGTAATTATAGGTTTTTACATTTTATATTTCAGAGAAAATTATATTCAACTCTGTGAGCATTGAGGGATTTTGTGGATCCAGGTAAATGTCATGGGGTCTGCCTCCAGTTAGTAGATATGGGATTTTTACAGTTTTTATGTTATGAAATGATGGTGTTATCGGACAGTGGTGTTGACCCTGAATTAATCCGAGTATCCGGGTAGACTTGATGTGCTCTGAAGAGCATCTGTGGTTATTTGCAGATGTTCTGGTTAAAAAAGAAAACTTGTATCCCTTAATAAATACTTTATAAAGTGTTTTTCAGGTTCTTATCAAGATACCATGATGAAATCTTAAGTCAGTAACAGCGGGACATCTCTGGTATGCGGGTAAGTGATGATATACACATCACAGACCATCTGATCTTTATATACCTGGCCGAATGATGTTGGATTGCCCAGACCTGCTTTAATTATGTGAGCTCTTAGCAGGGATTCAGGTAAGCGAGCAATGATGATGTTTTGCCAATGCTAAAAACCATGTTATCCTGCTGTCATATTGTATAGAAAAAGTATGTGTAATCATGTGAGTAATGAGTAATTTGTATTTTTCCAGGTCACTACCCTGAAATTCTGCCTCACAATTATAACCATGGTATTTTATAGATAAGTAATTAGGAGATGATGGTGTCTCAGTATAGCTAGACCTTGAATATTGCAAAAATCCAGCTAGGTTGATGAATCCTGCCATGATGGAAATGAAGGTGGTTATTTACAGATGCCCGTATGAAGGTGTGTGTCCTCAGGTAAACATTTGTCACAATGTATTTTTCAGGTTCCAGTCAAGAGTTCATAGTGAACCTGATCCTTGTCATTAACAGAGACTTTGCATGTATCTCAGTAAGTACTGATATGGGCCTTTAGCCCCTTGAAGATCAGGTGATCTTCAGATATTGAGGTCAGTGAGGATGATGTCCCTAACATTTGTGCTACCCTTTCTTTCTTTTTTTTGGGGGGGAGTGTGGGGGGCAGGTATTCAGGTAAGAAATGATATTGTACCTGCTGATGCTAGTAAGCATTAGCCTTTAGTATTTTAGAGTTTAGATGTAATGTATGTTTATATATAGAAGAGACTGAGGGATAAAGAGGTATTCGGGTTATCCTACTAGACTGCCTACTACTACTGCCAAACACTACTGACTAGGAGATTTCTACAAGCACTTGGTAAACAAATGATAGCATCTCTAACAGTGTTAGCTTTGAAGTTCTGCCAAGATCGAGGTAGTGTTGAAACTTCCCTGATAATGAAGGTAGCTAAGATTATTTGTAGGAATCATGGTAGAACAAGTTGTATTCTTTTTCATGGTGGGGGGCAGCGTGAAGCCCAACACGGGGCTCGAACTCACCACCCTGAGAACAAGTCCTAAGCTGGGATCAAGAGTTGGATGTTTAACTGGCTGACCCACCCAGGCACTCCAAACAAGTTGTGTATGTGTGTGTGTGTGTGTGTGTGTGTGTGTGTTTTAAGATATATTTATCTTGAGAGAGAGAGAAGGGGTGGAAGGGCAAAGGGAGAGAGAGAATCTCAAGCAGATTCCACACCGAGTGCGGAGCCTGATGTGGGGCCTGATCCCACAAACCTGAGATCATGATCTGAGCAAAATCAAGAGTCAGACACCCAACCGACTGAGCCACCCAGGCACCCCACTAGTTGTGTTCTTAAACATAGCCACTGCATGTGTTTTTCAGGTTCGAGTCAAGAAATCACAGTGAATCTAGCGATGGTCATTATTCAACAGCGCTAGTAACCAGGTAAGTGATAAAGTGGTTCTTACTACAGTGCAGACTGTGCGATCTTCAGTATCTAGATAAGGAATGCGTCCCCAACACATGTGTTGTGGTTTTTTGCAGGTATCCTATTAAGGTCTTTGCTAATAGAGGTAGGATGTGACGGGCCATACACTCATTAGAGACTTTTGGTTATTTTCAGACATCTAGGTAATTAACATTCCCAAGACTCTTCTAAAAACTTGTTTGGGGGCATCTTTACAGTTAGGAATTTGATTTGTCCTGAACAATACTAGCAAGCATGAGTCTTAACTATCTTCTTGTTTAGAGATAATGTGTTTTTTATACTCAGAGTGGTGACAGATAGGCAAGTAACCACGGAATTTTTTGCATCTACCGCTTCAAGAAAGGAAGGTATCTCATATGAGGGTTTAACCTCAGAGTTCTTCAGTAATTCAGGTGACCTTGATGAGTTATAAAATGATACAACGGGCCAAGGGAATTCTGTGGGTGTCTAGGTAGAATAAGATGTGTACTGAACACTTTCCACAGCTTGTTTTTCAGGTTCCTATTAATACTATGACTGTGAGTAGTGAAGGAGACACATAGCACATAGTGAGGTAAGAGATGTGGGACAAAACCACAAACAGACCATCTGATCCTCACACACTTAGGTAAGTGATGGTGGGGTCCTTAACACTTCTCATTACCATGATTTTGTTGCCGATATTCAGGTAAGAAATGATAGAGTCCTTACCAATTCTAATAACCATGAGTTTATACTTTGTACATTGTAGAGAAAATCTGTGTTTAATCATGTACATATTGAGGAGTTGATCTCATCTGGACCCACAGGGTTTTTCCAGGTATCCGGTCAAGTCATATTAGTCTCTGCTGACAATGCTGTTGACCTTGAATTGGTGCGAATATGCTGGTGGAGCTGAGGTGTTCCATAATAATGGACATGAACAAGGATGGGTGCAGGTGTCTTGGTAGAACAAATTGTATCTTAAACTCATTTGTATGTGTTTCTTCAGGTTCCTGTTAAGAAAACAAGGTGAGCTTAAAATGGTTTTTAACACAGCCTTGCTGGCAACCAGGTAAGTGTTAAAGTGAATCCTACTACAATAAAGACCATCTGAACTTGAGTATCTAGGTTAAGTGAGGATGATGTCCTTAACATTTGTGTTAATGTTTTTTTTTTTAATTTTTATGGGTATCAGGTTAAGATTTTTACTAATATGTAGGTATGAGATGATGTGATATTGACTAATTAAAGACCTTCTATTTCTTTAGATTTTTTTATTTTAGAAAGAGATTATGAATGGGGGGAGGGGTAGAGGGAGAGGGAAAATCTCAAACACAGGGCCTGAGGGGTTCAGAGCCAGACTCGGGGCTCAGTCCCATGACCCCAAGATCATGACCTGAGACAAAATCAACTGATGCTTAACCAACTGAGCCACCGAGGTGGCCCAGACCTTTCTTTCTTTCTTTCTTTCTTTCTTTCTTTCTTTCTTTCTTTATTGGAAGATTTTTTTTTTTTGAAGATTTTATTTATTTTATTTGATAGATCACAAGTAGGCAGAGAGGCAGGCAGAGAGAGAGGAGGAAGCAGGCTCCCTGCTGAGCAGAGAGCCTGATGCGGGGCTTGATCCCAGGACCCTGAGATCATGACCTGAGCCTAAGGCAGAGGCTTTAACCCACTGAGCCACCCAGGTGCCCCTATTTATTGGAAGATTTTTTAAAAAATATTTTATTTATTTGAGAGAGAGAGGATGTGTGCATGAGCAGGGGGGAGGGGCAGAGGGAGGGGGAGAAACAGACTCCCTGCTGAGCAGGGAAGCTGACATGGAGCTTGATCCCAGGACCCCAGGATCATGACCCAAGCCAAAGGCAGCTGCTTAAAAGTGAGCTACCTAGGTGCCCCCTTTTTAAAAGACTTTATTTTTAAATAATCTCTGCACCCAACATGGGGCTCGAACTTACAACCCCGAGATCGAGAGTCATGCTCCACCAACTGAGTCAGCTAGGCGCCCCTAAAGACTTTTCCATATTCAGATATCTACAAATTTATCATTTCAAGTCTCTTGAATTTACTTTGCTTTTGGTATGTATTTCTTTAGAGTTTAATTTGTCCCTTATAATATTGATAGGAATAAGATTTTTTTTTTGGTATTCGTGTTTAGAGATAATGTGTACTTAACATAGTGGTGATAGACGGATTTGCAGATATCCAGGTAATTAATCATATTGTCCTTCACTACTTCATTGACTATGAAATTATCACAGGTATACCATGAAAAGAGGAAGGTGTCTCTTCAAGGATTACCTTAGAGATCTATAAATAACTAGGTGGTACTGATGGTTCCTGAAATGATACAGTGACCAAGGGAATTTGCAGGTATAGAGGTAGAGTAAGATAGGCACCAAAAATATTTTCTATAGCAGTTTGTATTTTTTTCAGACTCCTGTCAATACATCACAGTGAGCCCATCAATGGCAGTTACCATGGGGCATTGCTGATGTCATAGTAAGTGATGATGTGGGCCTAAGTCACAATACAGACCATGTGATCTTCAGATAGGTTGGTAAGTCATGATGGTATCCCTAACACTTGCTACTTGCTATTACCATGACTTCTTTGCAAGTATTCAGGTAAGAAATGATAGATTCCAAACTAATTCTTGAAACCATGAGTTTTCAGCTTTTAGAGAAAACTCTTGTTTAACTCTGAGTGGTGAGGGATTACACATATCAGGTTTTGGTCATATCTCAACCACAGTACTTATCATGGAAATTTTGTAGGTGTCCTGTAAAAGCTGTATTACCTGACAATGGTCTTGACCTTGGAGAGCTACAGATATTCAGGCAGGGTTGATGCTTTCGTAATGATGGGAATGACCAAGCTTATTCATAAGTGTTGTGTTAGAGTGAGCTGCGTCCTTTTTACACATATATCATAATGTGTTTTTTAGGTTCCTGTCAAGAGGTGATGATGAACCTAATACTAGTCATTCTCTGTGGACATTTCTGTTGCCCACGTAAGTGATGATGTTCACCTTCACCATTTCAAATCATCTGATCTTCACGTACCTAGGTAAGTGTTATTGATCGACTAAACTTGTTTGCCATGTTTTTTTTCAGATGATCAGGTAAGAAATGATAGCGAATTTTACCAGTTGTAGTAGTCATGCTATTGTGTTTCTATTTCAGAGAAAATGTATGTTTAGTCATGTGAGTATTGGGCAAATTATGCCATGAATACCCATAATCATGGAGTGGTGTGATACAGTCATAATATTGGTGTTTTCACAGGTGAGCAGGGAAGAGATGAAGGCGTATTTGTTTGGCATGGACCTTGAAGTATTGCAACAATCCAGAAAGATCTGATGGGTCCTGCAGTAATGGCAACAAACACTGCAAATAGTATTTCTAGTCTCAAAGGAGGGTCTCTAGACACGTTTTCCACAGAGTTGTTTAAATTACCATTGAGAGGTCATGGTAAATTTCAAAGTGATCATTGCTGGGACTTTGCTTATATTCAGGTAAGTGATGATATGGGCCTTCTGCTCCTTACAAATTGATTTTCAGATATTTAGGTAAGTGTAGGTGGTGTTCCTAACTGTTCTGTCACAATGTTTCCATTGCAGGTTTCCAGTTAAATGATACTGTCCCAACCAATGCTAGTAAGTATATGCCTTTTTTATTTTTTTAAATTTAGGTACAGTGTGTATTTAATGTTAGTAGTGATAAAGGGCTATGCAGGTCTAGGTAACTTACTGCTGCCGTACATCAAGCATTGACCATGAGATTTCTACAAGTTAATGCATCTAACAATGGTGTTGACCTTAAAGTTATGCCAAAATACGTGTCCTTTTATGCTTCCCCTAATGATGGAAGTGACCAAGATTATTTACAAATGTACTATTTCTTTCTGCGGCTAGACAAGTTGTATCCTGCAACAACACATTTGCTGAGCGTGTTTCTCAAGGTTCTGTGCAGTCATGACATCACAGTGAAGTAGACAGTGGTTGTCAGGGGGAACTTGCTGGTAACCAGACACGTGGTGAAGTGGGTCTTATCTCAGTATGGAAATCTGAGTTTCAGCTATCCGGGTGGGTGAGGATGGTGTCTCTAACACAGTGTACCATACTTTCTTTGTAAGTTTCCTGTTAAGCTCTTCGCTAGTTTACATATACGAGATGATGTGACATTAACTCATTAGATACATTCACTTTTTATCTTAGGAAAAGTTTGTCTGGCCCTCTGAGTGTCTAAGGATAGCACATATCCAGCTGTTTATCACGCTGTTTTCCATCATAGTACTACCCATGGGTTTTCTGTCGGTGTCCAGTGAAGTAAGGCTGATTTTATCTGACATCAGTGTTGATCTTTGATTACTGAAAATACCCAGGTAGAGCTGGTGTGTCCCATAATGATGGAGCGGCCAGCTTATTTGCAGATACCTTGCTAGAAAAAAGTTGTTTCCTTTAACATAGATCTCATCATGTCTGGACAGCAACCTGAAAAAGACATCACTGTGCGCCTAGCATTGATGGTAATGGCAGACATTGCTGGTATGTTTCCAGATAAGTGAGGCTGTGGCCCTAAATCACAGCACAGGCCATCTGATCTCCAGATAGGTAAGTGTTGACGGTGTCCCTAAGAGTTGTTACCATGATTTCTTTGCAGGTGTTCAGGTAGGAATTGATAGTCCTTACTAATTATAGAAACCATGAGTTTTACTTTTTACATTTTAGGAAAGATTTTTGTTTAACCTTGTGAGTAATGAGGGATTGCCATATCGAGGTAATTAACATTGTATCCTCAACCGCAGCAATAACCAACGATTTTGGAGGTGTCCCATGGAGAAATATTGTCTTATCTGGTGATGATTTTGACCTTGGAGTACTACAGGTGTTTAGGTATAGTTGATATGTCTCAGAATGATAAACTGACCAAGGTTATTTACAGGTGTCTTGGTAGAACAAGTTGTGTCCCTTTACACGTAGATCATGTGTTTTTCAGGTTCCTGTCGAAAGATTTCAATGAATCTGATGATGGTCGGTAAAGGGGGTACGTTTCTGGTATCCAGATATCTGATGAGGTGTACTTTCACTACATCAGACCCTCTGATCTTCATGAGTCTTTTGCCATTAAATTTTGTTGATTACTTGAATTTGTTTTACGATGTGGGTTTTTTTTTTTTTTTTAAGGCATTCAGGCAGAACTGATAGCGTTTTTACCAATTCTGGCAAACCTATTATCCAAATTTTTTGTGTTTTAGAGGAAATTTACATAAAACCATGTGAATATTCAGCGATTCATGGGTATTCATGGAATAAATGGTTTCAGACCCCACAAGTTACCATGGTGTTTTTGTAGGTAATCAAAACATGATGGCAATGGCATAGACCGTGGAGTACTGAAAGATCCCATGTAGAGTCAATGGATCCTACAATGATATAAGTGCACAAGATTATTTCCATGACCTGGTAGAGAGGGTATCCTATAGACCCATTTGTCACTGTATGTTATTCAAGTTCCTGTCAAGAAATCCTGGTGAACCCCATAATGATCAATAATAGGACTTTGCTTTCATTCAGGTAAGTGTTGATGTGGGCCTCAAGCTCCCTAGAAACAATCTAACCATCTGATAGGTGGGTAAGTGTGGATGGATTTCCCAGCTTCTTTATGACTATGTTTTTGTTTTTGTTTTTACAGGTATTCAGGTAAGAAATGATAGAGTAGGCTAGTAACCATGCTAGTAATTATTTAAAGTTTAGATGGTGACCGCGGGATATGCAGGTATCCAGGTAAGTCATCCTCCTGTTCCACATCACAGTGTTGAGAGTGAAATTTTTTACAGGTACTCAGGAGATGATGCCTTCTCTAACAATGGAGTTGACCTTGAAGTTCTAGTTATGCCAAGAACCAAGTAGTGTTGATAGGTTTTCTAATGATGGAAATAACCAGTGTTAATTTTATGTATTCTTTTTTCCCCCAGGTGAAAAACTTTTTCTTTTTTTTAGGTGTATAAGCTATTAACAGACAGGCCCACAGATTTATTTCTTCTTGGACACCCCCACAGTGTGGCCATGGCAGCCTGTGGTCTTGATGCACTGGCCTTGGACGCAAAGTCCCCAGAAGTGGCACAGCCCTTGGGGGGCCTGAATCTTCTTCAGTCACTCCAGGTCTTCACAAAGTTTGTTGTCCAGACCATTGGCCAGGACCTGGTTATATTTTCCATCCTTCATGTCCTTTCGTCTGTCTGAAGCCAGTCTGGGGTCTTACATTGGCATAGATGCTGCATAATGGTGATTGCACATTCCCCCTCATCCTCAGGGAGCTCTCCTGTCCTCTTGGGGAGATCAATGTCTGCTTTCCTCAACACCATGTGAGCATATCTTCACCCCACATCCTTAATTGCAGTGATGGCAAAGGCTCTTTTCTGTCGCCCATCGAGATCGATGTTGAATACTCACAGAATGTGCCGGAACTTCTCAGGGATCACTAGAGATGTAGCAGCAGCCCCGGTGGAGGCATGTAGGCCTCCTGTGGAAGAGCAAAACAACTTTTGTCTTAAACATACTTGTCAATTTTGTTTTTTCAGGTTATGGTAGTTAGTCCTGTTGCAGTCCCATTAATGGGACCCTGCTCGTAACCTGGTATGTGATATTGTGGATGTTACACCATACTTGAGATCACCTATTCTTCAGATGTCTTAGGTAAGTGAGGATGGTGTCCCGAACACAGTTAGCATGTTTTTTCTGTAGGTATCATGCTAAGGTTTCTGCTGTTGTACAGGTATGAGATGACAGTGCATTAACTCATTAGACCTTCGTATTTTTCAGATACGTATGTAATTAATGATGACTTAAGTAGTCTTATATTACCTGTATTTCTGGCTTGTATGTAGTAAGATTAATTCGTCCCTAACAATATGAGTAAGCACAATATTTTACTGTATTCCTGTTCAGAGGTTGTGTTTCGTACACACCTACTGATAGAATATCTGGATACCTGCCTATACTTTTATCATATTGTCCATCTTCACAATATTAAACATGGAATTTTTACAGGTATCTCTTTAAGAGGGGAAGGTCTCTCTCAACCAGGGTTTAGTCTTGGACTGCTAAAAGTATCCACATGGTGGTGATGAGCCTCAAAGGGATGCCCTTGACCAGTGGAAACTGCAGTAGACCAGACCAGGTAGAACAAAGCATGTACTGAACACATTTTCCACACTGTGTTTTCAGGCTTATGTGAAGACCTCATGATTAATAGGCTCCCCTCTCACATTTAATGAGGCATATAGGGATATTGAGGTAAGGGATAATGTGGGCCTAAACCACAGCGCACTCTTTCTGATCCTACTATGTAGGTAAGTGATTGTGTCCCTGACACTTCTTGTTACTATGATTTTGTTGCTGTATTCAGGTAAGAAATGGTAGAGTCCTTACCAACTCTAGTGGCCTTGACTTTACACTTTTTATATTTTAGAGATAATGTGTTTAACTCTGTGAGTGCTGACATTTGATTGTATCTGTGATTGTCAAGAAGTTCCCGTGCCAGCAGTAACCACAGTATTTTTGCAGGAGTCCAGTTAAAACATGGTTGTCTCTTCTGACAAAGGTGTTGACCTGAATTAATACAAGTATCAAAGTAGAGTTGACGTGCTCCATGATAATGGAAATGAAAAGGATTATTAGCAGGAGTTCTGGTAGAATAAGTTGCGTAAACACATTTTTCCTGTGTGTTTCTTCAGGCTCTTGTCAAGAAAACCCAGTGAACCTAACAATATTCGTTAATGGAACCTTGCTCTTAACCTGGTAAGTGATGACGTGGGTTCTACCACTATCCAGACCCTCTGCTCTCCAATAGGAAAGTAGGTGAGGGTGGTGTCGCTAACGTTGGTGTTACTGAGTTTGTTTGCAGATATCCTGTTACGGTCTCTGTTAGTATACAGGTATGAGATTATATGACATCTTATTAGAGACATTTTTATTTCCAGGCATCTATATAATTAATGTTTGAGACGCTTACATTTATGTTATTTTGGGATGTATTCTGTTAAGAAATTAATGTGCCCCTAGTAACACTAGTAAGAATGTGATTTTCTGTATTCTTGTTTAGAGATACTATGTATTTAACAGTTGGGAGTGACAGAAAGATCCAGATATTCTGTCCCGTAATCTATCATAGCATTATTGACCCTGGAATTTTTGCAGGTATCCATCAAGAGAGAAGGGTATGTCCTCAGCTTTTACCTGAGCGTTCCTTCCACAAGTAACCAAGAGAAATTGCAGGTGTAGTGGAAGAAGGATTTATTCTCCACAATATGGTTTTCAGGCTCATGTCAGAACATGATAAACCCATTATTGGTAGATAACATGGGACATTGCTGGTGTCAAGGTCAGTGATGAAGTGGGCCTAAACCACAGCACAGGCCATCTGACTTTCATATACAGAGAAGTAAGTAAGATTCACTTGCCTAAACTTTTGGTTGCCATATTTTTCTCACTTGCTGTTCATTTGTTTAGGTATTTAAGTTTAGAGACGATAGTATCCTTGTCAATACCAGTAACCATGTACCTTTCTTTATTTCAGAGAAAATGTGTTTAACCCTGGGAGTTTTGAGTGATTTATGGGTATCCATATAACGGTTACAAACTTCTGTGTCACGGTAGCAACGGTGTGTTACTTGACAGCAGTAGAAGATGACGGTATTTTTAACAGTGGTGCAGAACTTGGAGTACTGCAGGTATCCAGGCAGAGAGGAGGGTATTTGCAGGTGTCCTGGTGGGAAATATGTGTTTGTAGACACATTTGTCACAGTGTGGTTTTCAGATTCCTGTCAAGAGATCATGATGACCTTCGTAATGGTTTTTATCAGCGACGTTGCCCGTGTTTCGGTAAGTGATGATATGCCCCAAGCATCCCCACAGACCTTCTGATGTGGAGATTTCCAGGTAAGTTTGATAGCATCACTAACATTAGTGTACCCGTGATTTTGTTTTGGGTTTTTTTGAGTAGGTATTCAGGTAAAAAATCATATCTCAAACAATGCTAGTAAGCATTAGCTCTTACAGGATTAAAGTTCAGTCGGTGGAGCACGTGACTCTTGATCTCAGGTTGTAAGTTCAAGAGTTCTAAGCACTGAGCTTAGAGTTTCCTTTAAAAAAAGATTACTTAACACCCCCACCGAGTTTATATATATAATGTGTGTCTAACATCAGTAGTGACTGAGACCGAGTGCAGGTTAGTCATCTAGGTTCCACACCACAGTTATTACCATAAGATTTTTCCAGGTGGCCAGTCAAGAGGTGATGATGTCTCCTATATCCATGTTGACCTTGAAGTTTTGCCATGATCCAGGTGACGTTGATGGTTCCCATAGTGAGAGAATGGACCAAAATTACCTATAGATACCCTGCCAGGATGAGTTGTTGCCTTATACACATTCGCTGTCCCTCTTTTTTAGGATCACTCCGAACAGAATAATGGTTATTAGCAAAATCTTGTCAGGAACCAGTTAAGTGCTAAAGAGAGTTTTACCTATGGGTAAGAGCATCTCATCCTCAGATGATCAAGGCAAGTGAGAATGAGGTCTCTCACATTTGTATTACCATCTTTCTGCAGATAAACTATTAAGGTTCTCCTAGTAACCAGGTCTCAGATGCTGTGACATTAACTCCAGGAAACATTACTTTCAGAAATCTGTGTGATGAATGATATTGTTCAGGCTCTAATAGTAACCTGGTGAGAGGCCTGTATGCAGTTAAGCAATTAAGTTGTCCCTAACAATTAGTATGACTGAGAATTTATGACTGTTTAGAGATGGTTTCAGACTGATTGGGGAACTTTCACATTCCCAGGTCCTTTATCGTATTGTCTATCACTGTGTCACCAACCACAGGATTTCTGCAGGCACTCCTTCAGGCGAGGAAGATTGCTCTTACTTGGGGCTGACCTTGGAGTTTCGCAAGTATATTCAGGCCTCGTTGATGGGTCCTGAGGTAACACAAAGGACCAGGAGAGTTCGCAGCTGTCTGTTAGAATGAACTCATACCAAACACATTTGCCACAGTGTGTTTTTCAGCTTCCTGTCAAGACATCACGATGAACCCAGCCATGGGCATTAGCAGGGAGCTTTATGGCAGGACACAGATAGGAGAGGCTGGGGTCCTAAAGCACAGGACAGGTCATCTCATCTCCACATAGCTAGGTAAGTGATGATACAATTTCTTGTCACCATTATGTTTTTGCAGGTGTTGAGGTAAGAGATGATGTCGCACTTACCAGTAATAAAAACAGTGAATTTTCACTTTTATATTTAGAGATAATGTAGAACCCTGTTAGCATTAGGGGATTACACTTGTACAGGTGATCGTTATGGAGCTCACACCTGGTTGTAACCACAGAATCTGGCAGGTGTCCAGTCAAGAATGATGGCGTCTCCTGACAACGGTGTTGCCCTGAGTAATGGAAGTCGCTAGGTAGAATTGATGTGTTCCATGGAAATGGGAGTGAAAAGGTTATGTTTAGGTTTCCCCATGGAATAATTTGCATTTCAAACACATCGTTGCTTGTGCGTTTTCAGGTTCTTGTCAGGAGAACACAGTGAACCTCACCGTGGTTGGTAACAGATCCTTACTAGTAACCAGGTGAGTGCTACCGTGGGTCTTACCATACAGACTGATCTAATCTTCAATGTCTAGGTAAATGAGAATGGTGTCCCTAACACTTGTGTTACTGTGTTTATCCGCAGATATCCTCTTAAGATCTTTCCTAGTACACAGGTATATGATAATGTGACATTAGCTTACTAGAGACATTCGGATTTTTAGATACCTGTGCATTAATATGTTGATGATTCTATGTTGACATTGTTTGGGCATGTATTCTGTTAAGAAATTAACGTGTTTCTCTAATACTGGTAAGAATGAGAGTTGTGTCCTTGTTTGGAGCTACTGTGTTTTCAAAACCAGTGGTGATGGAAGGATATGCCGATACCCAGTAATGTGTCCTGTTGTCCATCACGGCATTATTGACCCTGGCTTTTTTGTAGGGATCCCTTCCAAGGGGAACCAGTCTCTTTCAAGCTTCAAGCTTGGAGCTCTGCAAGTACCCAGGTAGTGCTGATGGATCCCAAAACAATACAAATGGCCAGGGAATTTGCAGGTGTATGGTTTAAATGAGATGTAAACAGGAACATTTTCCACAGTGTGTTTTCTCAATACATTTCAGGATGTCATGGTGAGTCTCTTCATGGTAGTTGATGGAGGACATTGGTGGTGCGAGGTAAGTGATGATGTGGGCCTGCGTCCCCAGCACGGACCATTAGATTTTCACACACGTGCGTAAGTGATTATGTGTCCTCACACTTCCTGTTACCATGATTTTTTTGGCACGTGTTTAGGAAAGAAATGATGGTTTGCCCAACTCTAGAAAACAGGAGTTTTCACTTTTTTATTCCAGGGAAGTCTATGTTGAACACTGTGAGTGTTGAGGGATTACATATATGTAAGTATTTCTGTTATATTTCCCTCCATAGTACTATCTATATGATATTGAGAAGTGTCCAAACACTGGTGGTTTTCTGACATTGGTGCTAATTTTTAATGTCAAGTACCCAGCTAGAGTTACTTTGTTCCATAATGATGAAGTGAACAATGTTATTTGCAGGTATCATGGCAGAAAAAGTTGCTTCCATTAACACAAATTTCATGATGTGTTTTCCAGGTTCCAGTCAAGACCTCACGGTGAACTTAGCATAGGTCATTCATGGGGGCAGAGACTTTGCTGGTATGCAGGTAAGGGAGGCTGTGGCCCTACCATGGCACAAGCCATCCGATCTCCAAATAGGTAAGTGATTATGGTGTGTCTAAGAGTTGTTATCATGATTTCTTTGCAGATATTCAGGTTGGAATTGATAGTCCTTACCAATTCTGGAAATGTTGAGTTTTTACTTTTTGTATTTTAGAAAAGGTAAGTTGTTTAACCCTGTGAGTGTTGGGGGATTGCCATATCCAGATATTTATCATGATGTTCCCAACCTTGGTAGTAACCATGGGAATTTTGCAGGTGTCCTCTAAAGAAATATTGTCTTACCTAACCACAATGGCCTTGACCTTGGAGTACTGCAAGCATTGAGGTAGAGTTGACGTTCTCCTAATAGTGGAAGTGACCAAAGTTCTTTGCAGGTGTTCTGGTTACAGCAAGTCATATCCCTTTACACATATATCATCATATTATTTTGTCAGGTTTCTTCAAGATCATGAAGCACTTAACAGTGGTCATTAATGGGGGACATTTCTTATATCCAGGTAAGTGGTGGTGTATATCTTTATCACATCAGACCCTCTGATCTATGTGTGTGTGTGTGTGTGTAAGTAATGTGTAAGATGTTGATTGCCTTAGCTTTTTTTACCATGTGATTCTTTTAAGGTGTGCTGGTGAGAAATGATAATGTTTTAACCCATTCTAACAATCATGTTATCCTACTGGTAGCTATTTTAGAGAAAATGTCTGTTTAACCATGTGAGTGTTGATCAATTTGCGGGTGTTCCTGTAATGATCATGGAGCTGTCCATCACACTAGAAACTATGGTATTTTTGCTGATAACCATTCAAGAGATGGTGGTGTTTCTAACAGTGGTGTAGGTGGTGGAGCACTGCAAAATCCAGGTAGAGCTGATGGGTCCTGCAATGATGGAACTGAACAAGGTTATTTGCAGGGACCTGAGAGGAAAAGTGTGTCTGTAGTGACCTTTGTCATAATGTGATTTTCAGGTTGCGGTCAAGAAATCATAGTAAGCCTCACGATGACTGTTAACAGAACTTTGGTTGCATCCAGGTAAGTGATGATATGAGCCTAAAGCACCTTACAATCTGATCTTCAAATACTTAGATTAGTGTGGATGGTCCTAACATTTGCGATAGCATGTTTTTCTGTATGTGTCCAGTTAAGAAATGATACTGTTCCAATAGATATTAGTCGTGACCATTAGCCCTTAGTACTATAAAGTTTCTATTCAATGGGCATTTAAACTTAGTAGTGATGGAGGCAGATACAGGTGTCTAGGTAAGTTACCCTACTGTTCCACCCCACATCATTGTCCATGAGATCCCTACAGATACTCAAGAAGGCGATGTCTCTCATAATGGTGTTAATCTTGAAGTTCTGCCAATATCCAGGTAGTGATAATGGTTTCCAATAATGGCAGTAACCAAAATTATTTGTATCTTTTTTTCCCCCCAGGTAAAGTAAGTTGTGTCCTTCAACACACTTGTTGTATTTTTTAAGGTTCCAGCCATTATGACATCACAGTGAAACAAATGACGGTCCTTGACGGGACCTTGCCAGTAACCAGGTATGTGATAGACTGGTTTTACCAAAACATAGATCCAGCTGACCTTTGGATATTTAGGTGAGTGAGGATGGTGTCCCTAACACAGTGTTACTATGCTTTTTGCTGGGATCCCATTAAGTTCTTTGCTAGTATAAAAATATGAGATGATGTGACAATAAATTATTAGAGATTTCTTATCTTCAGATATATAAGCAATTAATGTTTCCTAGGCCTTTATATTAATCTTCTTGGCATATAAACTGTTCAGAAATCAATTTGTCCCTGACAATACTAGCCTGAGCTTTTACTGTCTCCTTGTTCAGAGATAACATGTGCTTATACGCCCATACCAATGGACCTATGTAGTCCGTTATCCAGGTAATTTATCATATGTTCCAGATTTGTGATAATGACTGTGGTATCTTTGCAGGTATCTCCTCAAGAGATGAAGGTAAATCTAACTACAATTTAACCTTTTGAGTTCTACATATTGCCCAGTAATGTGGAAGGGGCCACAAAATAATGCGCTGACCAAGAGAACTTGCAGTTACCCAGGTCGAATAAAATGTGGGTGGAACAAGTTTTCTATGCTGTGTTTTCAGGTTCATGTTAAAACATCAGTCACAGTACAGGAAGCGCACAGCAGGTATGGAGGTAAGTGAGGATGACCCACAGCGCAGACCATCTGATCCTGTATGTAATGTCGGTAAGGGATGGTGTCTAATACCTCTCGTTACTATGATTTCGTTGCAGGTATCCAGGTAAGAAATGATAGTCCTTACCAAATCTAGTGACCATGACTTTACACTTTTTACATTTTAGAAAGAACATGTTTAACCCTGTGAGTGTTGAGAGTTGACCATATCTGTAATTGTCAAGTTCCTACCCCAGTCGTGACTACAGTGTTTTTGCAGGAATCCAGTTAAGACACGATGGCTTTCTTCTGACCAAGGTGTTGACCTGAATTAATGCAAGTGTCAGGGTAGAATCAGTGTGTTATGTGTTCCGTAATAATGAAAGTGAAAAGGATTATTAGCAGGTGTTCTGGTAGAAGTCGTGTCCTTAAACACACTTTTCCTGTGTGTTTCTTCAGTTTCCTTTCAAGAAAACATAGTCAGCCTAACAATGTTTGTTAACAGAACCTTGCCCTTGACCAGGTACATGATAAAGTGAATCTGATTTTTAGCATGAAGCAGGTGAGGATGATGTCTGTAATACTTGTGTTACCTGTTTGTTTGCATGTATCTTGTTCTGCTCTTTGCTGGAATATCTATGTGACATTAACCTACTAGAGACATTTTTACTTTCAGATAGCTATGTAATTAATGTTCAAGACTCATATTTATCTTGTTTTGGCATGTGTACAATGAAGACATTAATTTGATCCTAATAATACTAATAAAAATTAGATTTTTCTTAATCTTCTTTAGAGATAGTATCTAATCCAAATAATTTGTCTTATACCATCATTGTGTTCTTGACCTTGGGAATTTTTTTCAGGTATCCTTTCAAGAGAAGTAGATGTCCCTTCCCAGGGTTTGACCTTGGAGTTCTGCAAATCAAAGTATCCAGGTAGTCCCCATGGGTCCTGAAATGATACACGTGACCAGGGGAATTTGCAAGAGTGGAAGTAGAATCATTCCTGTACCAAAAACATGTTCCACGGTGTGTATTTTCAGGTTAATATCAAGACCTCACAGTGAGTTTATCAGGGATAGTGTGGGACACTGCTGGTATGGGGGTAAGTGATCCTGTGGGTTGAAACCACAGCATATGCCATCTGGCCTTCAGGTACCTAGGTAAGTGATGAGCGTCCTTACATTCCTCGTTACCATGAATTTTTTTTTGAAGGTGTGAGGTAAGGAATGATGGAGTCCTCACCAGCTCCAGAGACCGTATTTCTCCACTTTTCTATATTTCTGGAAATGTTCATTTTTAACCCTATGAGTGTTGAGGGACTGCATGTACACAGGTCTTTATTATGATACTCCCTGTGATAGTATTCTCCATAGGATACTTAGAGGTGACCAATCATAGTATGACCGTTTTATCTGTATTAACTTTGGATTATTTTAAGTAATCCTGTAGAGCTGATGTGTCTCGTAATGATGAAGTGAATGTTATTTGTAGGCTTCCTGATAGGAAAAAGTTATGTCCTTTAAACACACATTCACAGCGTCTTTCCAGTTAAGAAGTCATGGTAAACCTAACACTGCTCATCACCAGGAATGTTCCTGGTGTGCAGGTAAGTGATGATGTGGGCCTTGCCCAGGCCTTCTGCTCTCCATATAGCTGGCTAGGTGATTACATTTGTAATCAGTTGTTACCATTTTTCTTTGAAGGTATTCAGGTAGGAAATGATAGTCCTTATCAGTTCTAGAAACCATGTGCTTTTTTTTTCTTTTTACATTTTAGAGAAACTTTTATGTTATCCCAGTGAGTAATGAGAGATTGCCACATTCAGGTAATTACCATAATCTTCTTAACCCTAGCAGTAGCCATGGAAATTCTGCAGGTGTCTCATAATGAAATGTCATATCTGATAATAGTCTTGACCTTGGAGTACTGTAGATATTCAGATGGAGCTGATGTTCTCATAAGGCAGTTAATTTGAGGTGTCTTGCTACAGGTTCTATTTTTTTACACATATATCGTGTGCTTTTCAGATTCCTGTCAAGAGATCAAGGTGAAATTAATGGTTAACGGGGGACATTGCTGGTATCCAGATGAGCGATGTTGTTTATCTTCACACATGAGACCAACTGACATTCACATACCTAGTTAAGTGATAATGAAGGACTAAACTTGCTCTACTATGTGATTTAGTTCAGCTTTTCAGGTAAGTAATGATAGTGTTTTTGTCAGTTCTAGAAGTCATGTTATCCTACTGTTTTATATTTTTGAGAAAATTTATTTTTAACCAGGAGACACTTGTGGGCCTGCACATAATGACGATGGAATTGTGTAGCACAACAGTAACCAGGGTCCCTCTGCAGGTGAGCAGGGAAGAGACGATGGTGTTTCTGACAATGGCATAGACTTTGGAGCACTGAGGGAATCCAGGTGGAGTTAGATGTTGGGTCCTGCAGCGATGGTAGTGAGGAAGGCTACTCGCAGGCACCTGGCAGCAAAGGTGTCCCGGCAGATACCTTTTTTACAGGTGTTTGTCAAGTTCTTATCAGAAGTCATGGTAAATATCCTAATGATCAATAATAAGACTTTGCTTGTGTCTCGGTAAGTAATGACGTGGGCCTCTGGCACCCTAAACGCAGTCTGGTCTTCATTTATGTAAGGAAGGATGGACAGTGTGCCTAACTTTTCTGTTTTTATGCAGGGATTCAGTGAAGAAATGCTATTGTCCCAAGGATATCCCTAATGTTTTTGAGAGTTTACCTATCAGTGTGCTTAACCTGAGCGATGACCGAAGGATATGAAGGTGTGCACTAAGTCATCCTCCTGTTCCACACCGTGCTTTTGACCAGGAGACTTCTACAGGTGCTTGGAGGTGGTCCGTCTCTAACACTGACGTTGACGTTGAAGTTCTGAAAGAACCTGGTAGTGTTGGTGGTTCCCTTAATGATGTGACTATAACATGATTGGCTGGTACCTTTTTTTGTTTCGTTTTTGATTCAAGTTGAACAAACTGTCATTTAGCCCCTAAACACTTGTTTTTGAAAGGTTCCAGAAGCCATGATGTCATAGTGAACCTCACCACAGTTGTGCGTTGGACCTCGATAGTAAGCAGGTATGTAAGTACAGATCGTTTGATCTTCACCTATCTAGGGAAGTGAGGATGGGGTCTCTCAACACAGTGTTACCATGTTTTTTGCAGGCATCCTGTTAAGGCCTTTGCCTCCCCAGTGTATGGGTAGGAGATGTTGTGACAGATGTTGAGAATTAGAGACATTCTCAATCTTAGGATCTATAAAATGAATGTTTCTGAGACACTTACATTCACCTAGTTTTTGTCATCATATAGTTAAGAAATTAACTTGTCCCTAGTAATACTATTAAGAGTGAGATTTGTCTATTCTTCATTAAATAACATGTATTAATACTAATGAAAGATGGTTATGCAGGTTTTCATGTACTTATTATATCGTCCTTTAAGGTGTTACTGACAAAGGGGTTGCAGGCACCCTTCCAAGAGAGGAAGGTGTCTCTTCTTAAGGTTTGACCTTGGCGTTCTGCAAGTATCCAGGTACTGTGGATGGATCCCAAAATGATACAAGTGACAAGGGACTTTGAAGGTGTGGAAGTGAAATAAGACATTTATTACTGTATGTTTTTCAAGTTCACGTCAACACATTAATGGTAAACCTATCAATGGTAGTTAACATTGGACATTGTTGTATGGAGGTGGGTGATGCTTGGGCCTACAGATATTTAGTATCTGTGTTTAATAGTCAGATATTAATTGATATTAATTAATATTTAATCAGATATTTACATAGGTGATGTGTTTCTCACGTTTCTTATTATCATGACTCTTTTGCAGGTAGTCAGGTAAGAAATTATAGAAACCTTATAAATTCTAGCGACCATATTATCCTACTGTTTTACATGTTAGAGAGAATTATGTTTGACCATGTGATTGTTGAGCAATTTACAGATATCCACATAATTACGACTAAGCTCTGAGTTACAGGAATAACCTTGGTATTTTTCAGGAGAGCAGTCAAGAGATGAGGACGTCTCTAACAATGGCACAGATCTTAGGGTACTTCAAGTTTCCAGGGAGAGCTGATGAGTTCTGCAGTGATGGCAGTGAACAAGGTTTTTTGGGGGGTCCAGCTGTAGAAAGTGTGACTATAGACGTATTTGCTACAAAGTGTTTTCCAGGTTCCTGTCAAGAGATCACGGTGAACCTCCTAATGATCATTAAAGGGACATTGCTTGAATCAGGTAAGTAATGCTCTCTGCCCCAAGCTCCCTACAGACCACCGATCTTCAGATCTTAGAGTCAGTGGGGTTCTTAACATTTGTGTTACCATGGTGGGTTTTTTTTTTTCTTTTGCAGTTACTCAGTTATGTTTTCCCAACATAATAAGTCTTTCCCAACATAACCAATAAGTCTTTATTATTTTAGAGTTTAGATATACTGTATATATAACCTTAGTAGCAACTGAGGGATAGGTGGGTATTCCAGTAACTTACTCCTCTGTTCCATACCATGGTACTTACAATGAGGTTTCTCTAACACTGGTGTTTACCTTTAAACTCTGCGAGGATTCCAGGAGTCTTGGTGGTTCCTGCAGCAATGGAGGTGATCAAGATTATTTGCAGGATTTTTTTTTTAAATTTTTGTAGATAAAACATGTTTTGTCCTTCAACACACTTGTCCGTCATGTCCTCAGGTTCCAGCAGTCATGAGATCACAGTGAACCTGACAATGGTCCTTAACAGGACCTTACTGGTAACCAAATCAGTGATAAAGTGGGTCTTAACTCAGTACAGACCATCTGATCTTCAGATATCTGAGTGATTGAGTGTGGTTTCCCAGACACCGTGTCACCTAGTGGTTTCACAAGTGTCCCCGTGAAGGCCTTTCCTGGTACACCGGTATGAGAATATGCGGCATTACCGCCTTAGAGAGCTGCTTGATTTTCATATGTGAATGTGGCTTTCAGCACTGTGTTAACTGTGTTTTTGACATCTTCGCAGCTCAGAAATTGACCCAACTAGTTCTAGTAAGTATGAGACTTTATTGGTTTCTTGTTCCGAGATTGTATGTTTCCTACACCCCGGGTGGTGGATAGGCAAAGACCTGCTCATTCCTCATACTATCCCTCACCACGTTACTGCCCAGGGCAGTTTTGCAGGTAGCCCTTCGGGAGAGGAAGGTATCTCTCATTAGGATAAAATGTCAGTGTCCTGCAGGTATCCAGGTAACACTGATGAACTGCAGATGATACAGTTGACCGAGGATTTTGCTGGTGTCCCACTAGAATGAGCTGTGGACCAAGCACATTTTCCGCTATTTGTTTCCAGGTTCATGTGAAGACCTCACTGTGAGCCTGTCACTGATAGTTAATGTCGTGCTCATATCAGATGCTGGAGTAAGTGATTACGTGGGTCTACACCATGGCACAGGTCACATGATCTTCATACACAGAGGTGAGTGATTACAGTGGCTCTAACACCTCGGCTAGCATACATTTTTGCAGATATCCCTCTCAGGCCTTGACAGTGCACCGTATATGCGTGGTGTAATGTGAACTCATTATAGACGTCCTTGCTCCAGACTCCTACTTCCCTCGTTTTGAGCAAGTACAAGTTCCATTAATTGGACCCTCCTACTACCAGCCAAGTAGGAGTTTTTATTGTTCTCTTGTACGGTGATAAAGTGTATTTCTCACTCACAGTGGCAGACAAATGGTAAACATCCAGCTTCTTTATTATATTGTTGTAACTGCATTATTACTGTGAGATATTTGCAGGTGTGCCCCCAAGAGAGGAAGGTAAACCTTACTGGAGTTTAACCTCCGTGTTCTGGGAGTGTCCAGGTAATGTTCATGGTCCCCATGGTCCCCAAATGGTACAAATGGGTCCCCAAATGGTACAAATGGTACAAGTGACAAGGGGATTTGCAAGTGCACAGGGAGAATGAGACGTGTACCAAACACATAAACCACAACACGTTTTCCAGCACACATGGAGAGATCCCCTGAGCCTAGCCATAGCCATGAATGGGGCTGCGGGACATTGCTTGTATCGAGGTAAGTGATATGCTAGGCTGAAACCACAAATGTTTAGGTAAGTTGGTAACGTGTGCTGACACTTCTTGTTATCATGATTTTGTTACAGGGATTCAGGTAAGAAATAAAAATCCTTACCAATTCTAGAGACTATGCATTTTTACTTTTTACATTTTAGATAAAATTTATGTTTAACACCATACATGTTAAGAGATCATAGGTATGTAGGTATTTGTCATGGTTTTCCCCGCCGCAGTACTACCCATATGATTTTGTACAGGTGTGCAGTCAGGAAATGATGGTTTTCTGACATTGGTGTTGACCTGGGAGTACTGTAAGTATCCAGAGTTGACATGTGTCATCATGATGAAGTGACCAAGGTTATTTGCAGGTGTCCTGGTAGAAAGTTGTGTCCTTAAACTCATGTTTTATAACATTTTTTTTCAGATTCCTGTCAAGAGATCACAGTGAACCTAATACGGGTCATTAATGGGGGCAGGGATGTTGCTGGTATGCAGCTAAGGGAGGCTGTGGGCCTAAACCACAGGACAGGCCATCCAGTCTCCAGGGAATTTGCTAAGTGTTGGCGGTGGCCCGAACATTGATACCATGATTTCTTCAGGGGCATTCAGGTAAGAAATGATATAGATCCCTTGCCCATATAGAAACCATGTGTTTTCATTTTCTATGTTTTAAAGAAAATTTTTGTTTATCTCTGAATGTTAGAGTAATATCATAGCTAGGCCATTAGGATGATGTTTCCTACCACAGTAGTGACCATGGGAATTTTGCCAGTGTCTTGTTAGGAAATGTTGTCTCGCCTGACTGTGATCTTGACCTTGGAGTATACAAAGATTCTGGTATAGTTAATGTTTTTCAATGATGAAAATGATAAAGATTTTTAGGAGATGTCCTGGTAGAACAAGTTGTATTCTTTTATACATATATCATAATGTGTTTTTTAGGTTCATGTGCTAAGCTCATGATGAACCTAATGGTTATTAACAGGTGACATTTCTGGTATCCAGGTAAGCGATGGTACGCACCTTCATCACATCACAGACCATCCAGTCGTCACATACTGACATAAGGGATGTTCGTTCTTGTTTGACCATGGGTTTTTCTTTTTCTTTTTGCTAGGTTTTTAGGTAAGAAATGATCATGTTTTACCAGTTGTAGAAACTGTGTTATCCTACTGCTTTATATTTTAGAAAAAAAGTTGTTGAGCAGTTTGCAAATATCTATGTAATTACTGTTAGTAGTGTGGTTTGGGTTTATTTTTGTTGTTTTTGTGTTTGTGTGTGTGTTTTTGCTTTCTTACAGGAGAACATTCAAGAGGTGATGGCATTTCTGACAGCGAGGTAGGCCTGTCTGTGATTCTAGGTAGATTTAATGAGTCGTGGGATGCCTGGATGGTTGAGTCATTTAAGTGTCTGCTTTTGCCTCAGGTCATGATCCCAGGGTCCTGGGATCGAGCCCCACATTGGCTCCTTGCTCAATGGGGAGCCTGCTTCTCCTCCTGCCTGCCACTCTCTCTGCTTGTGCTCGTGCACGCGCTCTCTCTCTCTCTCTCTGACAAATAAATAAAATCTTTAGAAAAAAAAAAAAGATTCAGAGAGTCCTGCAGTGACGCTGGTGACAAGGTTATTATCAGGGTCCAGGTAATAAAGGTGTGTCTAACACATCTGCCAAAATGTGTTCTTCAGGTTACTGGTAAGATACCATGGTAATCCTCATAATGATCGTTAAAGGGATTTTGTTTGAATCCAAGTAAGTGACGATGATAGCCTTTTCCATGCGCTAGGCCATCTAACATTTGGATAGCTGAGTAAGTACGGATGGTATTCCTAACCTCGTGCTGCTGGTTTTTTGCGGGTATTCAGGTAAGAAATGATATTGTCAATCGATGCTAGTAAGCATTAGCCCTTATTATTTTAAAGTTTAGATATAATGTTTGTAGAACATCAGTGATAATCAGAGATTACATAAGTGTCCAGGTAAGTTAGCATTTTGCTCATCTCCTCTTTCTTGAGCTGGCTTCTTACAGTTATCTTGTCAAGACTGTTGTGTCTCTAACTAGGGGGTTGACCTTGAACTTCCACAAGTTTCTAGGTAGATTTGATAGACTTCATGAATTTGATGGGATTTTTCAGATGTTCAGATAATACATGTATTCCTAACGCAGTTTTTACCATGAGTTTTTATAGAATACACTCAAAAGATGATGGAAGGCCTTCAAGAAAATATACCAGGAAAATCCCAGATTAAATACTATGGTCGTGATGAGCACCGGGTGATGTATGAAATTGTCAAATTGCCGTATTGTACACCTGAAACTAGTAGAACACTGTATGTTTACTGGAATTAAAATTTAAAAATATTATAAGGGGATTCAAAAACAATCCCAGGGAAAAATGACCCACTCAAGTCATATAATAATATTTTTAGTTTCTAATAGCTGCCTGTGGAAAAAAGTCTTGCTCGAAATGCATAAAATGAGAAAAATGTACTCCATATGAATGAATAAATTGAACTTGTGCTAGTAAGGAAATAAAATGCTAGTAAAAAAATGCAATGAATGAATGAATACTATTGTTATTTGAACCATCATCTCTTGATTTGTGTTTTTGCAGCTACCCACTCAGGAGGAGAAAAGTGTCTCTATCCAAGGTCTTCTCGCTAGATTTTTCAGGTATCTGGATACATTTTACGGTTCATTTTAGGTGTGCAGTGCTCATTCGATTTTCAGGTGTCCGGCTTTGGGCATTATCATTAAACACCGTTCTCCACCGTTCTCTCCAGTTAAGAGATTGTTGAGAACCTCTGTGTGGTATTGTAGGCAAAATTTTGTTTGCACTAAGTACAAGATAATGGTGTTTATACCAGAGTTAGAGCTCATGAGACTCTGCACATATCCAGGTAGACCGTGTTGGTCTTCTGAAGCCAACCTAGTGACCATGTTTATTTGCAAGTATTTGTAAGTTGTAGGCAGTGATCAGGGAAATTTTGCAGATATCCTGTCACACTATGATGGTATCTCTAACTAAGGTATTTTTCTTGGAAATCTGTAGATGTCCAGGTAAGAGTTGTTGGTGTCCCTAATCAGGGATTTTGCAGTTTTCTAAGCAAGGGATGATGTGTCCCTACCACGATCTTGATCCTGCACCTTGCTAGATACTCAGATCGGAGATGGTATTTGTCTGAATATATTTGTGACCGTGGGGCTTTTACCCATTCGCAGGCAGATGATGACTATGTAACTATAGGGCTGACTTTGGAGTTTTACATGTATCTAGGTAAGAGCTAATCTATCCCTTACCATGCAAGTGGCCTTGGAATATTTTAGTCTAGACAAGGAGTGGTGTGTCCTTAACCATATTAATTACCATGAGATTCTGCAGGTATCCAGGTAAGATGTCATATATCTACAACATAATATTTCTCTTCAGGTGTTTTAGATATTCTGAGAAGAGATGATGGTGTTCCTAACAACACTAATGACTGTAGTAGGATTCTGCACATATCCAGTGAAGAGACGATGGCATCTCTATCAACATTGCTGTCTATGGAAATGAAAGAAATAGAATGTTTCTTTTTGATTACCTATATAATTTGTTAAAAGAATTTTAATGTTCAATGACTATTAAATATTATTCATGATCATATTTTCTTATATCAATTTAATTTCTCCCTAATGACATTTGCACCAGGAATCTTGGGCCCACGTTTATGAAATGTGTTAATATCTTGGAGCCATCAATACCGACAGACTTCATATGAAATGTGGTTATTCCTAAAGAAAAGTGGCCTAAAAACCCAATTCTTAATTAAAGGGTTAGGGGAACCAAGGAAGAAGAATACGGGTGTACATACTGTGGGCAAAAAACATCTGTACTCTCCCTTTCCTGATATGAATAGGCAGTAGTTAATATGTTAGGAAAATAGGTGAAACATGATAGAGATTAATGGGGAACTTGAATATCTCTTATCTAAATATTCAATTATTAATTTATTTAGCTTATATCATTGACACATAGGAAATGAGAGCTGAATAAGAATTTAATGATCATTTAGCCCAACACCACCATGAGTGAGAGAGCCCTGAGTACAGAGAGGTTCATCAAGGTCACACAGCTATCTAGTTGTGATGTGCCCTTTCTAGTATCCTGGTTTCTCAATTTGAAAAACTGAGATGAATTAAAAATCAGTAAGGCATGGGGTGCCTGGGTGACTCAGTGGGTTAAGCCTCTGCCTTCGGCTCGGGTCATGATCTCAGGGTCCTGGGATCGAGACCCGTGTCGGGCTCTCTGTTCAGCAGGGAGCCTGCTTCCTCCTCTCTCTCTGCCTGACTCTCTGTCTACTTGTGATCTTTGTCTGTCAAATAAATAAATAAAAATCTTTAAAAAAAAAAATCAGGGAAGTGCTTGTTCGAATCAATATAGCTCAGGAAATGCACTTCCAATTGGCCAGATTATTCAACATACACTTTGATTTTTTTGTTCATATATTCAGTATAAAACTCTCTTTGGCCCCGGGTCTCTGTCCCAAACCCCTAGCCACAAATGCCTCCCAGGAAGGGAAGCGACCAAGTCTGAATTTCAGTTCAGCCAAGTGCGATCCCTGTGAACTTCTGTCCTCCTCTGATATCATCGTTCTGGGGCCCATTTGCAGCCACTGTTCTCTGCATTTCAACACCATCGGACATAATGTCAGAGCAAGACCCAGTAGGTATAATTCCGTAGGAAAAGAGAAGTAAAGGGTTTAATCTGCAACAGTAGATGACGAAAGTGATGGAGAAAGAAAATTAAATGAGGATGAACAAACTTGACAAGATGCCTTCACCCCAGGCCATGTCTATAGCAGGCACTCAGTATTTTTTTAAGTAAATGAATGCTTCTGAAGAGTTTGGATGATTGTGGATCAGCCCATCCAACCAACATTTTTTCTTCTAGTGTCTGAAAGCAAGAATGCTAAAAACCCGTTTCCCAGACTTCCTGCCACACGGCTGTGAGTGTGACTCCGGTTCTGCCATCCAATGCAGCAGTCCACTTAACTGTGACTGGAAGTAAGTAAGCATGTAGACGGGCAAGGAGTGGACCACCATTTTACTGGCCTGGATTGCAGCGGGCCCCCATGGTTCGGGACAGATGTGTTTCAGGAGCTTGGAATTCATAAAACAGGTAAGCCAAAAGCTGGAGATCCAGCTCAGGATCCAATGTGCTGTTTAAGGAAACATTCTTCTGTCTTCCCATTTTTTTTCTTTTAGTTTGAAAATTTTACAGACCGTATTGTCACAGAGATAAGAGGTTGAAGAAGGAAAAACTCAACCATTATACCGCCATTAAAACACATACAGAACCAAGGAAAATTTTGTGTTTATCAGTCAACATCCATATTACTACATCTTACATAGTTACCATACAGTTGATATAATTTGGGGAAGATTTCTTTCTCTTAAAATTGTAAATATATATGCACGTATTTTAATATCTAGAAAATTACAAAAATGACCAGGCAAAATTAACCATGTAAATCCATGCACATAGAAGTCCTTCATTCAACACCAGTGGTAGGGGCACTTCCCCGGCCCAGGGATCAACAGTGAAAAAGCCAGACAACATCCATGCCCTAAGGAAGATTCCATTTCCTGGCATGCGACAATTCCAGTGATTCATACATCTGGGGGCCCTGTTAGTTCAGCATTTCGTTGTCCCAGCATAATTATTAATGGCTCTTACGCTCAAGGATGGCTCAGTTTGGACAATACATTAAATGGACACCCTGGATATAATAATATACAAGTGAATATGAACTTTAATCAGAGTAGTAGGTGCTATAAAAACAAGGTAAGGTGATACTATTTGGGGAACGGGACTTTTTGAGTGGTCAGGGAAGTCCTCTCTGAAGAGAGCTAAAACAATGAAAAGAAAGAACCAGTTGGGAAGATGGGAGGGGTGCGGGCATTCAGGAGTAGCAAATGCAAGCAGACGTGTGGAAAGGACAGAGGCAATGTGGACGGCGGGCTGTGCGTGAGAGGGGAGAGCAGCCCAAGAGTGTGCAAGGGCTAGACTGTGCAAGGCCTTGTACAGCGTGGGGAGGGGCTTGGCTTGCATTTG
The DNA here is from genome assembly GCF_902655055.1 of Lutra lutra. Taxonomy (NCBI): domain Eukaryota; kingdom Metazoa; phylum Chordata; class Mammalia; order Carnivora; family Mustelidae; genus Lutra; species Lutra lutra. The sequence continues at coordinate 89,935,984 of NC_062296.1, read as the reverse complement.
AAATGCAGTGGGTGCTCTTTGAAAGAAAACAAAGTTACCTAATTTGTGTGTCTTTGCCCAATTTATGCAATTCCACAGGACCGCGAACTGGTATCTGGTGAAGGACTCTCAAATTTACAGTCCAGTGGCTCCCACTTATTACCGGCACCAGAATGAAAGATCAGTGATCAGACTGCACGGAATGTGTCCACAACTCTCTCCCCCCAAAGCATTAAAGGATAAAATACATCCAAGTGTTTACTTTTAGCACGTGAGAACAGAATTGCAAACAAATTCCAATTTTTACAAGTTTATTCAAGTACCCCTCTCATCGTGCATGCCATCTGTTAAGGATCTCATAGTTTGAAAGTAGTCGGACATGTCTCCAGCCCCCAGGGAGTGGCCACTTGGGGCACACTTACTCCTGTGGTTGGAACTGGTTTGGATAGGGAGGGAGGGGCAAGATGCTACAATCTGGTAGAGGTCCTTGTTAGGTGTTCCAGCAGCTTCCACATTCCTCCTGAGGCATTTTAGCATGATCCAGCTCAGAGGCGTACCTCCATCCTGCTGTGCTCAGTGTCCCAAGGCCCAGTACTTGGCCGCACAGATGGCGTGCAACACGAGTGCGCCAGGCTGCAGAAGCTGAAGCAGGGGCCAGGTTCTAGGTCATTCTGCCACCCAAACCAGGTTAGCTCAGAGGAAGGGATACATCTTCAGCTTTGCTTTGCCTTTGGGTTCTATGAATCCCAAGCCCCTGAGATACTTGGAATCTCTGCCCCGTCCACGGCAGTAAAATGGGTGCCCACTCCCTGCCTTTCCACCTCTGACTGGGAAGAGGGCCATGCCCCGAGGGGATGTCACCAAGACTGCTGAGCCTTGTAGCCCCATGTTTGGGACATCCCTGGGTCCCTTATGGCCTCTGACCGTGTCCCTTACTGTTTGAATCTCTTAGCAGACTCACTGTCACCAGCTGGCTCGTTCTGCCTCCTGATTCGCACCCTGGGTTGGAAACTCTTGATTTGTTTCAGCAACATCCGAGGTATAAAATGAAGAGAAGCATTTCCATTATTCACTCGCATAAATAATTAGTTGCTCAAGACTGCTCTGGAGAGCAGGACTGTAGTCAGCGTGCCAGCGAGGAATGTATCATTATCTCAAGCACCTCCTTGCCTGGCGCCGGGAGTCCTGTTAGGACCCCCATCTCTGTCACCCCTTGGTACTTCTAGCCTTTACGGCCTGCCTCAGGACTAGTTAAGACAGATGCTAGCATGTCGGTGAGGTTTTGAAAATAACACTTTTCGTAGCAGTGGTCTGACTTAATAGTGTTTTCCATCTCAAAAATGTTTTACAAACATTAATTACACTTTAGCTCCCTGGTGGGCTTGGGCCAAGAGAATGCTTATGGAGAGAGTTACTGCTTTTCCCTCAAGCCACAGAGAGTCCTGTTACATGGGGGCTTCCATGTAACAGCCCCTTGCCTGAAAGAGGATTTAATACCCCTTTAGAACTTTTGTGAAGCTCCAAAAAGGAAGTGTTTCTTGTGATGCTTCGTCAAACGAAAGCCCTTGAAGTGCTCTTTTAAATGATGTCCGGCTAGTATAAACCACCTGTCAAAAAGTATTTTTTGTTACTTGTTATGGAAAAGTATCTATTTATTGAGTTAGTGCAGTAGGAAAATAGAGTAAACTGCCAAGCCTCAATCAATTCTGTAAAACAATAGTTATTTCTCGGTAAGAAGAGGAAGGAAAGAAAGAAAAAAAACCCAAGCAGGTGTGAGTAAGAAGGAAGGATATGATAGAATAAGAGATCCTCAAAAGCATGCCTTCCGTTTCCTCATTCTGGCACAGAAATCCAAACAGAAAAGCTTTAAGAGAAACACCTGGAAAAACAGTATGTCCACATTCATAATGCAGAAACACAGAATGCAATGGTAAGATTCATTCATGGCCATTTTTATCTAAGTTATGCTCTGCCAGGTGTGGTTTTGTCCCATCGCCCACCCCCCTGGGACCTTTGACAGTGTCTAGAGGACACTTGTGGTTGTCCTCACTTGGGCAAATGGAGGGACACTGGCAGCTGGACAATGGCAGTCTGGGCTGCTGCCTGAAATGTCCTACAATGCACCTGACAGCTCCCATCACCCACAAAGGCCCAGCCCCAAATACCAATAGTGCCCAGGTTGAGGAACTCTACTCTAAATTGTTACCTTGTCAGAAAGGTAACTCCAAATCCCCCCCCCCCAGCCAGTTGGAGGTAGTGATTGACCTCAATGCCCCCGACTCCAGGCTGGCTCTCCATGGCGGTCCTTCCCAATGCTTGCTCCCTGATCCCTTCATCAGGCCTGGGAACCCAGCTGTGCAGAGTCTAAATCTGAACGTGTTCTAGCTGCTGCACTGTTGATTTTCTCAGAAGGTAACTGTTGTGCTTTTACTCTGAAGTGATCCAGGGTCCTTTTAGGAGGGCCTATGCACATTTCTACTCAAAGGTACCAGCCAGTTCATTTCATTTGAGCAGAAACAAGGTCAAATGCCAGGTCAAAGAAAGACCCTTCTGGAAGAAACCTCTACAGCATATCGTGCTATCTTTTCCATGCTGACGGGAAGAGGAGGCTTTGTCGTCTTCTAGGTCTTTGTCCCAGAATTATCTGTTGAACTACTTTGACTATTTGACTATTTGCTTGACTATTTTGTCTATTATACTTAAACAGCTGGGTGTCAGAGTTTCTAGAAAATGCAGTTGAGGGGAGGAGGAGGATGCAAGGGGGAAAGATGAGACCTAGAACTTCCAACTGTAATGAGCATCACATCCTCGCTTTCCTGTTTCCAAGTTTTACTATGAAGCAAAGACGTTGAGAGCTGGTAAAGTCAACCAAAATCACGTTCAAGTGAAGAGAGCTGTGGGAACCATGCCTGTTTATATTTCTCATTCCACTGCAGTCAAGATTCAGTACGCCACGTACGATACAAACACTTGTTGTAGGCTTAAATTCCTCTCTCCAAGCTCAGTTAAGTGGGGGGATAGGTCATAAAAGCAGCTCTCTGAGACTCGAAGTAGAGGAGAGGTTTCCAGGGACTGGGGGAGGGGATGTGGGGAGTTAGCGCTTCATGGTTTGCATCTCTGGGGTGATGGAAAAGTTTTAGAAACTGCTGACAGGGATGGTTGTGAAACTTCATGAAGGTAATTGGTGTTCCTGAATTTACCCTGAAAAATGGTTAAAATTGCAGATTTTCCGTCCTACGTGTTTTCCCACAGTTAAAACACAACTATCTGAAGTAGGTGAGTGTGGCTGTAGAGGAGATCCACGCCAAAGATCTTGACAGTAAGCGGAAGAAACAGTCACTGAGAAACAAAATGTCTTGACTTCCTACTTGTCCTTGGGTGCTGGATAGCATCTCAGTCTGGAGCCACCAAGAAGCAAAGGGCAAGACGAAATGAGGAGTGAATGTGCGTGTGCAGGAGCCATCCTGGGGAGAGTCCCTGTGCAGGACAAAGGGGAGGAATCAGAAGCAGGCAGGGGGCCTCCCCCACAGCAATGTGGGTCTGGTGCACAGAAGGGGAGGAGGGGGATTGAGGAGGAAGAGCCTCAGGGGGCATTGTGGTCCAGGCAGGAATGTTTCTGGATTGATAGGCCATCTTCAAGTCCAAGTGTCCTCTCTCAGGCATCCCCCATCCTCCAGCCATGGGCCCAGAAGAGTTTCTTGGCTGTGCTTCATTGCTGGCAGCCTGCAGCCTAAGAGGAGCATGGCCTCAGTGCACGCGGATGGCGGACCCAGAGGGCAGCAGCCAGTGTTGCGAAACAGGTTCCTCACAATGGGTTGTCCAGAAGGAGCTCTGGCGAGTGCACCTCTGTGGCCACCTCCACTCACCACACTGAAAGCTCACCACCGCTCTCTTCCAGGCAATTTTATTAGCCCCAGATCACAAAAGGGGTGAAGCACATGGCTCTTAAGTAGTCAAGTCCACTTCCAAAGCTGGGTTCAAAAGACCCTGAAAGCAGTGTTTTGTCCCCTATTGCATGGCAGATGAAATTACTGTTCAGCAAGTTCTTAGTCTCCCATCCCTTCTCATCTTCATGGGATGGATTACTCTCAGCCCCACTGATGTGAACTTGGCAGTGTGTCTCATTTTGGCCATGGTATGTCAACGGGAAGGACAACGGGACAGTTCTGAACCTCAGCTCTGAGAGGTATCACGTGTTTGCACTCACTTCTTCCAGGACAAGGCCATGTCATGAGAAGGTCCTAGGAAAAGGCCACGCCATGAGAAGGTCATAGGCCAAGAATAAGAGCAGCCCAGTCAACCCTAGCCTGAAGCCAACCCACAGACCCAGGAGTGAGAAGATCTTATAGGCCGTTGAGATTTGTTGCCTTTACAGAAGAAATAATTGATACTGCCCGGGAGAGATGGCAAAGCATTCATGGAGGAAGGAACATTTAAATGAGTTATAATTATACTTTTGAAAATAGAAACATTTCATCTCTTTGTTGTGAAAAATCTGGAAAATAAGGAAAGCATTAAATGTAAAGTCAAAGACCTCTTCATCCTTTCTTACTGGAATCCTTCTCCATGTATACTCTGTTTTGGTTTTTTTTTAAGATTTTATTTATTTATTTGACAGAGAGAAATCACAAGCAGAGAGGCAGGCAGAGAGAGAGGAGGAAGCAGGCTCCCTGCTGAGCAGAAAGCCCGACGCGGGGCTCGAACCCAGGACCTGGGATCATGACCTGAGCCGAAGGCAGCGGCTTAACCCACTGAGCCACCCAGGCGCCCCTATACTCTGTTTTTATGCACTCTGAGGCTTTGCCTTTTTTGCCTCCTATCTTATCAGCAATCTGCTTTGTTACATTTGATCAAATATTCTTTGAAACCATAGCGTATCATGGTTGTATAATATTCATTTTGATGATAACTCGAGCTTCAAGGGCAAGCTGAAGCACACCAGAAGGACATTATTTTGTTCATTTTTAAAAATTATTTATTGAGTAGTTACTCTGTGTCAGACCCTGCTCAAGGCATTAGAAAAGCAATTGTTAAAAGTAGACAAAATCCCAGTGTCCGTCAACAGGTAATTGATAAGTTGTGGTATATCCATTCAATGGAATAGTGCTTAGCAATTAAGAAGAACTAACTACTGATACATAGTACAACATAGCTGAAGCTCAAAAACATTTCGCTAAGTGAAAGAAGCCAGACACCAAAGGCTCTATGTTACGATTACATTTTTATAAAACTCTAGATAATTCAAATGAATGTTTAGAGACAGAAAGAAGACTAGCAGTTGCAGGGGAAGGAAGTGCAGGAGAGAAGAAAGGAATTATAAGGGGCATGAGAAACCTTTAGGGGGTGATGGAGCTGTTCATTACCTTGATTACAGTGATGTGTTCATGAATGCACACATATGTCAAAACTTCCAATATTTGCATGTCAATTATGCCTCAATAAATCTGCTTTTTAAAAAAAAGCCATAGGAATAGGGTGGGGGCTGACAGAGTGGAGGATGAGCATCTAAGCAGAAAGAAAGGTGCATACCAAGAGAGGCATTTTATTTAATAAGCACGAAAGGCTTATCCACTGGGCAATGTTCCAAAAGTTTAACGTGTTCACTCATTTTATCTTCACAGCCTCCTTGTGAGGTAAGCCCTATTAATGCCATCTCCATCTTGCAGATCAAGAAATTAAGCCACAAAGATATTAAGTAACTTGCTCAGAGTAACTGTCATCGCTGGGCTTTGAACCCACAAGCCTAGCTCCGGAGTTCATGATTTTAAATACGATGACATGCTGTCTCCTACATATCAGGAACACGTTTGGTGACATTTGTAGGTATATCTGAAAAGCCACGTGACTAGCCGGAAGTGAAGGGCGGAGAGAGGAAGGAGACGATCGTGGAGTGTAGGTTGGGGTAAGTTCATTTAAGTATGAAAAGTCCAGTCATACAATGGGAAAATATGTTAGAAGCCTCCTGAATGATATATTTTTTTAAAGATTTTATTTATTTGACGGAGAGATCACAAGTAGGCAGAGAGGCAGACAGAGAGAGAGACGGGAGGAAGCAGGCTCCCTGTGGAGCAGAGAGCCCGATGCAGGGCTCAATCCCAGGACCCTGGGATCATGACCTGAGGCGAAGGCAGAGGATTTAACCCACTGAGCCCCCCAGGCACCCCACTGAATGATATCTTTATTTTGCATGGACTGATAGTCATTCATTATCAAATTCTAATTGTGTCCTCAATGGAACTCATCTGATAATAACTCTTCTGCCACTCTCCGAAGGACTTAGTCCCAAAAGCACAAACTGAGCTGCTAGTGTATTGTGCTCTCCAAGTCGCTTAAGAATCAGGTGACGTTACTCACAAAAAGAGACATAGTCCCCGTCAGAGGGTCCAATGACTTTCCTTTATACCCACTTGGGGAGATCCAAATAGAAGGAGGGAGGCTGAAGCCCTAAGCCTTCCCATCAGCAATTACAGAAGTACCATTGCTTTTCTCTCTGGCAGATATCTCTCTCAGATCACACCTTTTCACAGATCACTTACAGAATCTCCGTTGCTCCCTTGAAACCATGTGAAGGACATGACTGAAAACTGGGCTCCTTAAAGGCTATTATTACCCCAAAACTAAGGTTCTTAAAGTTTATGCCAACTGCAGAATACACCTTCAGCAGCAGATGTGTTAGGGACATGAGCCTTAACTTAATGCTTTGTGTCTTCTAGAATCCAGGGGCTTGTTGCCGCTCATCTTGACCAGCCCTGGTTCACTTCATCCAGGATCCCAGCCTTCAAATTGAAGACTCCTCCTAAGCCTTTTCCTCTCTTCATTTCCTGACAAAACCTATCTGGAGAAGACTGAAGAGGTAAACGTGTCCTTAGTGTGGCTGTCCTGACGTCAGCAGGACAGGGGTGACAGGGGTCAGGAAATTGGAGCTCCCCGCATTAGTGGCCTCCGGCTGTCGTAACAGAGTGCATTAGATTGGCTGGCTTGAACAATCAAAATAGATGCTCTCACTGTTCTGGAAGCTGGAAGTTCTAGATCAGGAGTCTGGTAATCATGTTCTTCCTGGTTTGTTGACGGCCTCCTCCCCTTTCTGTCCTCAAATGGCCTTTCTTTGATGCCTACACATGGATGGTGACCTTCCTCTTCTTAAAAGGCCACCAATCCCATTGCAGTAGGACTCTACCCTTATGACCTCATTTAACTTGAATTACCTCCTGAAAGCCCATTCTCCAAAAACAGGCATCCTGGGGATCAGTGCTTCACATGTGAATTTGAGGGGGACACAGCCCATAGCATGTCCATCCCCCAGATTCTGCACTGTGTCCCTTTTACAGTGACCCCAGCCTCCTCGCCTCTCCTTGAATGAAAGCCACCCTCCCTCAGCGAACGCATTTGAGATTGCAAACTTGAAAGCTGTAGGCTAGACTCAGCTTTCACAAATATCTTCTTTAGCCTGCAGTTGGGGAACAAATTTAAAAGCGTTGTCAACAGTTAAAACTCGGAATACAGCAAATCATCACTCACTTTCTAGCTTTTCTCGAAGGACATCTGTAGTGGAGTGTGTTTTAGTCTTTGTATTGGCCTTGAGAGCTCAACATCAAGCTTGTGTCCTAAAGGCTAAAAGAGCAGGGCAGGACCTCACGGAATCTGTATTTGGCACGGAATAGCTTCTGGGCTGTTTCATCTCTTCCGTCCCTAATTAAGGTTTTTCCCCCTGTTCACCCAGTTATTTATCTTGTATTGCACCTTGTGGGTATTTATAACCCATTTAAAATTTAGAGGGAGATAAAACCAGGTATATAAAATAGATACATAGAGATTGCCCCTTAATATACGCTTGTTGCGAGAATAAATGAATGAATGAGAATATGCCTGCACTTGCGTCCATGCGAAGTTTCAAAATGTCCAACTCTTTATTGGACCTGAAAATAAATGTAGCATTTGAAAGGCATCTTACCATTTAACAAAATCTTAAAAAGGACTAATGTAAGGGGGAATGTATCACTCATAAACTGATGAATCTGTATGGCACTTCATCGTTTATAAAGTACTTTCCTGTATGTTATTTCACGGCCGGCTCACATCTGTTAACCCTTGCCAGGAGGAGAGCTCCATGCTTACAGCCCGGCTGCGGAGCCCAACGGCAGCTCAGATCAAGCACCTGTATCTGTTTATCCCTATTTTGACATGGGCCCAAAGCCATGGGCTCGCGAGCAGTGCAGAAAGAAGTCGGGACTCGGATAAAGACAGATCTTAAAGTGTTTGTCCAAGGCTGGGTCCTTGCATTCATAACACACTATGTATTCAGGATTCAACACACATCATTCAGGATGTTTTCACATTAACGATCTCACTAGAGGCTTACAGGCTAATAATATTATTGCTGCATAACAAATGTGGAAATTAAAAGAGAATGATGAATAATGTACCAAGTTCTCCTTGCTATTTGGGGAAAGAAGTGGACCTAAACCCTGGAGACCTGACCCCAAACCCAGGTTCACTGGAGCAACCTGGCCCGAGGGGTAGTCAGGCCACAATAGTGCTGTGGGATGCCAATAGGAATCATGCAGAACAAAGTTATTAAAAAAAAGAAAATGAAAAGCTCCATGATGAAATAGATTTGGGAAGCTTTTGGCAGGACTTCTTAGAAACTTGAACATACTACCACCTACTGCCAAGTTACAAGGGAGAAGCTGGATGTAGCATTTTCCCAAATCAGGAGACCACGCATGCCATTCTTTAGGGGAGTTTCGCACAACTAGTGTTCTTGCAGAGAAACATTTTCCTACATCAGTCATGGGTTATGTCGAATTCCTGAGTGACATCAGAGCCTTATGAATTGTTCATTCTCAAGGCCAAGTGTTGTGGGATCTAGGGACATAGAATTAGAACGAAAGTTCATTTGAAATATGGGAAGTGTCCTGTGTTCATAGGCATTAGCACTCTCTAGGACAGGGCCATATTTCCCCACCCCATTAACAGCAGGTTTGGCCATAGAATTTGCTTTGGCCAGTGGAACACAAGTGGACCCAACTCGTGTTACTTCCAGCCAGACGTTTTAGAGTCAGCATGTGGTTTTCCATGCCCATTTCCCTCCACCATGATGACCGGCCATCAGTCTGGGGCTTGGAATGAGGACAACCAGAGGGGTTGGTTGCCCACCCCGCTGTTCCCGATGAGGAGAAAACATCCTTTGCTGTTACAAGCTTCTGAGATTTGAAGGAATTTGTTACTGTGGCATAACGTATCCTATCCTGTCCATTACAGTTTCCAAAACATTTATCATCACATGATTAAGTGCTGGTATGGTAGTTCTTCTGCAAACACTAATTCATACATTATATTTGAACAGTTGTTAGGAGTCAGCAGAAAGTTCAATAGTCCTAAATTTAGGAGATCTGTTTCTTACTTGTTTGCCCTCGATAATATTACTAACTCCCCTGAAGTTCCACTTTTAAAAAATGCCTATGCAGGGGTGCCTGGGTGGCTCAGCTGCTTAAGTGTCTGACTTCAGCTCTGGTCACAATCTCAGGGTCATGGGAGCAAGCCCTGCATTGCTGGGCTCCCCGCTCAAAGGGCAGTTTGTTTCTCCCACTCCCTGTGCCCCTCTACTCACTTGTGCTCACTTGCTCTCTCTTTCTCAGATAAATAAAATCTTTTTAAAAGATTTTTTAAATGCCTAAACAGCTTACTTCACACAGTTGATGAAGCAATCATATATGGAAGTATTTTAGTACTAAACAAATGTAAGACCTACAAATCAGTGTGCTGCCCTCGGCTGGATTTCAGATCTCCTGCCTCCTCAATGAAATGACAGTGGAGGGACCTCCAAGTGGGGAAGCAGGAGCTCAAATGCTCTTGACCCATGTCTATGGTTCCTTTTCACTGTATTTCATACATTTTATAGCAAGAGACTTCTAAATTAATGAACATGAGAGCTTCTCCATGTCCTATTAGGATGCTTTGGGCTCTAAGTAAAAGAAAGCCAACCTCACACAAAATTGAACAATAAGGGAATATTTCATCTGACAAAACACCATGTCCAGAAATTGGGCAGTGGACAAGTACTCAACGGCTCAATAATGTTAGGCTCTGACTCTCTCTGATTTCCCTTTCCACTGTCCTTAGCATCATCCTTAAGCTGACATTTCTTTGTGGTCACCAGATGTCTGCTGGAATAAATACATCTAACATCTTCTTTGGTCAGATCACGCCAGAGAGAGAGAAGAGATACAAACACTTGACTCACACAACCGTTGTTAAGTCCTCCTTCAGTTTACTAAAAACCAGTGCCAAGTGTTCGTTGGACTCATGGTTGGGGAATCAGCTCAGGAGCTCAAATGAGGACGTCAGAACAAAATCAAGGTCTATTAGAAAGGAGGAAAGGAGAAGCAGACAAGAGCTAATACACTGTAAGGCAGCTTGACAGGAGAAAATCCAGCAGCTCATGCAGTTCCCCAGACCTGTGAACTGTTTCACGTTCAGATTTGCAAACCTGATAATTGGGCATAAGCAAAATCTCTTAACACTTAGCTCCACCATCTGTTGCTGACATAACAATTTTACATAATATGAAAAATGCCAGATGGAAGCTATGCATTAACCATGTCCAAGATGTTTTATGTGCACAACATACGCAGAATAGAAGTAGCTTTGTTCCATGCACTGGTGAGCTGGTAGGCTCTCCAGTTAGAATTCCAGCCATCGATGGAGGACAACCTCAGAGCTTCCGCATCACCTTTGTTCCCTTGGTGTCTGGAAAGCCACATGCGCTGGTGGCCCCAGAATATCAATCCGGGACAGACTTAGAAGCTCCAATTTGTTTGGAGCTGGGCACTGGGTAGGGGAAGGCACACGTATTTGAAATTGTGTTTCCAGAGCAAATACAGTTTTTAGCTCAGAATTCATATTGTGATAAATAAAACTAGCGAAGTCTTCGAAAGATGTTTTTATTTTTACTCTATATCGTATCCCAAATCAATCTTCTACACATTGTGTGCCGCCGCCATATGTGCGTGCAGCCATGTTAAGACTATAGTTTTGAAAATGGCGTCCTCCATATGTGCTGTCATCCAGCAGCTTGCCTTTTCATTCATTGCTTTATGAGTCTTACCCTTGTTGCTCTAGCTCCCTCTTTTGAACTGCTCTATAATATTCCAAATATAGTATCATCTACTTACCTATTCTTCTGTCGATGAGTGTTTACGCTTCCCATTTGTCACTGTCACAAATGATGCCGTAAAGGCCAATCTGCTGTGTGACTTCCTGTGCACAGGTCAGAGTCGTCCAGGTTACAGAGCCACAAGGGTGGAGTGAGGAATCTCATTCCATCATGGTTTATCAAGTCACACCTCTCCCCGCAATGTAGGAAAGAAGTTCCTTTTTCTTCATTTTCCCAATCTGTTGGCCGTTGAGATGGCCTTTTCCCAATAACTACAGAAATAGAGCCACTTTTTACTTATTTGACATTTAGGTTACCTCTTTTCTGAATTTACTTCTTGATATATTTTGCCCATTTGGGGGTCTTTGTCTTTTTCTTGCTGCATTGTAAAAATTTCTCCACATATTTTAGATACTAACATTTATTGGTTATATGCATTGAAATATCTTCTAAGACTTGTCTTTTAAATTTTGTTTAAGGTGTTTTTGTTGCATTTAGGTTTATAAATTTAGTGTAGCTATATTTGTCTACCTTTTCCTTAATTAAGGGGTTTTGTTTTCTTGAGCTTGTCTGTGGACTCTTCCAAAGATTCCAGATTATAAAGACATTTCCTTTAATTTTTTCCTAAAATTTTTCACGGTTTCTTTTGACATTTCGATAGTCTGTCTGGAATTTATTTTTGTGAGGTGTAAGATAGTGACTTAATTTTCTTTCCAGGAGGATAACTAGTTTTTCCAGACTCATTTGGTAACAAGTTCATACTTTCCACACTAATTTGTCGGGTCTTCTCTGTCTTGCATTGAGTCTCTATATATGCCTGGGTCTATTTTGTTCAACTTAAGTAGTGTACTGTCTGCATTACTGTATTTCTTTAATAAATCTCGATATATGGCAGAGCAAGCTCTCTGGCTGCATTCTAGCTATTGTGATGGTTAATTTTGGGGGTCAACTTGATGGAGCCATGGGGTGCCCAGATCAAACATTTCTGGGTGGGCGTCATCTAATCCACTCAGGGCCTAAATGGAACAAAAGGCAGAAGAAGGGAGGATTCGTTCCCTTCCTGCCTGCATGTTTGAGCTGGAACAGCCATCCATCTTCTCCAGGCTTTGCACTGGGATTTAGGCCATCAGCTCCCTGGCTCTCAGCACTGGAATGACACCACCAGCTGTCCCAGGTTTCCAGCTTGTAGACAGCAGACTGTAGGACTTCTCAGCCTCCAGTCATGTGAGCCAATTTTCAATTCCTCATAATAAATCTGCTTTTGTAGCTCATTGAACCCGCTTCTCTGGAGAATTCTGACTAGCTAAGTGGTCTCTTTTCTCTCCTATACAAAGGTTAGGGTCAGCTTGTCAAATTACATGGAAAACCCTATTGAGACTTCTTTTAACTCCATTGCATTTATAGATTAATTTGGAGACAAGTGCCATGTTCTTTCTTTTTTAAAAACATTTTATTTATTTATTTATTTATTAGAGCACAAGAGGGGGTAGGGTCAGAGGGAGAGGGTGAAGCAGACTCCCTACTGAGCGGGGAGCTCACCTTGGGGCTCAGTCCCAGGACCCTGGGATCATGACCTGAGCCAAAAGCAGACACTTAACCCAATGAGCCACACAGGTGCCCACAAAGTGCTATGGTTTTCTTGATCTTTACTTCTGGGAACCTGTGATCTCTAAATGTATCTGGATCTTCTTTCACATCCTACAGTGCTGTTTTGTAATTTTCTCCATACAAGATTTTTCACATCTTGTGCAAATTTATTCTTAGGTACTTTGTACTTTTGGTTGCTATGATAAATAAGAACTTGATTCTAAAACATTTACCATCGGTCATCACTGTAAGTAGAAATGCTACAAACGTTAGTGTGTTGATATTGTATTCAACAAAGCATTGTGAAACAGCATCGAAAAGATGTGACTATGGATGGATCCAGGAGCTGGATCCAGACATTCATAGGCTCCTTGTCCCCTCCCCTGTCCTGGGAATGTGGGTTCCATTTGCCTTTCATGCTCCCACAGTCTGCTCCGAGGACATGGACTTGAGACCGTGATGTGATAGTGAGAACACCTGCGCAGTATAAGTGACTAAACCTAGTTAAGGCCTTTTTATACTTTAAGAGTTGGTGGGTGGGGAGTGCCTGGGTGGCTTAGTGGGTTAAATCTCTGCCTTTGGCTCAGGTCATGATCTCAGCGTCCTGGGATTTATGGAAGTTTAGTAAAATGCCTGGTTAAGGAGAAATGTAAAAATGTAACCAGTTTTCCTACTCTCCCCAAAGTAACTAGTCAAAAATATATGTTATATTAGGGGAACAACACTCTACCTCAAAATATCCAGATATAACCTTAATTTAAAAAGTGAATCTGGGGCGCCCGGGTGGCTCAGTGGGTTAAAGCCTCTGCCTTCGGCTCAGGTCATGATCCCAGGGTCCTGGGATCGAGCCCCGCATCGGGCTCTCTCTCTGCTCAGCGGGGAGCCTGCTTCCTCCTCCCTCTCTGCCTGTCTCTCTACCTACTTGTGATCTCTATCTGTCAAATGAATAAATTAAAAAAAAAACCTTAAAAAAAAAATAAAAAGTGAATCTATGTGGGGCGCCTGAGTGGCTCCATGGGTTAAGCCTCTGCCTTCGGCTCAGGTCCTGATCTCAGGGTCCTGGGATCAAGCCCCACAACGGGCTCTCTGCTCAGCCAGGAGCTTGCTTCCCCCTCTCTCTCTCTCTGCTTCTCTGCCTACTTGTGATCTCTCTCTCTGTCAAATGAACAAATAAGAGTTGGTGGGTGGGTGTGGGGGTCCATTTGTCTCCCTGCCACCTGAGACCTCCTCGTATATAAGTTCCTTCTGCTTATTAAAACTGCCACCTACCAACAGAGTGGCCTGCCTCATCTGTTTCTCCCTGCCCTACACGGGGGAGGCTGGGTTCAGTTCACAACCAGGAAGCTCTGGAGAGGGTTATGAACCAACACATTAGCCAGTCTTACCAGTCTAAAAGTTTGTTATAGATTCTCTTGAATTTTCTATGGTGTTGATCATACTGTTTACAAATAAAGACTGTTTTATCTTCTTTTTAAAAAATTCTTAAACCTCTTCTTGTTTTGAATTATTTAGAAACTCCAATACAAAATTGGCCCAGGAGTTAATTCTTTCGATCCTGATGGGAATGATTCCAGAGTTTCCAGTGAAGTCTGATTATCTGCTACAATGGTTGGTAACCAATATCCTTGTCAGAGAAAGAAATTCCTTTCCACTACTGATCTGCTAGAAGCTTTTGTCCCAATGACTTCTGTTGAATTCTTTTATTAATTGGAAAAATGCTTCTTACACTCTAATCTTTAAATATGATATACAACATTAATAAAATTCTAAAAGTTAAAATATTTATTCAGTGTTAAGAGAAACCCCACTTGAAATATTATATGGTTGTGTATAATCTTTTTGACATGAGTAAATAATTTTGTATTTTTATGTAGTTAAATGTAATTATTTTAGTCCTTTTAAAAATTTTTTATTAAGTTCTTTATTTTAATTCTAGCATCGTTTCTTTTCTTATTTTCTTAAGGAAATAATCTTGTTTCCTTAGTCTATAATAATCTTATCCCTTTTAGCTTCCCTCTCTGACTTAGGCTTACAAGGTCCTTTCCCACTCAAATATTCAACTATCAACACTTCTCCACTATTTTTTGTAATTCTTAAAAGTATTTGCATTTTGTTCTTTGCATGGTGTGAAATCGAAATTTAACACTTGCCCTACAGATAGCCAATTCTTGTTAACTCTTGGGCGAATAGTATCTTGACCACTAGTTTATGATGCTTTCTTTATTACATATTATCTTCTCAAATAGATTAGAATTGTTTCTCTATAATCACTTTGTTTCCATTGATGAAAATATGCATTTTCATGCTAGTGTCACCATGTTCCCATTTCTGTCATTTTTTAAATGTGTCTTTGTGTGTGTGTGTGTGTGTGTGTGTACACACAGAAAAGTAGAACAATGCAATAATGCATCTCTTTCTAAAGGAAGTATTGAACCAGGGTCCACTGACATAATTTTTTAAAATTTACAGTATGGTTTTGTATCTAGCAAAGAAGCTCATTTAATTACTCTTGCAGTTGTGTTAAATCAGTATGCTAATTTGGGGTGCCTGAGTGGCTTAATTAGCTAAGTATGCTCTGATCCCAGCATCCTAGGATCAAACACCACATC
The DNA here is from genome assembly GCF_902655055.1 of Lutra lutra. Taxonomy (NCBI): domain Eukaryota; kingdom Metazoa; phylum Chordata; class Mammalia; order Carnivora; family Mustelidae; genus Lutra; species Lutra lutra. The sequence continues at coordinate 89,920,654 of NC_062296.1, read as the reverse complement.
AGGCTCCTTGCTCAGCAGGGAGTCTGCTTCTCCCTCCCCTTCTGCCCCTCCCCTGCTTGTGCACTCTCTTGCTCTCTCTCTCTCTCTCCCTCCCCATGAATAAATAAAATCTTTAAAAAAAAATTTGAATGCTAATTTGGAAAACACATACTTCTGTACTATTTGGTCTTCTCATCCTGTTACATGGGTTATATATTCATTTATTCAAATTTTCTTTGAACCTCTCAGTATATCTTGTAACTCTCCTTACATAGATTCACTTTTTTTTAAATTGACAATTAGTAGTTGTTTTTTTTTAAGATTTTATTTTTTTATTTACTTGACAGAGAGAGAGAGAGAGATCACAAGTAGGCAGAGAGGGAGGCAGAGAGAGAGGGGGAAGCAGGTTCCCGGCTGAGCAGAGAGCCCGTTGTGGGGCTTGATCCCAGGACCCTGAGATCAGGACCTGAGCCGAAGGCAGAGGCTTAACCCACGGAGCCACTCAGGCGCCCCACATAGATTCACTTTTTAAATTAAGGTTATATCTGGATATTTTGAGGTAGAGTGTTGTTCCCCCAATATAACATATATTTTTGACTAGTTACTTTGGGGAGAGTAGGAAAACTGGTTACATTTTTACATTTCTCCTTAACCAGGCATTTTACTAAACTTCCATAAAGATAACCACTTTTTAATTATGTTTGGGTTTCTCAATAGGCAATTAACTCCAAATAATACATTTTGTTTTCTCATTTTCTTTTCTTTCTATTAATTTTTTTTTAAGGAATCTCCACACCCGATGTGGGGCTCTAACTCACAACCCCTAGATCAAGAGTTGCACACTCCACTAACAGAGCCAGCCAGGCACCCCTTGTTTTCTCGTTTTTAATAACGATGTTCCTATAGCTGTTCTAGAATTGTATTAACTAACAATGGTGTAGAGATCCTTGTTTTCTTATTCTTTTTTTTTAATTTTTAAAAAGATTTTCATTTATTTATTTGATTGAGAGAGAGATACCACAAGCAGGAGAGGGAAAAGCAGGCTCCCTACCAAACAGGGAGCCCGACATGGGGCTTGATCCCAGGACCCTGGGATCATGATCTGAGCTGAAGGCAGTTGCTTAACTGAATGAGCCCCCCAGGCACCCCAAGATCCTTGTCTTCTTTCTGATTTTAATGGCATCTTGCTTCCTGTTTTGGTTCTTTGTCAAAAAATGCATAGTCCTGATGAAATGACTTCATTTGTGTTTGGTCTGGATTCTCTAGGCTGCTGGTAAGCAACTTGTGAAGAGAGCATTCTGTGCGAACATGTCTGATCCTCTGGCTCTGGTCTCCACAGCCCCTGGCACGGAGCAGGGAACTTGGTCAGGGCCAGAGAGAATCTGTCTCGTACTGGATCCTGGGGAGGCCCAAACAGACCGGGGCTGCTTGTCTCTGGATCTGGCAATTCTGCTCCCCCTGAAGCCTGGGGTTTCTACTACAGCCCCGAGCAGACAGCTGGGTTTCCTCACATGCTTCTAACCGTCCTTGATGACATACTCAGGAATAAATGGAAACTCCAGCAATCGTGTCTGCTGGGTTCCACTTGACAGACTGAGAAATAATCTAAGCAGAACAATTTACTTGTTGTGAAATAACGTATTTAAGATCCGAGTTTCCCACCAATCCTGTCACAAGAGGTAAACGACATTAGCCATTTGTTGCGGGGGAGCGGGGGGAAGCTATGTGTCTATGCACACACATACATATAAATACATGCATTTCTATGCTCATGTTCTATGTCTTTTAGATAGAAACACATCTTTGAACAATGTCAGCCCATTTTTGTAACTACTTTCTAGCTCAATACATATACATATCGCTTGTTCTTTTCAATAGCTATGTAATACTCCACCCTACGGCCATTCTATAAACACCCTTTCCCCTGTTAATACAGACTTCCAATTTGTTTCCTTATATCTTTTTTGTTTTTAGGATTTTATTTATTTATTTGACAGACAGAGATCACAAGTAGGCAGAGAGGCAGGCCGAGAGAGAGGGGGAAGCAGGCTCCTGGCTGAGCAGTGAGCCCGAGGCGGGGCTCAATCCCAGGACCCTGGGATCATGACCTGAGCCGAACAAAGGCAGAGGCTTTAACCCACTGAGCCACCCAGGTGGCCCTGTTTCCTTATATCTTTAACCAACATATGTTTAGTATAGTTTTCTAGAAATAGGATGTTGAAGTATAATAAGCACAAATTTTTTAAAATTCAGCTTAATTTTAAGAGATACTTTCAACCACTCCTTTGTCTATGAATTCGTAGTCTGGTTCATGAACCAGACTGGTTCTACTTACTGGTCTGTGATAAGATAAAAACCGAACTTGAGAGTAAGTGCTTAGAAACATTTATCATAATTTGATATTTCCATGAGATCTAAGCATGTGATTTTATATTTTATAAAAGGGTTGGAATAAGAAAAACCTGAATATTTTAAAATAATAATACTAAAACAGAAAAGAATGATGGAAAGAGTCCATTTAGAGATTTTTTTTTTAAGATTTTATTTATTTATTTGAGAGAGAGAGAATGTGAGTATGGGGAGGAGCAGAGGAGGAGGGACAAACAGGTTCTGCTCTGAGAAGGAGCCCAACACAGGGCTCAGTCTCACAACACTGAGATCATGACCTGAGCCAAAATCAAGAATCTGATGCCACTGAGCCACTCAGGTGCCCCTGGAGAATATTGATTATATGATATAAAAGATTTCTCCCTCTCTCTTTTTTTCCCTTTGCTTATTTGTTTTGTTTCTTAAATTCCACATATGAGTGAGATCATAACGGTATTTGTCTTTCTCAGACTGATTCAATTCACTTGGCATTATACTCTGGCACTATCTACATCACTGCAGATGGCACGATCACATTCTTTTTTATGGCTGAATAATATTCCATTGTGTATATACACCGCATCTTGTTTACCCATTCTTCAATCAGTGGACATGGGGCTGCTTCCATATTTTGGCTATTTAAATAATGCTGCTATAAACACCGAGGTACATGTATCCCTTTGAATTCGTGTTTTTATATTCTTTGGGTAAATAACCAGTAGTGCTAGCTGGATCATCCAGTAGGTCTATTTTTAACTTTTCGAGGTACCTCCATACTGTTTTCCACAGTGGCTGCACCAGTTTGCGTTCCCACCAACAGTGCACGAGGGTTCCCTTTTTTCCATATCCTAACCAACATCTGTTGTTTCTTATGTTTTTATGTTAGCCATTCTGACGGGTGTGAGGTGATATCTCATTGTAGTTTTTTTTTTTTTTTTTAAGATTTTATTTGTTTGACAGAGAGAGACACGGCAAGAGAGAGAACAGAAGCAGGGGGAGTGGGAGAGGGAGAAGCAGGGAGCAGGGAGCCTGATATGGGGCTCGATCCCAGGACCCTGGGATCATGGCCTGAGCTGAAGGCAGACACTTAATCGACTGAGCCACCCAGCCTCCCCCTCATTTGTAGCTTCCCTGATGAGGAGTGATGTTGAGCATCTGTGTCTGTTGACTGTATGTGTGTCTTTGGAAAAATGTCTGTTCATGTCTTCTGCTCGTTTTTTAATTGGATTATTTGTTTTTTGGGGGTGTTGAGTTGTTAGGTTCTTTATATATTTTGGACACTAACCCTCTGTTGGATGTCATTTGCAAATCTCTTTACCCACCCCATAGTTGCCTTTTAGCTTTGTTATTTCCTTTGCTGTGCAGAAGCTTTCTATCTTGATGGAGTCCCAGTAGTTTATTTTTGCTTTATTTCCCTTGCCTCAGGGGACCTTTCTAGAAAAATGTTGCTATGTCAGAGACATTACTGCCTGTGCTCTCTTCTAGGATTTTTTTGGTTTCAGGTCTCACATTTAGATCTTTAAACCATTTTTTATCTATTTTTGTGTATGGTGTTAGAAAGTGGTCCAGTTTCATTCTTTTGCATGTTGCTGTCTAGTTTTTTCAATATCATTTATTAAAGAGACTGTCTTTTTCCCATTGTATCTTCTTTCCTGCTTTGTCAAAGATTAATTGACTGTATAATCGTGGACTTATTCTGGGTTTTCTATTCTGTCCTTTTGATCTAGGTGTCCAGTTTTGTGCCAGTACCATACTGTTTTAATTACTACAGCTTTGTAATATAATTTGAAGTCTGCAATTGTGATACCTCTAGCTTTGTTCTTCTTTTTTCAAGATTGCTTTGGCTGTTCAAGGTCTCTTGTGGTTCCATACAGTTCTAGTGAAAAATGCTGTCAGTATTTTGGTAGGGATTGCATTGAATGTGTAGATTACTTTGGATAGTGTAGACATTTTTTTTAAATGTCTTCTTTATTAGTTATTAAGATCTTAGACTTTCTTTTTTTTAAGATTTTATTTATTTATTTGAGAGAGAGAGAGTGTGTGTGCACAAGCAGGGGAGGGGGCAGAGGGAGAGGGAGAAGCAGACTCCCTGCCAAGCAAGGAGCCTGTTGTGGGGCTCAATTCCAGGACCCCGGGATCATGACCAGAGCCGAAGGCAGATGCTTAAATGACTGAGCCACACAGGTGCCCCTAGTACAGACATTTTAACAATATTTCTTCTGCCAATCCATGAGTGTGGAATATCTTTCCATTTCCTTGTGTCATCTTTAATTTCTTTCTTCAGTGTTTTATGGTTTTCAGAGTACGATATCAAAAGCTTTACACTGTGAAAATATATTTTAGGAAAAGTCTTTTTTTTTGAAAGACATGGATCACAAGTAGGCAGAGAGGCAGACAGAGAGAGAGGGAAGCAGGCTCCTCGCTGAGCAGAGAGCCCGATGCGGGGCTTGATCTCAGGACCCTAGGATCATGACCTGAGCCAAAGGCAGAGGCTTTAACCCACTGAGCCACCCAGGCGCCCCAAAGAAAAGTCTTAAGAAACATTGGAGATAAGTGTAAAAATTGTAAAAATTTTTAATATTATATTGTGAAAAAATATATATGGTGTAATTACAACCAGATGTGGTATATGATCAGTAATATAATACATTTTTATCAGAACAAAGAGTAAAATAACCTGATTCTCCACCACGAATAGTTTGGGAAGAACTGCTCCCATAAGCAGCCAATTCCATTCTCTTTTCTAAATCCTTGCCTCTAGTTAGTATTGTCAAAGATTTAAATGTCTATTATCTGTTGGTTATAATCTCTCTTTTTTGTTTTAATGTGAATTTTCCTGATTACCAATGATGTTCATATCTTTGTTAGTCGTGTGGGTTTCTTCTTGCTGCTTATATTGTTATGCTATTTTTTTTTTTTTTTTTTTTTGGTTCAGAGATTCTGGGATCTGTAGATTTCACATTCTTCGTTTTGAATTCCTCTATTATTTTAGAAGTATTTTTGCTAGAATGTATTCAACAATTCTACATATTTAGAGTGTGAGAAATGGGCCTCCTCTGTAGGCTCCACTGTAGCTTCTCATTGGGCATGGCCGGTTTAATGAAGAACTATAAATTTTTGTATATTCATCTTTTCTCTGGACTCTTCATTGGTAATAACAGTTTTTTAAGAAGTCAGTTTTCTTTCTCTTTGTCTATACCTCTTCTTTCATATTCTTTCCTCACAGCAGTACCGTATTTACTGGACATGCCCTTACGGACAATTTCCATTTCTCTTGGTAGCCTACATCATGGTCTATAGACTGCTGATCTGTCATCACAGTTGGTATGATGGACTTCCCCCCACCCCCCAAAAAAGTACAACTTGAAAATGTAAGATTGCTGTTCACTAAATAGAGATTATTTAGAAAAGGCAATGTTTGGCATCCCTGTAGGGTCAGTCTCTGATAACAGGACTATTGATTTTTCTCAAACACTGTCCATCCTCTTCAGAAGCTTCCAGATTTTGGCCTCACTTCTATCTTCCGCCTATGAATTATCTCCACTCACCACTTCACCTCCTTTGCCTGACAGTGAGCCGAAGAGTAAGTCATATTGTCCCCAAATATAGCCATCTGGGGGTGCTGAAGCAGGGATAATTGTGGTCAGCTCTGGGAAGCTAAGCATGCATGTCAGGGGACTGGCTGCTCACAGATTTGTAAACAGCTGCTGGGTGGTGAACTGACAGAGGGCAAAATGTGCACATAGAAGCAAATGAAGAGCTTCAAGTGATCAAATGTCGGTGTAGACAGCTGGTTGATGAGGCTAGCTGACACCACCTGCTGGAGCACAGCTGTCGGGGAAGGCAAGCGCCAAGTGGCATGGCCACAGGCAGTGCCAGCCCAACAGGTGATGGCCAGAAGAGAGAAGAGCCCGCAAGCTCTGAGACACAACTGGGTCATGGCCTGTGACAGGTAATCATATTCCGTGTCCAAAATGAAAGCCAGCAACTAGCCCTCTCTATTTCTACTACAAAACACTCTTCCCACATTTCTTAATTAAGATTTAGGGTCTCAAGGCAGCCTCTTGAGCCATACCAGTCATAATTAAGCCCATAGCCAACTGGCCTGAGTTCTGAGAGTACCAAGAGTCAAAGGGTTCTATATATCCTGACTACATGGTGGGCTTCAATCAAGACAGGCTGTCAGGTAAAGCACAAGGAGTTATGCCAGAGACACAGAGGACAGAGGTCAGGTTCAGGGGCAAGTATGGACCCAACACCAAACCAGTGTCTTGAGGAAGACACTGCCCAGGGCCCAGTACTTGTGAACACCAAAGAGGCAATCACATGGCAAGTCCAAAAGTTGCAGAGCAAGGGATTGGGTGGGAAAAATCACCCAGGAGTTAGTGTCGGGCTGCTTTTTGGAGGCCAGAACTCCCATCACCATGAACAAATCTTTGTGCTGTTAATGTGCTCATTTCTAAACCCCCACATCTGATGAATAACCTGGGAGAAGGTAAACTGAGGCCTTTGCAGGGAGTAATGTGGTGACCAAGATCAAACCTTTGAAATGTACATCCCCTTTGATCTTGTAACTCCATATCTATGGACTTGACTTAAGGAAATGATCAAGGGCCTACATCAGAGTGTAAGTGCAGAGATGTTTGATGCTGTGTAACAGCAAGATAAGAGATCACTGAAGCAGACACATGTATGTTCTGTGCCACATTCCTCAGACCCTTGCTCTTAGCTCACCTGCAGTGGACAGTTCCAGGCACTGTCCCAGCCTCCGACCCCAGACTTGTGTTGGTGGCTCAAGGCTTTTCTGCTTCAGGACTTTCTTGGATGCCATAAGAAGGTCAGGCTACCAGACATAACAAATAGCTGAGGGATAGTTAGTATTTCCAAGAAACTACCCTCTACCAATGGGAGAAAGAGTATGAGTGCCTCAACTTCATCCTCCAGCGAAACCATTTGGGGAACTATTCTACATGATTCCTAAGAAGGACCCCATGGGGTTGAGCTTCAGTTGCTCAAAGTGATCAATAGCTCACTAACACACAATTTTAGCTTTGCTCCTTTCCCTAATTCACTCTCTGTCCCCCTTCTCCTCTGTTTCCTGGGATCATCTCTCAAATAAATTACCTGAACCCAAATCCTTGTTTCAGAACAAGGGAACTTAAATCAGAAGTCAATCTAGGGGCACCTGGGTGGCTCAGTTGGTTAAGCATCTGCCTTCGGCTCAGGTCATGATCTCCTGGTCCTAGGATTGAGCCCCACATCCAGCTTCGTGCTCAGTAGGGTGTCTGCATCTCTCTCTTTCTCTCCCTCTGCCCCATCCCCACTGTTGGTTGTCTCTCTCTCTCAAACAATATTTTTTTAAAAGTCAACCTAAACATCAAAAATAGGGGGTAGATTAACTATGATGCATTCACACCATGGAATATTATGAAACCATTAAAATTACCTTGGACCCAGGGAACAAGAAAGCATATGACCATACAAAGACTTGTACAAGCATGCTCATAGCTGATTTGTTATATCCCCATACTGGAACAATCCAAATGCCCATTAGCACATGTGTGAATAAACAAATTATGGTATATCCATATAATGGAATACTGTTCAGCAATAGTATTGCTAGATTAACTATTAATTTAACTATTTATACACACCAGAACATGAACCTCAAAATAAGTATGCTGGGTGAAAGAACCCAGACAAAAGAGTACACACTGTATGGGTTTATTTATAGAAAATGCAAACTAGGGGCGCCTGGGTGGCTCAGTGGGTTAAGCCTCTGCCTTCCGCTCAGGTCATGATCCCAGGTCCTGGGATCAAGCCCCACATCGGGCTCTCTGCTCAGCAGGGAGCCTGCTTCCTCCTCTCTCTCTGCCTGCCTCTCTGCCTACTTGTGATCTCTGTCAAATAAATAAATAAAATCTTAAAAAAAAAAAAGAAAATGCAAACTAATCTGTAATAACAAATTATAATAACAGAAAATAGACCAATAGTTGTCTGGGAGCAGGGAGAGGATATAGAAAGGGGGAAATGGGACTACAAAGAGGCACTGTGAAATTTGGGGGATTTATTATCTTGATTGCTGTAATGGCTTCATGGGTGTATACGTATGTTAAAATCTACCAGAATGTACGCATTAAATGTGTGGTTTATTGCATGTCAATTATATCTCAATAGAGCTGTTAAAGATGAAAAAATAATCTCTGATAGAAATAGTGACATGGAAATGATTCGTGTTCAATTGTTAGGTTAAAAAAAGTCCAGCTTTATTATTTTTTAAAGATTTTATTTTATTTATTTGAGAGGGAGAGTGAGCAAGAGAGAGAGAGAGAATGAGTGGGGGAAGGGAGAGGGAGAAACGGGTTCCCCGCTGAGCAGGGAGCCAGATGCGGGACTCGATACCAGGACCCTGGGATCATGACCTGAGCTGAAGGCAGACATTTAACTGACTGAGCCACGCAGGCACCCGAAAGGCTAGTTTTAAATCAGTTATGTACAATATGAGCCTAGATACTCATATAGATTCATGATTCATGATCGAAATGACCAAGTCTAGAATGTTAATGTTCATCCCAGAGTCTGAGGATTACATTGACTTTCATTTTTTTTCTTTTTGTATATCTATATTTATATCTTTTTTTTTTTTTTGAGAGAGAGAGAGAGAGAGAGACAGGGAGTGAGAGACACATGCACACACAGGGGAGGGGCAGAAAGAGAGAGAGAATCATAAGCCATCTTCACGCCCAGGGTGGAGCCTGATGTGGGGCTCAAACTCACAACCCTGAGATCTTGAGCCAAAATCAAGAGTTAGATGCTTGGGACGCCTGGGTGGCTCAGTTGGTTGGATGACTGCTTTCGGCTCAGGTCATGATCCCGGAGTCCCGGGATCGAGTCCCGCATCGGGCTCCCAGCTCCATGGGGAGTCTGCTTCTCCCTCTGACCTTCTCCTCGTTCATGCTCTCTCTCACTGCCTCTCTCTCAAATAAGTAAATAAAATATTAAAAAAAAAAAAAAGAGTTAGATGCTTAACCAACTGAGCCACCCAGGCGTCCCTCTTCCAATTTTTTATAACGAATATATATTACTTCTGTAATACAGAAGATCCATAGATAAAACACAACACAAGGTATCCTATGTTACGTGCCAGAAGAATGGTAGAGGCCATTGATTTCCAAATTTGGTTTTTGTTTTTATTTTGGAGCCTTGGGGGCTTCATGAAGGTGTCTCAGGGATTAGCCCAGGAGGAAAAGAGGATATATAAATCAGAGTCTTCACTTTTTCTCTAAGTAGAGTAACTGTTTTCATTTCAGAAATAAATAGGAAAACCTAAAAGGGGCCAATTACTGAAGCCTGGGACAATTGTGGAATGCTTTATGGTAAAGACAGAAGTTAGTGGGAAAGATGGGCCTTGACTAAGCAAAGAAAATTAAGTGGGTCTTCTAGAAAAGTCTGGCTAAAGACACTAATGGAACCCATTACTCACTGTAGCATACTTTTTTTCCCCCTACTCCCATCATTCTTCAATTCTTCACTCAAGTCAGAGCTAACCACGGCAAGATTCCCAGCCTGATTCTAGGCCTACACAAAATCACTCAGGTTGGGAATCCAAAGAACTCAATAGCAATGCTATTGCAAAGGGAGGGGGTAGAGGGTGCTAACAAGTGGCAGGACTTTTATCTCCTTCCCCATCTCCATCAGATCCCCTCCCTCATTTTTTATGTGACCAATAATATTAGTTTCTTTGCTACCCTAGCTTTGAGGCCCTGCTAACCCTCCAAACAGGTCACTGTTCTTACATTCCTCCTAAGAGCTGCCACAAAGACCTTTTACTTGCTCTCTTTTCTCCAAGGATCCTTCCTGGCCCTTGAGCCCTGCTGCAACAAACTCCTATAACCTTTTTGGAATCAACCCAGTGGGGTCTTGGGAGGGCATGTGGCATGAGCTACTTGTGAGACATATGGGAGGCAAGGAGCTGGCTTTGCAGAGACTCAACCCAACGACAGTGAGCCAGCATGTGCTCCACGAGGAGCAAAAGGAGGGAGCAAAGGATGTATATTGGGGCTTACTGTTTCCTTGATCCTCATAATCCTAGCTCAGTACTGGTTAAAGTGCTCTGAAATCCGAATGAAGTGTTTTCTTGTTAGGTCGATGTTTTGAAGGCACTCGAAAGTACACAACAGTCCAAGTCTTGCCAAGGAAGGAAGGAGCGGTTGTTTGTCTCCTGGTATGTGTCCACCAAGGCCACCTACAGGGTTTTCTTAAATGACAGCAGGGAAGCAGTAAATCAGGTACAATGGAGCCCTAGCCATGGACAATTTGCCTCCAGAAATTGATGTACTTCAAGTAAAATGGTCATGAACAATTGGACTTTAGAATGACTTAAAACGGCATTTTCTTCTACTTGAACCTGGGTTCCAATTAAAAGAGGGAAGTATTAGTGTAATCTAGTCCTCCACTGGCAGGCGTACCCTGGAAGATTCTAAAAGAAGCCCAGCCCTGGACTCAGGAATGAGTTTCAGATTTACTTGCAGAAAATACACAGTTCCTTTTCATCTCACTAGAGAGAGACACTCCTGTCAAAATCACAGTTTTAAATGGAGCTTGAACAACCAAGAGAAAGTGTCAGCTGAATGCACTTGATATTTCTCAGTTTAAACGAGAGTGAATAGTTAAATTTAGCTTTTATCCCCAAAAATGCTCCACTTATTCCTGTGCAAAGAATTTCAATAACTTTGAGTGTTTGCATTCGTGGCTGCTTACCTAAGTCATCGCTTCCCAACCTTTTGTGTCCAAGCATAAATGGAAAGAAAATGAGCACGTACTTAGAGCACCCGGGATAAAGTGATGGGGCTGCTCACTGGAGACCGGCCCGGTCACCCCAGGATGTCAGGAGGTCCCTATCTCTGCACACATGCAACCTAATGGGGACCAGATGAATGAATCAGAATGCTCCAGATTAGGATATAGGATTGATCAATTTCCAGGTGCCTTGCCCACCCCCACCCCCCCGCCCCCAGGATTAGAGCAGGAGTTTTTTGGACTCACCTGAGGAATTGCAAAATAAGCTCGAGCCCCACCCCCAGAGATCCCAATTTAATTGGTCTGGGGTGTGGCCCTGGTGCCAGAGATCTAAAAACTCCTCAGGTGATACTGATGCGGAGCCACAGTTGAGTTGTTTCTTTCTTTCTTTCCTTTTTTTTTGCAAATAAAGTTTTATTGGCATTTAGCTACCCTCATTTACATATGACCTGTGGCGGCTTTCCTGCTACAATGACGGCGTTGAGTGCTTGCGGAGGGCCCTTAAACAACCATTTGCAAGGGCCAAACCTATTTACCATCAGGTCCTTCTACAGAAAACATTTGCCGAGCCTGCTTTGGAGAAAAACTTAAGGACAACTTTCAGTATCGTGTGAAAAAAAAAATCTTAGAAGGTTTTTTTTTTTGTTCAAGGTAGTGACAGAATTCCCTTAAGGGATTCAGACAGAGACAAAATATTCTGAGTACATGAATATTAAGGCGCTGGGAAAGTACATGAACCCTCAGAGCGTGTGTCCCCACCTGGAGCCGCAAAGGAAGTGTTCAGGAGTAAGGTGAGGCGAGGTGGGCTTCTGTGGAGAAAGCCTGCGGCTGCTCTTAGGAAAAAACCATCAGGAAAGGACCCGGCTCCGAGGGACGAAAGATCCAGTGAGCTTCAGGTAAGCGTTTTAAGAGTTTCTAGGGGGTGTGTGTGTGTGTGTGTGCACGCCCCGCGCGCAGAGCTGTCACCCTGTGATGAGTTGACACTGCCGAGGTGGAAGATTCTGGTGATTTTGAGAAATGTGGCTGTGTGCTCTGAATCATACTCCCCTTGTTCTAAGAGACTTCTGTAAGAGTATATATGTTTTCCATGCTCATTAATTGATTTTATTGAGAGAGAGAGAGAGAGAGAGAGAGTGAGTGAAAGCAAGGGTTGGGAGAGTAGGGGCAGAGGGACACGGAGAGAATCCCAAGCTGACTCTATTTTGAACGCAGGGCCAGACGCTGAGCTCAGGAGCTGAGTGGAAATCCAGAGTCAAATCCAGACGCTCAACCCACTGACTCTCCCCCACCCCCTCCCTACAAACTTTCTTAGACGTTGAGTGTGGGCTTCGCAACGGGACTCTGTCGTGTGGTCCCAGTGGAAGCCGGACTATCTGACTACGAAATGAACGTGCCTTTAAACCTCCAGTCCTCAAAAGCATCGTAGCCATTGGCGTACACCTTCTAGAGAGTTAGCGTGGCCAAGTCACAAAGGAGGAAGACGGCGATCTAAAAGCTTAGGACCGTCCTGTGACATTACCGGGTCCAGTTTTCCCAACTCTGGGCTCTAGGGAGCTCCGATAGGACAGGTATAAAGGAGCGTCTGCTGTGCTCCTGGTCCCTGGACTCCCAAGGCTACAACGTCTACTGAGGTGTATTAGCCACATCTTCACTGTGAGGGACAGAGCACCAGCTCTCTAAGTGACTGCCCAAGCCAACATTACTGGTGTAGTTTGTGGATAGAGGTGAGGTTTTGGTGGGGATCCAGACCGGATGGCCAAGAAAGAATTCTTGAGACGTCTTTAGTGCACAGCGGTGGTTTTGTGAAAGCAGGGGACAGGACCTGTGGGCAGAAAGAGCTGCTGCTCAGGGCCACCGTCTGCACCCAGGGACTGTCTGGGCAACTGATTATACACCCTGGGGGGAGGGGGAAGTAAAGCTAAGGGAAGTTTCCAAAAGCATTTTCATATGCTAAAGAAGACTCCCTAAATACCGGAGGCCTTGCTATTGTCAAGTTAAGGTGGTTTTTCCCTGTTGCCAGGCATTAACATTAAGACAGGAGCTTCCTGGAAGACTGGCAGGGCCTGCCTCCAGTATTTGTCAGTGGGCTGGGAGTTAAAGGGACCTTTAGTTTTATCGCCCTGGCCTTTTGCCTTTGTTTCCCCACATCATTATCACCAAAGTAACAGCCTTGGAGAATCCCAGATGCTCCTCACCCAGAATCAAGGCTTTTAAAAGATGAAAGGGAGAATTGGAATCAGTACGAGGGCTTGCCTTCCCCCGCCCCCCAGGGCATTCTAGAATGATCAGCAAACACTGGTCAAATGGCAGAAATAATACAATTTAGTAGTAAGTGTGATGTCCTTTATTCAAGGGGCAACAACACTTCGATTAGAGGGATGGAGCTTCAGCCTTAAAAGACGCAGCATGAAACAGGGCCTGGCTGGCTAAGAAACAGATTTGTTGGGCTGGCAGGTCCTGTTTTCTAGGCTAAGGTAGGCCAGCTGTGGCGCTAGGGAATCGTGACTGGTGGAGGTTAACGTTTCCCTGACAAGGTATTTCCGGTTTTTGTTTTTTGGGTTTTTGTTGTTGCTATTATTGTTGTTAAAGATTTTATTTATCCGTTTATTTGAGAGAGAGCATGAGCAGGGGGAGAGGGAGAAGCAGACTCCTTGCTGGGCAGGGAGCCCAACGCAGGGCTCCATCCCAGGATCCTGGGATCATGACCCAAGCCAAAGGCAGACATTTAACAGCTTGAGCCCCCCCCAGGAGCCCCAGTATTTCCCATTAGAACAGGCTGACTTACATTTGGGTTTGTGATGGGGGCCAGGCCACTGGAGTGGCCTCCATTTTGTGGGTGCTCATATCCAAGTTAACTTCATCACACTCCGCTCTTTCCGGTTTGTCAGTTCTCCCAATAGGAGAGGAATGGCTTAGGAGCCTGGATTCCCCAAGATGCTGAATAATCTGGTGAACATGGGGGAGGGGGATGACCTAGGACCACGGCGACTCATGGGACTATCAGCCTTAGAGCAAGGGATCAACCCAGAGGTCACAGGCATTATCATATCCCTATAGATTGAGCCGTGAAAGCGTCGAACTCGAAAGAGTATTGCAGTAAAATGTAACAGGACACGTGCGCACGCAAAGGGTATATTTCAAGAGTAGAATCCTCCAGTTTCAACTATTTTACCATTTCTGTCTGTGCCGACTTTATCTCTCTATACATGCTTATATTGTTTCATAAATACTGGAAGACTTCATTTTCCAAGGATAATTGGTATCTGAAAAGGGACATTTAAAACAAATCCACCCAAAATGGGAACCAAATGTCACAGTAAATATTTAAAAAAAATTAGACCAAGATTTCATTCTGAAATTTGTTTCAATTTGTTTTACATACCAGGAAAGTAATTTTATGCCCTCTCGTCTATTAAAACTTCAAGCTCTAACTGCCATAGATTCTTAAAATTAACAGCAGTGATACCTGTTGATTTTCCTTTTGGCATAATTGTTCTGGAAGAATGGTATGAGAGTCTGTGTGGCTCTCTTCACAGTTGACTTTCAGGCAAAGTCATAAGGAAGGTCATTTTTACAAAAACACTTGAGGGTTTCATCAATTTCCCTGAAAGACCTCTCTAAAGCCTTTGATATTCAAATCTTTTTTCAAAGCCCATATTCTGATCATCGTAGGGGAGGAGGATAATTTTCCCTCAGCCTGTAGCTGGGGTGTAGGGGAGAAAGGGCACCCAGTTCCAGGGATCCCAGACAGACCAGGGTCAGCCACACATCACTGACAAAATCCAAAAACAGTGAAAGAAGCCATGGTGACACAAGAAAGAGACTTATTTTGGTGAGGCCAACACCAGGAAGACCATGAACTAGCATCTCAAAGACTGTCTCCGAAGTGCCAGAAGGACATCCAGGTTTATAGGAGGAAAATGTGGGGTAAGGTTGGCGGGTACATGCAGGTGGGCAGTGAAGGGCAAATGGATGACAATCTTGGGGTCAGTCACGGACAGGGGTTTGCTGGCTCAGGGTGATCCTTATTGCCTGAGGAATAGGTTCAGTTCCCATCAGGGGATGCTTTGACCAAAGGGTCTTCCGCCTGAGCCAAGAGACAAGCTGGAAAGAAGAACCCAACTAGAAAGTTTGAGGTCAAAGTGGAGGCAGCTGAAGTCCTCTTTCATACCCGTCTGGATTCTTGGCAGAGACCCTGTCCCCCACACCCCGTAATAAAAGACAGATTAGCAAGAGAAAAACAAACAAGTTTAATAACATGGATGTAGGAGCTGCTTTTAGGCAACAGTCTTGAGCAATGGAAACTTGAGCAAGGCAAAAAGGCCCACAGTGACCACTGAGCTGACGCAAACAGGCTCATTAAGTGACCCACCTCAGAATAACCATCCGCCCTAACTGACCAGTGACAGCCAGGCACAGTTCCTAAGATTGCCAAAAAAGGGAAAATTCCATACATTCCCATTGTAAGGGCCTATTCATCTAGAGCGGCCCCACCTCGGTTGAACAGCCATTTTGTTGTTTATGCAGTAAAACTTACACTGACCCTGCCCACCCACCCCCCCCAAGGGGAACTTACTTAGAAGCTTTTCCGGTCCCAGGTAACTGAAGCCCAAATACAAGGGTGGGTCAGGTCAGGTGGAGATAACGGCTGGAATGCAGGGATGAGTCGGGTCAGGTGGAGAGACCCAATCAGTAGAGTGCGCATACTGTCTCCCTAGCTACCAAGGAATGTGGGCCCCACCTTTTGGGCACCAATTCTGACCAAGGTGATAGGCTAGTTCAAATAGCTACAATGGGGTGAATTGTAATTCAGTTGGCCACCCGCGTGTGACCTAGCATGACTGTGCAGCTTTCTCTGTGTGTTGCAATCTCATTGGCCACCTGTGTGTGGCCAGGCCCAACCACATGGCCTTTGCTCTATAAAAGTTAGTCTGTGAGGCTGGGGGTGGTCGCCCTCTCTGTAGGAGGTGGCCCCGACCGGTCGGTTTGATTCTCGATGCTTGGTGTGAAATTAAGCTTTGCTTGACCTTCGCTTTGTATCAGTCTCGCTCCTTTAATCACGGACCCATCACCATTCCCTCGCTCCGCCCTGTAACTATAGCCCCTCACCACTGCCTGGTAGTAGACTGTCTCCCTTGCTGTCCTGCCTGCCCACTCTTCTCCGTTCTTGTGTATTCATCAGTAAACTTCTGTCCCCTTTGTTCTGTCTTGGGTGAATTCTTTCACTGCCCACACCGCCAGCCCCCACCTGATCAGGACGCCCCACCATGAATACCTCATGTGTATGTGGGAGACAACCAGGAAAATGGAGCAAACCTTCCTTAAATAGTCCAGGCCACCATCTTAAATGCCATCTTCAGCTAAAGACAAAAAAAGATGGAGATTGGGGAGGCCAGTTGCGGGAGTTCATCAGGAAAAGCACAATAAGCAAGGGTAAGGTTGCCTTTTCCTTTGAAAAGAGTTTCTCTTCCTAATACAGAGAGGGAGACACCCTTACAAATAGCGATTTGCCTTATAAATGTAAATTTCCTTTACAAAAGAGGAGGTTTTGTTTTTAGGGCTCCCCCTCTGTCTGCTTTTTCTCAAAAATAGCTCAAAATATTCCTTGGCGGTGAGGACGGGGTTGCTGTTACTGGCCGAGGACCAAACACAAGAATGACTCTTATCCTGGACAGTGCATTTGCATGCATCCAGAGTATTCCATAGTATCCTTAATAATTTTCTCTTCTTCCAATGTTAACTCTACCAGATTTCTGTTTTGGCTTTGCCAAGGAATTTGTAACAGAACTAACGTGAGTATGCTCCTTTGTGAGTCAGAAACTACACCAGGTTGATTTGTTGCACATAGAAAACTTTATTTTCAGCAGATAAGGAGATCACAGGGAATGGTTTCCCAAGCCACAATTCCCTGGGCGAGGGTGGATGGGTTCTTTTTCTCATCATCAGGACGTAGGGGTGGGCACAAGGTCATGCATGTGCCTTAAGGAAACATGCCTATACACACTTTGACACTCTGAGCCATTCTCCCGCATCATCAGCTTTGTGAACTTTTCTGTGTTAGCAAGCTTTATGGGTTCAGTTTTAAAACGACTTGCATCAAATCATTAGTTTCTATACCATCCATGTTCAGTGAGTTTACTCATCAGGCCCTTTCCCTAGATTAAAAACTGTTTAATGGAGATAAATAAATAATGCCTCATTTATCTTCTACTGCCAGTGACTGCCATAAAGTAGCATCAGTTAACCATTAGCTAAATTTAATGGCTTTTCATTTGAGATCTTCATTATCAAATATGAATAGTAGAGAAAATGACACAGTAGGCAGGGATACACTGTATTGTCGAATCAAAAACGATGCTTGACTGGGGACAAACTTTGAGTAACTAGCTAATTCCTTTGTATAGATTTTTTTTTTTTAAAGATTCTATTCATTTATTTGACAGAGAGAGAGATCACAAGTAGGCAGAGAGGCAGGCCGAGAGAGAGGAGGAAGCAGGCTCCCTGCTGAGCAGAGAGCCTGATGCGGGGCTTGATCCCAGGACCCTGAGATCATGACCTGAACTGAAGGCAGCGGCCTAACCCACTGAGCAACCCAGGTGCCCCTCCTTTGTATAGATTTTTAACATTACGTTGACTTTTGCTCCCCTGTCCAAGCTGCCTTTGGCTATTTGGAACAGAAGCACCACTGAAATGGTTTAAATTCATGGAGGGGCTGTGACTACTCATATTCTACGTGCAGTAGCTGCTACGAAGTATGTTTTCAGTTAACAGTAATTGGATTGGATGTCTTTTCACTTAGTATCTTCTGCCTCCAATGTTTCCAGGCCAACCAGAACCACATAATAAGCAGCATGTAGCACAGTTAGATCATTGGCAACATTCGAAAGCCAGTCCAGAAGTGACTTTGGGCACCTACCAAGTGTTTCATACATGTCCTCTGAATAATGGATCTTCGGTGAGATGGAGAAGACTGTTACGTACAACCCTGCCTGGAAGTCTTGAGTGGCCAGAATAGTAATTCCTAGTTCTTCCTTTCCCTCCCTCCCTCTCCTCTTTTCCTCCCTCTCTCCCTCTCTTAGCACAACATCCTGAAGGCAGTTGCTTAGAAGGGCCAAATATGTCAATGTTGATGATGATATGACAATAGAGATTCAAGGTGGCCCCAAAGAAAGTGTGTTTGCCACCCTGGGGATTGTGTGCACTTGGCTTTCAGTGGGGAGAGTCCCTGTCCACCCCCCATCCCCCTGCTCTACCCCCACCATAACAGACTTTTTTTTTTGTAATTGAAGTATAATTGATGCATAGTGTTACATTGGCTTCAGGTATACCACCTACGGATCTGCCTGGTCGATACTCCCCACAGGTATAGCTCCCACCTGTCACCATGCAATGCCATCAGCTCTATTTCCTGACCTGTACTTTTCCTCCCCTTGAGTTACTCATTCCACAGCTGGAAGGCGGGAGATAGTTGCCTGTGCTTATTCATTCCTCCAGGCTTCAAGAGAGTCTCTAACCATTTGGCTTACTGGCTGACTCTTGTCCTTTCATGAAGCAGCCATAATTACAAAGTTCTCAAAAAGGAAAGTCTCTTGGTCTCATTTCAAGGGCCTTAGTCGAGGTGAGGAAGATGGGAGATAATGGTCCTTTCCCATCCCCCTTGAATTGAAATGCACAACTTTAAAAAAGCATATTAACCCTTTACTTAAAAAGAAAACCAAACCGTCACAAAAGGCAGGACTAATTCACATGTAGTTTATGCTACTGAGGGAGCTGTATCCTTTCACTATTTTGTTCTGGGAGCTTTTCAATCAGTTAGCATTGGCAAGGCTTCTGAACAAAGACAGTAATTACCAAATAAAAATTGCCTTCAGTGCATTGTCTAACTGTGTTCACAGTTTGGCATGAACGGATTTATGATCCTTTTATTCCAACAGGAACTACCAGTTCTCCCTTCACTTCAAATAGCCTATTCATCTCAGTATAAAAACAACTAAAATATACCAGCAGAATATGCTGCCTTTGCAACCCGAGGCACAGACGGCGGGAGTCAGCTTCTTCCAACAGGCACAAATTTCACAAGCTTGGAAACACTACAAAACAAAGACTCTAAAAAAACTGTTGAATACTTAAAAAAAAAAAAAAAAAAAAACAAGAAACAAAAAACAGCAATTATTTGGTTCCAGTTCTTTTTACTATTCTCTATATTTTGTCCAAAATTAAGGTAATTCCATTTTGTATAAAGTGATCAAACATGCAGATTTCACTAGGTAATGTATGCTTGCATAATGATCTGTGGCTGCTACTCAGATACATAGA
The DNA here is from genome assembly GCF_902655055.1 of Lutra lutra. Taxonomy (NCBI): domain Eukaryota; kingdom Metazoa; phylum Chordata; class Mammalia; order Carnivora; family Mustelidae; genus Lutra; species Lutra lutra. The sequence continues at coordinate 89,901,193 of NC_062296.1, read as the reverse complement.
TCAGTACTTCGTGTTTTTCGGGGGTAAGTGGCACAGAGAGAGATACACATACAGATCTAGAGATAGATCATAAAGAATCACTGCATCAGAAACAACCTGATTGGTCACATCGTCAAGCAATTTACTTGACTTCCAACACCCAATTAACAGTGCATTATCTTGCTCTATCCTGTGTCCCATGTTGGGGTCAGTGTGTATTTATCTCTAAACCACGTATTAGAATCTAAGAATAACATTCATAAAGGAAGTCTCTGTAGACAAGTGAGACCTTCACATAGAACTTTGGGTTGCAATATAATACAGGGCATATTAAAATGTTCACACTATCTACATGTATAACGGTTACAAGATCTGCTCCAGCCACAGTTTCCTCATTGGTCAGTATCCCATTCTGTCCTCCTAGCAGTGTGAGCTTAGCAATTGATCCCTTTGGCTTTGGTTATCAACATTTCTCCACTGGCTGTATACCAAACGTACCACATTGGTTTGTCCCCAGTGGACACTGGGCATGGTAACTATTTGGCTGACACCATTGTAGTATAACAGAGTGAGGTCCTGGAAAGGGTACCCCCCCAAAAAAGTTGGGAGGCTTGTTTCGACAACTCAACCTATTACCATCTGTATCTGACATCATGTAACGCTCTTTACCTCTATGAACTTCAGATGCTATTGTTTAAAGATAGAGGAGGGAATTGGTCCAGATCATTCCTTTGGTCTTGAAGTGTATTCCAGAGAGAAATGATCTGATGAGATAATACCACTGCATCTTCTTGTTACTATGCCCTTCTGGAAGAATCAAGCCTCTGAGAATCCTTGTAATAAATGAATCTGTTTAACCTTTGACCTCAGCATTATATGAACTTAAATAACCACAAAATCCCTTCTTTTCTTAGCGGAACACTCATAACATCCCTACTCTGACACTTGGGGAAGCATTACACTAGCTCCCTTCCAGATGAGACATGCTATGATCTAATCCCAGGCTCAATCTCCACTTTTTGGACCCCTGGACCTCCACTTTTTGGAGGCAGTGGGCCTCTATTATGGCCAACTGCTAGAGGGTCTGAGATTTTTGGACTGGGGGATTTTTTGTGTGTGTGGCTATACTCCTGCTTTTCCTATTCTCTTTTTGTTCAAGTATAATTAACATACAGGGTAATATTAGTTTCAGGCGTGCACTATAATTCAACGTTTCTATACCTTTCTCAGTGCTCACCAAGTTAAGAGTACTCTAAATCACCTATGTCTATTTCCACATCCCCACCCCCCACCCCCGACCCTCGTCATGTCCCCTCTGGCAACCACCAGTTTGTTCTCTGTAGTTAAGAGTCTGGTCTTTTATTTGTTGCTTTTTTAATTTGTTTCTTAAACCCCACATATGAATGAAATCATATGCTATTTGTCTTTCTCTGACTTATTTTACTTAGCATTATATCCTCTAGGTCTATCCATGTTGTTGCAGATTGGCAATTTTATTCTTTTTTTTTTTTAAATGGCTGAGTAATATTCGTGTGTGTGTGTGTGTGTGTGTGTGTGTGTGTGTGTGTGTATCACATCTTTATCCACTCATTCATGGATGGACACTGGCTGCTTCCATATCTTGACCATTGGAAATAATGCTGCAGTAAACATAAAGGTGCATATATCTTTTCAAATTACTGTTTTTGTTTTCTTGGTAAATACCCAGTAGTTCAATGACTGAATCATACAGTAATTCTATTTTCAGTTTTTTGCAGAACCCCCATATGGTTTTCCACAGCGGCTACACCAGTTTGCATTCCCACCAACAATGCACAAGGGTTCCTTTTTCTCCACATCCTCACCACTCGTTGTTATTTCTTGTCTTTTTTTATTTTAGCCATACTGTCAGGTGTGAAGTGATATCTCGTGACTTTAATTTGCATTTTTCTGATAAGTGATGTTGAGCATCTTTTCACATGTCTGTTGACCTTCTGAATGTATTTGGGAAAATATCTCTTCAGGCCTTATGCCCATTTTTAATTGGATTATTTAGTTCTCTAGGTGTTGAGTTGTCTAAATTCTTCATATATTTTGGGTATTAACCCCTCATTGGATATATCACTTACAAATATCTTCTCCCATTCAGTAGGTTGACTTTTCATTTTTTTGACAGTTTCCTTCACTGTGCAGTAGCTTTTTATTTTGGTGTAGTCCCAACTATTTAATTTTGCTTTAGTTCCCCTTGCCAGAGGAGACAAATCTAGAAAAATGTTGCTACAGCTGATGTCTGCAAAATTACTGCCTGTGTTCTCTTCTAGGAATTTTATGGTTTCAGTTCTCATATTTAAGTCTTTATAATCATTTTGAGTTTACTTTTGCATATGGTGTAAGAACGTGGTTTGGTTTCATTCTTTTGCATGTGACTGTCCAGTTTTCCCAACACCATGTGTTGAAGAGACCATCTTTTCCCCATTGTATATTCTTGTCTCCTTTGCCATGGATTAATTGACCATATAATCATGGGTTTATTTCTGGGCTCTGCTCTCTTCCATTGATCTATGTCTCTGATGTTGTGCTAGTACCATTCTGTATTGATTACTACAGCTTTGTAGTATATCTTAAAATCTGGGATTGTGTTATCTCCAGCTTTGTTCTTCCTTTTGAGGATTGCTTTGGCTATTTGGGGTGTTTTGTGTTTTCATACAAATTTTAGGCTGTGAAAATTGCTGTTAGTATTTTGATAGGGATTGCATTGAATCCATAGATTGCTTTGGGTGGTATGGGCAGTTTAACAATATTGGTTCTCCCATTCCATGAGAATGGAATATCTTTCCATGTGTTTGTGTTTCTTTCATCGGTGTTTTATAGTTTCCAGAATATAGACTGTTTACCTCTTTGGTTAATTAAGCTTATTCCTAGGTATTTTATTATTTTTGGTGCAACTGTAAATGGGATTGTTTTCTTAATTTTTGTTTGTGCTATTGAGAGTCTGAGAAGTCTTAAAAACCTAGTGCAGTTTTTTCTCTCCTCCAACATTCATAGGGACAGAAAAGGCCTTTCCCTCCATATTCTCCATCCTCTAAGCACATGCAAACGGTCTATAATCACCAGGGATAGACAAGGGCCCTTAGTTATGTGAATCTAAGTTCTGCAGGTGTATCCTGGCTTGTGGTTCTTTGGTAGATGTCGATAAAGGGTCGGCCCTGAGTAATCTGCATATATATATGAAATAATATTTTGCTTTCTCTATCTCCTATCTTTTGAATCAGTGCAAATTACACCTTTATTTTAAAAAAAAGATTTATTTATTTTCAGAGAGAGAATGTGTGTATGAGGGAGTTGGGGGGGCGGGGCGGGGCAGGGCAGAGGGAAAGGAGAAGCAGACTCCCCACTGAGCTGGAACTCTGTCTCCCAACCAAGAAACAGGCTTAACTGATGGAGCCACCCAGGTGCCCCCAAATTATACCTTTAAAATATCTACACAGATAGGAGCACCTGGGTGGCTCTGTCAGTTAAGCATCTGACTCTGGTTTCAGCCCAGGTCATGATCTCAGAATCCTGGGGTTGAGTCCCATGTTGGGTTCTGTGCTCAGCGGGGAGTCTGTTTGAAGATTCTCTCCCCCTGTCTTTCCCCCCATTTACAAACATGTGCACCCTTTCTCAATCTGTCTAAAAAAATACATCTTTAAAAAGAGTCTCCACAGATTATCATTATTGCCACTCTTAACTTCCCAGCATCTCACCGATCTTGTCATGACTTGGCCTGCACATCTGTTTTAAATCCCAGCTGTTCCCATTTCTGCTCACTCCCACTTCCCTCATTCTGGATGCACCCAGAGAACAAATCTCAGCTACCACCCATATAATAGCAATTTGCATGTAATAGCAATCGCGTTTCGAAAAGTCTAATTTCTCCCTCAGCTTTCTTTTCTTCATCTCATTTACCAAATTTTTTTCTAGAATTCCATGATTCTAACTTTTAAGGCTTTGGCTGCTTTTGTCTGGACTCTCTCCAAGATCTGTATTGCTCCTTTGAACCAAAAGTTCCTGATTTGGCCCATTAACATGACAGTCATTTAAAATTTCAGAATAAATTTACTTCTCTCTCAAAAAAAAAAAAAAAAAAAAAAAAGATACCCAATTTGAACACAGCGCTTCTATGGAGATATGAGTAATAATATATTGGGAGCCAGAATCTTTTTTTTTTTTAACTATAGATTACTGTGCTCCATACAGCGTGTATGGGAAACATTAAATGTTATCGTATTGATTTTCACTGAAATGTCTTTTTTCCAACGGTCCAGGCCCATCTTAATTGTTATCTCTTTAGGAAGCCTTTCCTGATCAGTTCAATTCAACCACCATCCCTCATAGTTTTTAAGTCCCCTTGGGATCTGGGCCATATTGCATTGCCCTGCTAGCCATATATGGTAATACCCCCTTGAGGAGCTTTTAGATTGTGAAGATCCTTACTCTTGTTTTTGTCTTCCAACCTCAGTACTGGGAATGAATCCATTTCAGTTAGAATCAACACTTGGGACAAATCTTTACCATATGTCTCTGTATACATTCCCCATCAAGCAGCAGCCAAGATGGAAGTCCCTTCAGGTTTGAGGACAGAGCACTTGTAACATGCCTGTCACCACCGCACAAAGTGGCATATAATAGCTATTTTTTTAGTTGAAATATTTTTTGTCCAGTGAGACTCAAAGCATCCTGAAAGTGGGTGTTACATCTTAGAAAATTTTGCATTTCTTATAGGAACTGTACCTAGTAAATATTCTTCAACAGTTGTACCATCGGAATAAAAAACAATAAAGTAGGTTGATGAATAAACATCCTAAATCCTTACTTTACAGATGAGGAAAGTGAAACCCAGAGAAGTGACATGATTCACCTAGATAAAAAGAGGTGTCAGACCGGACCTTAAGCTACCCTCTACCCTGGGCTCTTTTTGCTTATTCCGTGCGTCCTTTGTGAATTAAAGGGGGTTCATTGATTGGCTTCCTAGCTCTGTCTCCAGAAACTCTAAGTAAAATTCCACCACTGAACTCTTAAAAGGCATGTCTTCTGAAGGGTGGAATTTACCATCAGGAAATCAGGGAAATGCCATTGGCAATAAGCTGAAGACTGACTTTGATTTACTCTACTAGGCATGACTTTAATGACTAACCGCTTGTGTACACACCCGGGCCCCAACAACATGGGGTGGATTTGAATAGATTAGGTAATCACGTATGAAATTAGAAGCACAAACTAGGCCAGGTTCAGAAAACTGGCCTCATATCAGTCAAAGCTGCCATATCTAGAAGGATGAAAGTAGAAAGAAGATCCCCTTTCGTTAAATTCAGGTGGGAACAATGTCCAATTTTAATTTAGCAAGATTTCATCAGAAGGGTTCTCCTGCAAATTGAATCCCATCTTACTGTTATTATTTGGATCTTAAGTGTAAAGAGTTTGGAATATCTTAGTGTTCTTGCTGCCATTGCTGTGTCTGTTATTGTTGGATGCTGGGACTCATCTCTAGCCATGCTTCCACCCAGCAAAGTAGCCTCCATCTCATTCCTTGATGCTGAGTCAGATCATCTAGATAGTCTCCAAAAGGAACACGCAGGGAGACAGAGTCAACCAAGGTGGCCACAATCCAGTCCTTGTGAGCTCAGGACCTGAGTAAATTTGAGGGGTGCCTGGGTGGCTCAGTCGGTTGAGTATCTCCCTTTGGCTCGGGTCATGATCCCAGGGTTCTGGGATCGAGCCCCTCATCAGGCTCCCTGCTCAGTGGGGAGTCTGCTTCTCCTGCTCCCTCTGCCTGCTGCTCCTCCTGCTTATGCTTTCTCTCTCTCTCTCTCTCTCTCTGTCAAATTAATAAAGACATAATAAAATCTTTAAAAAATAAAATTAAAAGGTTATTTGATACATGTTTAAAGAAATTCCAGGAACAAACACATATAGCAAGGGTCTTCAACTGGTAGAATTTATTCTTTAGATGTTATTTCCAAAGCTATGCTCACCCCCTTCACTTGCCCAGATACTAAAAACCCAAAACAAGGCTTCTTGTGAGTTTTGTGTCTGGTAGGATCAGAGTCATGGGAATTGTTAAAAGTGTGGCTCTTTTGGCATTATGTGCCTGAAAAATTCTTCAAGTCCAACTGCAAATGAGTCAGCAGAGTTTTCTGGAACAGCCAAGGAGAGGATGCTTTCTTTAGGAGACTATTTATTTGGTTGCTACATAATACCGTAGATTAACTAGGAGTAAGAATGAGAGAAACTGTTTGGAAAAAATGATAGCAGCTTGAGAGCTTCACTCACCCCTGACCTAATGGAGGAAGAAACATTACAGTTCCATGCAACTCATTATTCTGAGGAGGAGTAAGAGTGACATCAACCAAAATGTCATTACAAAATCTTTGATCATATTGGCCCAGATATCAAGCTTATAAGGTCAAGATTTTAGAAAAAAGTGAATTGGTTCAAAATTTAAATAAGCACTTGATATTTAGAGGCATAAAATATGTCCGGCGTGGCTCTCCATATGTTAAGAAATGCATCAAGAGCGAAATCTCGCCAAAATAATATGGCTCAGACCCATCTCTCCTCATTTTCTAAACGTCTCCGTATCTGCCAAAATGACCAGGGTGAAGAGTGATGGCTTCAATATGTTCAAGATTCAGGCTGAGTTTGTAGTGATTGTCTCCGAAATCTACCTCCTATCGGATGATGTCCTTAAATGTTTGCTTCTTAGGCTATTTCTTCTCTCTTCTTGGACATCAGTTGCTCCAACTCTAGGAGACCACTCCTGTAAGTATACGTCCACCTTGACGTACTCATCCCCAGTTCAAAATACTTACCAACTCTTGGCCAGCTTTATTCTATTCATAACCTTTTCCCTGAACTCTTTGGAAGCATTTTCCAGACATTATATTGTTTTATCCATAAATAGTTAAGCATTCATCTGTTAAAAAAAAAAAGATAATTTCAAAAAACATAACCCTAGTACCATCATCCCATCAAAAAATATTAGCATTTTTAACAGTCTTACTTCTTGCTGACAAAGCTGACCAGAGACAAAAAAAGGAAAGATCACCTGGTTCTTTTCTTTGAACATTTGCTTGCAAAGCATCACATGTCCACCCAAAAGGGTCTGCTCTTCTATATTCTACCACTAGGAGCAGCCTGACATTCGGAGATGAGAGAAAAGAACCGAAATATCATCTCTCTATAATGCTGTCATCTGGAAACTCTGATCTCAGTAGGTGGGTTGTTAGGGTATTGTTCCTTTTGCTTTTAAGAGAAAATATACTGATGATTTTTTTTAATGAGGGCTTACAACAAAAGAACCCTCCCTTTAACATTGGCTCTACAGATTAAAGAAAATGAAACGTGGGTGAGACTGGCTTTGAAGAAATTTCATGGCAGGCAGAGAAGGCGGGCAGATCTGTGAAAACCTTCACAGAGCCACACGTTCCTCCCAAGCCCAGCTGGGACTACTATTTAAAAAAAAAAAAAAAGCAATCAGTCTTAACACATCTTGCATTTGTTTTATGCATATCAATTCTGTTTGCTTCTTAAAGAGTATGATTAAGCTGTATGAAGACTCAAGGCTAAGAAAATCCTTAGTCTTAAGAAAAGAACTGAAGAGGGAGGAAGACACCTCAGGCCCCAAGACACCGACCAAAATTAGATAGAACTCATCTGGCAGAACAGACAATCCTGTCTCCTCATGTCAGTCCCTAAATTCTGGCTGGCCCCCAGAATATAGCCATGATAAAGGTAAAAAGGTTGGTTTCTGGGGTGAGCCTTCACCCAAACCAAGTCATTCTGGAATAAGGATGGTCTAACAGCTGAAATCCCATACTCTTACATCTACTTTTTAAGGAGCAGGGGCTCATCAGAGTCACTTGTCTGCCTGGGAGGGGTATAATTAGTGTATGGCCCATTTGGGGTCAGGTGGTTCTTTGCTATTGGGGGTGTTGGGTGGTTGTGCACTGTGGGAGGTCCCGCAGCATCCCTGGCATCCAGTGCTACCTACTAGATGCAGGTAGCACTGTCCTCCCTTGATGACCAAGATGTCTCCAGACAGTTCTCAGTGTCCCCTGAGGGCTAAAATCAACCCTAGTTGAGAACCACTGCAATAGAAGTAATATTTTATCAACTATATGAAACATAAAATTTGCTAAGGGATATGAAATAAACTATTTGAGATGTCAAGTCTTAAACCACTACTGGCCACCTGGGTGACTCAGTCAGCTGGGCGTCTGACTTTGGGTTGGGTCGTGATCCCAGGATTCTGGGATCGAGTCCCACATCAGGCTCCCTGCTCAGGGGGGAGTCTGCTTCTGCCTCTGCCTCTCACCCCTGCTCTAATGTCTTCTCTCTCTCTCTCTCTCTCTTGCTCACACATACAGACTCTCTCTCCCTCTCAAATAAATAAAATCTTAAAAAAAAAAAACCACTACTATCCTTTTAAAAAAAAGTGTTAATAATAATAGACACAAAATAATAAAAGCTACTATTGCCTTGAAATAGTCCCTCAAGAAAGGGAAGCACTTGTGTAAATTCTGCCCTTTCACCTGTGAAGATGACTGCGATAGGAGGTGTGGTAACAGACACTGTTCGGAAACCTGTTCCAGGTTTGCTGGTGAGGGTAGTCCCTGGCTTGGGACCACAGCTGCCATGCAGTCTCTCTGCTGACACTCCCTCCCAACTGCTCCTGAAAATCCCCACATTGTTTGAAGTTGAGTATTATAATTACAGAGACAGGCTCTGAGAGCCAAAAAAAATAGAGCTACTTGACCAGAGCAGCAGGATAGAGAATAGACCATTGGGACTGGTAGAGTTTAATTTTTGTGGTTTTAAAGTACTCAAAGTGTGGTAGGGGAGGCTTTTGAAGATGATCCTCAACTCATCAGACACCCTGTCATTTTTTTCACCCACCGCCATTATAGAGAATCCAACCAAAGTTCAGGAGGACTGTAGAAGTAATTCTTTTTTTTTTTTTTAAGATTTTATTTATTTATTTGACAGACAGAGATCACAAGTAGGCAGAGAGGCAGACAGATAGAGAGAGAGGGGGAAGCAGGCTCCCTGCAGAGCACAGAGCCCGATGTGGGGCTCGATCCCAGGACACTGGGACCATGACCTGAGCCGAAGGCAGAGGCTTTAACCCACTGAGCCACCCAGGTGCCCCTGTAGAAGTAATTCTTTATGAGCCTGGGTTAGTGTGTGAAAGTTACAAAGAGTGAAGTCATGTATGTGTGTGCATAGATGTGTGTAGTCTAGGTTAGTCTCTGTAAATGCTCGAGATGATGAAGTGATGGGGGTAGTGGAAAACACTGAGTGCACACTGGGGCCAAGACACTGATCAGAGACAAATGACCTGTAATACTGAGAAGGAGCCATCTGTCATGGCTGGAGGCTCAAGCAAAGAAGAGATAACTGGGGAGGCCCCAGGAGCAGATGGGGAGGCTGAACCCCCACCCAGAGCAGAGGGTCCAACAGCTGGGACTCATTAATCCAGACAGCTGACTGTTACGTCATGTGTCAGATTACACCCAAGTGACGGGCTGAACGTTCCAAGCAAGTTCAGGCCCAAATGAACTTCACAGACTGTCCACCTTGGAATTCCGTAAGGAATGACAACACTGTTCTGGCCTACCTTGTTCTCTATGGAAAGAGCAGGAAGAAGGTGCATAGGTCCTTCCTGCCTCTTTGAGGTTTTAAAGAAGCCACTTGAGGGGCGCCTGGGTGGCTCAGTTAAGCCTCCAAACTTTGATTTTGGCTCAGGTCATGATCTCAAGGTGGTGAGATTGAGCCCCACATGGGGCTCTGCATGGGGTGTGGAGCCTGCTTAAAATTCTCTCTCGCCCTCTGCCCCTCCCCCCTAAAAAAAAAGCTGCTTGACTTTTCTTTGTTCTCTGTTTGCTTTCTAAATTACATTATAGGGGGAAAGATAAGGAATTTTAGTATGAAATTCAACCCAACAAAGTGATTCCGTAGTCAGAGATGTGGAAAGAAAAACATTCTGAGGATGAACCTGACCCCCTCATGTTTCTTAGTGATTCCACAGGCACCACAGACAACCTATCGAAAGCTAAACTTGACACCTTCCCCCTTCTCTGGCATTCCCTCCAAGTCTAAAACCAAGCTCTCGGAGCCTAGCTCTACATCATTTACTGAGTCTTGTAGAGTCTGTCTCTTAAGCATCTCTTGAAACCATCTTGATTTCTCCATGCCCGTTGCAGTTGCCTTAATTCCAACCTCCAGGAAGTCCTGCCTGGACTGTTAGAACTGTTCTGTTGGGGAGGAGGAACTTCCTCTGCCCTTCAAGGTTCTTCCATGTGGACTAAGAATTGAATTGACATGAGGGAAACCACACAGACCCGGAAATTTGGAAGACTGGCACAAGTTGGTAAATATGTCACCCTGAACTAAGGAGAAGGGGCTGGAGGTCTGGGACGCCAAAGACAAGAGTGCAATTCACAGGAAGATGAAAAAGAGTAAATGTTTGGTAAATAAATGTTTGCTGAGCCACTCAGAAACAATGTGGTGGAGGACTTTGATCAAACAGGCCTTAATAGTTTCCCCCGTCTACTGTACCTAGTTCTTATCATAATTTTTTTAAAAGATTTTATTAATTTGACAGAGAGATCACAAGTAGCAGAGAGACAGACAGGGTGGGGAGCAGACTCCCTGCTGAGCAGAGACCACCCCCCCCCCCCGATTTAGGGCTCGATCCCAGGACCCTGGTACCATGACCTAAGCCAAAGGCAGAAGCTTAACCTACTGAGCCACCCAGGTGCCCCTATCATAATGTTTTTAAACTGCTAGCTCTCTTCCTGGAACAGGTCCTCAGTCTAAATTTTTTTAGGCAGTTGAGGGGGAGGTAAAGAGCTCTTCCGTAATCTGCTGGGTTTTGATTGCTTTTTAATTCAAAATAGTCCTCCTGCCAAAGTGGCCCATCTTTGAGCGGCCTGCCCTTGGCCCCAAGTTTCTTCTAGTTGGCCTCTTCACTCCACTGCATTCTTCCTACGGCTTTCAGAATATTCTTTTAAAAACTCAGATCTGTTCTTATTATCTTTCTGCTTCTAACTCTTAAATGGCTGCCCATTCTCAAAGGTTTTTAAACCTTTTTTTTTTTTGGTCCCAACAGACACAGAAATTTCCTGAGAGCAACAGAATTCTGTAGTCAGAGTCAGATTTTAACCAACCTCTCTTCTTTCCTTTTTCCAGAGAAACCAAGCTCAGCAGAGTGAGTCACTACGCCTCGTTACAAGGTATGGTGCAGATGACATAGACGAGGCAATGTGTATAGTTGCCTTCGTGCGGGATATAATGTCACCTTCTCACAAAAGGATGTGTGTTGGAACCAATGTTAAGTTCTTTGTTTGGATAAATGTACCATGGTTATCGATGTTTGTGTTAGGGGAAGCTAGGTAAAGGAGTATGCATGGGAACTCTGTGTGCTGTCTTTGCAACTCTTCTGTAAATCTAGAAGCATTTCAAGATGTTACGCATGTTCTTGATGCCTCCTCTGTGTGAATAGTAGAAATACGGTACTCCACATTCAGTGACATCCACTGGGTGGTTCAAAACCCGACAGCATCGGGGTACCTCCATCATAGCAATTGGTAACTGTTACAAACGTTTATCAGCACACCAAACCAGTTGTTGCCTACTGCTTGATAAATAGATAATGATGAACAGAGGTTGCCAAAAGCACGAGGGAGAAGAGACAATGGCAGTCGTGAACGCGCCGACTCCTCCCTCTCTCTGCGAGAGCCATGGGCCTCCTGCTTATGGGTGTTTCAGAGTCACTGGGCAACCAGGTCACAGGCATATGGCCAAGATCCCTGTGCTGCACCTGGGTCCCAGAAAGGCAGGGTGTGGACCACCCCCCACCATTTGAGATCCTGAAGAATTTGCACAGTAGGGATGGTGCTTGAGAGAGTAAGCCAAACAAGAAGATTGCGATGATTTTAGCCATTGTGAGTAAATAGAGAAACATTCAAAATACTTAAAATTTGGGGTGCCTGGGTGGCTCCGTTGGTTAAGCAGGCAACTGCCTTTGGCTCAGTTCTTGATCCCGGAATCCTGGGATCAAGTCCTGCATTGGGCTCCCAGCTCCATGGGGAGTCTGCTTCTCCTTCGGACCTCCTGCCCTCTCATGCTCTCTCTTACTCTCTCTTTTTCAAATAAATAAATAAAATTAAAAAAAAGAAAATACTTAAAATTTGGCATCAGGGAGCAGGGCTCACCAGTTCTCCATAGCAATTACCAACGTAACATTTTCCAGCTTGGTTTTCTGTCCATGAAACGCCCGTTAAATGATACTTTTCTGTGCCAGCATCACTAGAAAGATTAAGTGTGAGAGAAACGGAACACTTACAGGGAACAGACATCCAACAGAGTGAGATGTTGGAAGATTCCCTATCCAGATCTTCCATGGCAGAGACGATAAGCATTGAGGGTACGTTTTGGTAACTTTTACGGCACAAACACTATTCTACTTTTCAGATGAGACATGAGGTTTTTATCCTTGGGGGATAAAAGGCAGGACTCAGAGGTGGGGTTAAGTATGAAAATCAGCATATAAAGCAAAAATGATTCATAACTAAAATGACTCTCTAAAATCCCTTATATCTGTGGTTTCATAGAGAGGGTACACCCGAGGGGAAATTTAGAATATTTTCTTGTGTGTTTTTGCTTTCCTACCACCTGGGGGGGTGGGGGGCGCGGAGAGGGTAACATCCCCTTAGACATTAATGAGTCACAGCTGGGGACTTGAGGCATCCTTCATTACTCGTAAAGCCTAGGGCGAGAAAGGATCCTCCCGGGTCCAGCGGGACTTCTGCATGTCCTACTAGACATTTATGTGAGCAAAACCCACTCTACATTATCTGAGGGTACATATCACATTACTTTATAAATAAACAAAGAGGTGGTTTTTTTTTTTTAGCACAGTTTTAATAAACACTGCATTTTTCTGGAAGTAAATTACTATGTAAATCAAAAGGCCATGTTTTATTTTGTGGAGAACTTTGACACAAATTGTTCCGTTCTGGAAAGTCATGGCACCACCAGTGTTCAACACAGCGAGACTAGATCTGTTGACATTTGTAGCCATCGCATTCTTGGGGACCCTACAGATAGGCACAAGCATGCATTGACTTTATTTTACCTTCTAGTGCAACTTTATATGAATCAAAATGCATATTATTTTATTATAGATAATAGTCTTATTTCTCCCTGATATATTACCGTCATAATATTACATTGATATTTTTAGATTATTTGCATAGATAGGTTTTATTATCTATGAATTTCCTTTTGGGATAGCAAAGGAGCTGTTGTTACTTACCAAAAAGGTACATTGGTCTGATAAAGTTGAGAATCAGTTGCCTTAAAGTTCTTTAAACCACTGGAAACCGGGCTGCTTGAAACCAATTCAAGAATGAAACTTGTTATTTTTTTCATTTGCCACCACCACCAAGTTTTGACAACCAGAAATGTCTCCCGACGCTGTCAAATGCCCTCCAGGAGGAAAAATCCTCCCTGGTCGAGAATCTCCGACTGTAGGCTCCTCCACTCTTAGAGTTCTCTTTAGAGTAGTGGGAATCTTGGTCATGTTCCTCAAAGGATGATCTGAAGTTTGCGTCCAAACAAGGAGGAGCCATCAAGGTACTGACAACAAGCGCAAGTCAGAATCAGGTGGGGACAGAAATCACCATTATCGCATGCCCGCCCACCCGTAAGGGCGCAGATACAGAGCTACAAGGATCCTGGCTTAGTCCCACTTGGGCCTGTTTGTAACCATTCAGCTCTGGCAATTTAACTACATGGAACTCTGATTCCTCATCGACAGACAGAGTGAAAACCATCCACATCTCAGGGTTGTTGCAAGCATTAAATGAGATCGTGTAAGTGAGGGGCTCACAACAGTGCTAGTCTTATTTATCTTTGTAATGCCTTGTTATCTTAACCCAGGTGAAGCTCGAAGCTAGAAGCTCGTTCTGAAGGCCCAAGGTCAGAGCCCCTAGAACATGGACTGATAAGCCAGCCCTAGCTTCAAAAGGCAAATGATTTGAGCTGTTCCAGTTTCTGGGCTGCAGGTCTGCTCAGCTGCCAGCCGCCTCGTGGGAGGACAGGGGGGCTCACCCCACCAATCCAGAAGTGAAGACTCCTTTTCTCCTTCTCGCCACCTTTCTTCCAAGGGACCCACTGTAGCCTCAGGAAGCAAAGATTAGAAAGAAACAATCAACAGAGCTTCTGGGACCGTTATAACAGCAGCTGCTAGGAACCCAGCTCTTCTCGGTGACATCATCTGCCCTTGGACCCAGTGAAGTTCATAGGAAAGGCAGTAAGCGAGGCTTACCTGTCCCATTCCCTCCCATTTGCATGTGCAGTACTTACCATTATGAGGCTTAGAAAGGTTAAGTCACTCAGCCGGTGTCACACAGCTGCAAAGGGAGGAAGCAAGGATTTGAACCCAGTGACTAGAATACATGCTTCAAAAAATCTGAAGGAGAAACCTCGTGTCTAAGCAGTGATGGCATACCATGGCTTTAGGCTGGTGGCCCTAGACACGTGGGACTATCTGAATGCAAATGTATATTAATTATATTTAAAAAGTCCGTGCTTTGGGCACCATAGTCACATCTGAGTACACAATAGCCACATGGGGCTAGGGACTGCTGTACTGGACAGCACAGATTCAGAACATTGCCATCATCACAGAATGTTCTGTTGGACAGCACTCTGCATTTTTTTAAAAAGATAGATTGATTGATTGATTTTAGAGTGAGAGGAAGAGAGAGAACCTCAAGCAGACTCCTTGCCGAGCAAGGGCCTTGACCTGGGGCTCCATGTCACAACCCATGAGATTGTGACCTGAGCAAAACCGAAAGTCGAACATTTAACTGACTGAGCCACTCATGTGCTCCAGCACTGTGCATTTTAAATAACTACAGAAACTTAGCTCAGTTTTCCTGTCATTTTTACTAGGACTCTGTTAAATTAAAATGAAAATATACTTTAGAAATTTCTGGGGGAAAGTCACATTTGCTCCCTTTAAATGTGTGTTGATTTTTTTTTTTTGTCACTTTGAGGAAATTGATAAGTGGAACATTCGCTATACCTGTATTAACTCCTTGTTAAATTAGTAACCGAGTCACAAAAAAGAAACTCCCTTTTCTAATACCCTTTCTTAGTTCTCAGTGTTTTCAGAGAGAGATTATTTTTTAAATCCCCTACTCAGAACTATGCCGCCTTTTTCAAATATGGACTTTACTGTATTTTTTAATGATTTCAAGATCCAGAAGGGAATTATTCATAAACAGCCATACATCATTTTCCTCTGATTATTTCCAGGAAGAGCCAAGGAAAGCAAGATGTACTAGATCTTTCCTAGCTGGAGAGTTTGTATTCACAAACTCAGTGCTGGCTGAGAAAAATTATAGATGTTTCCCAAGGAGAACACTTAACTTCTAGAAGTACCCAAATAAGACAAGTTGGATCCATTCCCTTCATGGCATGGGAGGCCCTCAGAACATACTAGAAGAATCATGGAATCATAAAGAGTCAGAACCAGAGCAAATCTGAGAAAACGTTTTGTCACATCTGTGGATAGAAACTGAGATTGGGAGTGAAGGTTCGCTGCCAGTTAGTAGCAGAACCGGGACTAGGGATCACTGATGCTTTCCTTTTGGAAAATTAGGCCAGAACAGCGAATGCCCTTTGGCTGTAGTACTGAGAACAAACCAGCATATTTGGACAGTCTGTTATAACCCAGATGGGGTTCAACCACCTCATGTAACTTCCACAGATGGTGATTGTCAAACTCCTGACACAACATAAAGCTACAAACAGCCCTTTCCATTCATCGGGTCCCAGTGTCTTTGAAAACATAGAGATTAGACACTTTTGTCCTTCAAGATTTTCAGCCGCTTTCTTCAAAGGAGGCAGAAGTTCAAAGGAAAGTAGCAATGTGGAGGCCCATTGTTTAGGCCCAAGCTGGCTGGGTTTCCAAGGCCTCAAGGGAGTTGGGGGTTGAGGTCCCTTTCACCTTGATTAGGCCGTCAAACAGCCTTTCCTAAAGTAATCCTTGCAAAGGTCTCCTTCTGGAACAAGGACGGTACTTTTCTCCCTGTCTTCAGTGCCTTTTTATCTCTTCTTGGTGCCTTGCTCTGTCTCCTCTCCACTGCAGGAGTCATCAGCTCTTTATGAGGAAAACCCCAGGACTTCAATATTTGCCCAAATCTGTGTCTGTCCCTCAAGTATAATATTTTAATTCCTTCAGTTTTGCGATCAGGCAGTGCGTGCCTACATTATAGGATTGTCACAGGATTAAATACAATCCTTTATTAAGTGAGTTGGAGATGCTGGGTTTATTAATTTCCTAAGGGACTTTCTGTCACTAGAAAAACATACTAGCCAAGTGGTGCTCCTCCCCCAAATAGAAAATTTCTTCAGCAAAACCCTAGACTCAGCAGGTAAGATGCAGAGTCTTAGGCTACATTCACCAATACCGGGAGACTGGAGAAGTCTCTTTTGTGCCCTTTTTCTTGTACGAAGCCTTATATTGTGGTTGGACAGGTGGATGGGAGGGAGAAAATTCCCAGATCCTGAAACACGATGACTGGACCCAAATAATGACACTGTGAGGGACTGTGTTAGCGATCTGTTGCCTTGTTAACAAGTTATCCAAAAGCGTCATGGCTCAAGACAATGACCACTTACTAGCTCACACTTTCTGGAGGTCAGGAATCCAGGGGGTTCCTCCTCAGGGTCTCTCACGGGATTGCAGTCAAGATGTTGGCTGGGACTTTGGTCATTTGAAGGCTCAGTAAGGACTGGTAGGTCCACTTCCAAGATGGTGCATGGGCGTGGCTGCTGGCGGGAAGCCTCGGTTCCTGGCCACTGGGCCCTCCGTAGCGCTGCCTGAGTGTTCTGATCACAGGAAAGCTAAGCAATGAGAGTCTCAGAAGTCACACAAGGTCACTTCTGCCACATTCTGTGATTTACCAGTGAATCCTTAAGTCTAGCCCTCACTAAGGGTGTGGGGAGGGGGGATTAGTCTCCACCTTTTGAAGCAGAGAAACTTCAAAGATCTGTGGCCTTTTTAAAAAGCTGCCACAGGGCCCCTGCCTAAGTGGCTCACCTCTTAGCCTGCTAGCAGCCCCACATATCTGCTTTGTAACTGCCAGATCCTCGTGGTTGTAAATGCGTCAGGGCTGAGTAAATGGCTCTGCAAAGTTGGGTAGAAAAGAACTTCAAATGGTATAATAAGCTTTGCATTGCCTTTTCGTTCTCCTTTGGTTATAGGTTTTCCCTGGAATGCACAGAGCCACGAATTCTGCATATTAAAATTCCCTTTATGGGCCATTACTAATCTAAAATTTACGCTGATTGAGACCGGTTGGATTATGAAATAACTTTGTCCATAAGAACAAGTAGTGTGTAAATGAGATCTGAGAAGCCGTGTTTACATACTTTAATGAGGTCATTGCTGCTTTTAGGCACTTGATGGCCGAACTTTCTATTTAATTGAATTGCAGAAGCCAGATTTAAGCTGACATATAAGAAATGTTCATTTAAAAATTTAATCTTCTTGTACCCTGGAGCCGAGGGAAAGACAGTGCAGCCTCCAGTGTGTGCCACGCATACAACCGTATTTTGAGCCAAGTGGATCGGCTGTTTTTTAAAGGCTGTTCCTCTTTATGTTCGTTTTCACTGAAAACGTGAAAAGTTGGAAGCGTGCAGAAAAATTGCAGGAAATGCACAGTAAAGACTTGTGTATCCTCTACTTACACTTGATCATATTGACATTTGCCCATATTTACTGCTCTTTTTCCTTCTCTCTCTCTCTCGAAACGTATAGATTCATATATACGTGTATATGTGCACACATAAATTGTGCAAAAATATTGCCTTTTTGTTGCTGACCCATTTGAAAGTAAGTTGCAGCTGTCATGACACTTCACTCCTAAATACATCTCCCAAGAAATTTCCCCAATAGATATGTCAAAAAGGCACACAAGTCAGCTCGGAAGTGCTGCTTCTAACAAAATCAGGAAAAAAATCTGAAGATGGAAATAACTGAAAATAAAAGACTATAATCTGTTGAACAAATAAGAAACCATGAGCCCATATGGATACAGATAAGTAAATGAAAAGGTGGAGGGAGAAAAGCTTATCCGAATAATAGGAGGCCAACTTCATCATCAAAAAAATAATAGATTTGGCAAGAACCAACAGGTACTAAAATCAGTAGGAGGGAAGTTAAGGATTATATTGGTCTCCCACTGCTGTAAGAAATGACCACAAATTCTGTGACTTAAAACAACACAAATATATTATTTTACAATTCTGTAGGTTAGAAGTCCAACACTGATCTCCCTGGGTCAGCAGGGCGGTATTCCTCTCTGGAGGCACTAGAGAAGCCCTTTCGTTACTTCCAGCTTCTAGCTGTATTAATTATGCCTTTTTAAAAAATTAACATATAATGCCTTTTTGTTTTCTGTATTTCTTTTTTTTTTTTTTTAAGATTTTATTTATTTATTTGACAGAGATCACAAGTGGGCAGAGAGGCAGGCAGAGAGAGAGGAGGAAGCAGGCTCCCTGCTGAGCAGACAGCCCATGTGTGGCTCCATCCCAGGACCCTGGGATCATGACCTGAGCCGAAGGCAGAGGGTTTAACCCACTGAGCCACCCAGGTGCCCCTTGTTTTCTGTATTTCTGATGCTTTGATGTCATGGGGCCTTGCTGACCGAGGAGGGCCTGCCCCTCCCAGGCGCAGCCAGTTCCTAGAGATAGAAAACCAGCCTTCAAATGGGCCTTCCATATGCAATCTTAGAGCCCTTACCTCCAACCCCCTCCTTTATTAAGCTGTTAGGTTGCTCCCGCCGGCATAAGTAAGAAAAAGGCTACAAGGCAAATGGATCCGAGAGATGAACTTTATTGCAAGCACCCTCGGGTGATCGACTGACAGAGGGGGGGCGGGTAGTGAGTCGGGGAAGTCGCACTGGGAGGGAGTTGGCGAGGTCCTTTTATCGGATTGAGGTAGGGCATAGCCTTGCGTCCATATAAGGCAAGGTATGCAGTGATTGGGGGGTATGGGGCTGGGAGAGTGTACGGACCAGGGTAAGGCATGGGCTCACTCACGTGGCTGGTGCCCCGAGGCCTCTGTTTCTTCCACAGGTCTTAAATATCTGCCATTTCTTCCATAGGTCTTAAAAATCTGCCGTTTCTCAACGAGACTTAAATGCGAACAGCTAAAATGTTAACACCTTGAGTGAAGGGCACACTGAGGTGTCAGCATCCGATGCCACACCCTGCCCTCAAAGCAGGTTTTGATAGCCTAGAGAGTTGACGAGGCCCTTGGCCTTGAAGGGGAAGAAAGGTTTGAAGAAAACAGAAAACGGAGATTGATGTCTCCTTCACTGTTTTGCCCAGGGCTCCATCTGTCATCCACTGAATGTACTAGAACATAACAAATTGCTTATTTTAAAATTAAAATTATATAGTCTTTCTTCCTATTAATCTAGATTGTCAAGATGTCTCTGTATTAGCATCATGCTTTGTGGTGAAGCATTTACTCATTCCATCAAGTACTGACTGAGCTTGCGCATGTCACGGGCAGTGCGCTGCGGTGGGCATTGGGGAATAAAACAGTGGAGAGACGAATATGGCCCTGTCTTTCGTGAAGCTCACCTTACGCTGTAGTGGGGAAGCCAGGAAATCAAGTAACATATAAATAAGTGTAAGACTATAGCCCTGACAGATGAGGACGGGGGATGGGGGTTGGGGGAGGAACGATGACAGGGTTCTCTGAGGGAAGTTAGCAGAGTAATTATTAGATGGTGGCCTCCAGAACCGCATATCCATTACTTTGTTGAAGCCACCAAGGATGACAGCATTATGGGCTAGAGAGGAAGCCTGTAGGCAAGGTGCAAAAATGTGCCATGAACCAAGGGGAATCACCAGGAGGTCAGTAGTGGAGACTGAAGATGGTACAGCGGCAAAATGGCATGAACTGGCAAGAAGGTTCACCTTGTTTTTCAAGAGAATATGGAGGGGATGGCTGGGAAAAGATAATAAAGAACAGGGGGAAGGGTGGTTTTTGAAAAAAACAAATGCAAATTTTGTAATTTTCTAAAAATGCCTGTGGCCTCCCCCTCCCTCACTGGAGAGTTGACAATGTCAAATTGATTTGTGGAAAGATTCAGGGTTTTACAACATGGCTTTCAGGAGCCCTTTGTTAATGATTCCACCCATCCTGGCTCACCCTTCCTACAACTTTATGTTTTGCCTCTCCTCCCAATTAAGTGTTTCTGAACGAGATGTTTTCCAAGGCAGTGACACTCATAATTCTAGCACCTTCTAATGCACAATTTGTTCACCATTTCAGTGTACTTCTTTCAGCAACAGATTTGCTTTCAGAATAGCAGCCCGAAGAAACAGCCAGCACAATATAAGGTTCATCAGAGAGCATGTTTCTCAACAGCCCACTCGTACTTCATGAATCATAGAGCAATTGTTATAACTAATTTGCTCAGGAAGTTTCATGTTATTTTCAATCCAATTATTTTGTTGATAAAAGTAAGATGGTGAATGGTTTCTTTCCTCTGAACTCGTAAAAAAGAACAAAAAAACCCAACACACCAAAGTGCATACTAATGTCAAAGAACAAAAATTCAGCTAAGTAAATTTAAAGATCTAATTGGCTTTATCAGTGATTCATGAATGGGGCTGCATCCTACCTACCAAATGCAGGGGCGCTCCTAGGAGTTGTACAAAATGGAGGGCTTTTATAAGCAGAAATGAGGCGGAACAAGGAAATTATCAGCCAGCCAACAAAAAAGGATTGTTTCGAGCAGGGTCACCTTCCCTTAGGGGGAAGGGCAGGGGGTGTCTTATCAAGCAGATGACCTCACTAGCACTCATCTGGAAATTCCAGACCCAGCATTGAAATCGTACTTTCAGAGGCTGAAACTACAGTTAGGTTAGGTGTTAACTCCTGGAGGTGGGGCTTAACAGAAGCTTATTAAAATAGTGAAATTGGTGGTATATTACAGACACTTGGTGAAAATGATCACTTCAGAAACTAAATTAGCTACTCCACCTGGTGAGAGAAAATGCTTGAATTTAAGGGCCTGTAGCAAGAATTTGGCTAGACTAAACTTCCCCCCTTGGCCGCCTCCAGTGAATCTGCTCTCCTTACCTAACTGGATACATGTAATTCAATACATGTACACAAAGGTAGCTGGAACTTTCAAGGAAGCAAGTAACTTTATGCCTTACAGGAAACTCTTACTTTACCTTTTTCAAGTTTTTTAAAATATCTGTGAGAATGGCTGTTCTATAAAACAAAGATAGTAGTAGATAAGTAGTTTAAATTGCAGAAAAAGAAGATTGAATTTTTAAAGGGAACATTGGGAAATAAAAGCCTATCCTGTTATCTAGCCTTTGGAGACAAAAAATTAATGGGTAGAACCTTGCATCATCCTTATTAGATCCCAAGAGTTACAAATATATCATTAGTACAGATTGATATGAAAGAATACTTATAATCTTAAAAAAAAAAAGGGGGCGCCTGGGTGGCTCAGTGAGTTAAGCCGCTGCCTTCGGCTCAGGTCATGATCTCAGGGTCCTGGGATCGAGTCCCGCATCGGGCTCTCTGCTCAGCAGGGAGCCTGCTTCCTCCTCTCTCTCTCTCTGCCTGCCTCTCTGCCTACTTGTGATCTCTCTCTGTCAAATAAATAAATAAAATCTTAAAAAAAAAAAAAAAAAAGAATACTTATGTTTACGGATATGTAGGAAGAGCTGGTCTTGTGGAACCACAGATTGAAACACTCACAGAATATTCCCAGAAGCCTGTTAAAATAAGTTAAAGGATCAATGACACGAGGTGAAAGGGTTCAGAGGTATGGCTTGTACATGATGGAGTAAACAACCAAGTATTTAGAAAGCAGACAGAGTGTCCTGTAGGATTGCAGAGACAGTTCCTACTCAGCTCTTGCATCCATGTTGGAAATAATCTGGAAGTGTTGAGTCAAGAATTTCCTATTGTGAAGGGAAGAGATGACCACCAATATGTACCTTGTAATTCAAGAACCCAAAGGTTCTTGGGGTGCCTGGGTGGTTCAGTCGGTTGAGCATATGACTCTGGATTTCAGCTCCCGTCATGGTCTCAGAGTCCTGGGATTGAACCCCGTGTCGGGTTCCACGCTCAGCGCGGGGGTCTGCTTGAGGACTTCTCTCCCCCTCTCTCTCTCTCTCAAACAAATAAATCATTTTAAAAAAACCACACACACACAAAGATTCTTGTGCCCAAGAACTTTTTCAGCATCCAAGAGTACCTAAATGAACACCCTATAATACAAGTTAAAAAATAAATAAATAAAAATAAACAAGGCCATGGAAAGAAGGAAACCGCCATCTAGCAGTGTCTGAAGCCTGCCAACTTAATACCTGGACCCCATTCCAAGAATAGAGTTCAAAGACCACAGCTACCACAGGCCTGGATGACTTAGTATGCATGTTTGCAAAGAATTACCATATGGCTCTCAAAGAGTGCTTGCACAGATGTATGCAACAGCCCTGGGCTCTGAGCGTTGCTGGAAATGAGTCAGGGGTCAGGCAGTGGGGGCCAGGCAGCCTCCAGTCTTACTGGAGTGCTGTGAGTCATGTATTAGTTGGCTAGGTGAGGAGACCATGCTGGCCTCGTGCATTCTTATATATTTCACCCAGTCCAGACACAGCCACTGCCTGACCAAAACACCAGTAAGACTCACCGGAGATAAGACGGAGACCTATTTAAATGTTCAACCACAGAAGGAGAAGCTTGAACTAAACCTCGAAACCAAGAAGAAAAATGTTAAAACATTTTCCACCAGAGGACTTTTAGACACCAGGAATGTCTGTATCCTCCAAAATGTATTTAAGAAACTATATGAGTGGTGTTAAATTGATTTTCACCATTTACATACTGTCTATTAAAAAAAAAAAAGACAAACCAAAAAACTGCTGGTTACCAGAACAAACTGCTGGTTACCAGAACAAACTGCCCGTTACAGGGGGTGGAAGGTAGGGGAGTAGGGGGGGATTGGTGCTGTAGGTGAAGGGGATTAAGAATACGCTTATGGTGAGCACGGAGTAATGTAAACTGTTGCATCACTATATTGTACGCTGAAACGTAACACTGCATGTTAACTATACTGGAATAAAATGAATGAATGAATGAATGAATGAGAAAGAAAGAAGGAAGGAAGGAGGGAGAGAGGGAGAGAAAGATAGACAATCTTTAAAAGACCTGCCTAAATGCCTTTCCAGAGTGGAAAGAACAAAAGTCCTACGTCTTGAATATATTCAAGTGCCATCTCTAGAACCCCTAGCTGTGTGACTGTGTCCATTATGATTAGGTCAGTTGATTCAAGATAGCACCTGGAGTTTGTCTGCTTATACTGAAAAGTCTAGAGATGGTCAGTGCAGCCTGGTGTGGCGGCTTAACAAAGTCACTGGGCAGAGTCCTCTCTGCTTTACCACTCTCATGTAAACTTGACTTTCATCCCCAATATCGCAAGATGGCTGCTTCAGTGGCTGTCATCACATCCACATTCTTGGAGAGAAGAAGGTAAAAGGAAGAAGGCAAAAAGAGGCACAGCCCATTCCTTTTTTAAGGAGCCTCTCTGCAAGTGCCACCCAGCGACTTTCAGGCCGGCCAGAATTCAGTCATTTGGCCACACCTCGCTAAGAAATATACTCTTTTAGTTGGGATGCCAGCCTGAAAAATATCAGGACTCTGACTAAAGAAGAAGGGAAGAATGAGTATTGGGTAGGCAACAAGCAATAGGAGAGTGACATTTAGAGCTATTAACCTCTCTGAGTCTGTGGCCTCGTTTATAAAATGGGTATACAATGCCCATTGTATATGGTTGTAATGGTAACCATTGTAATGGTTGATGAGGGGAAAACACCACACAAATATCAGCTGTTTGTAGCCTCCCAAAACCTAACTCAGAATCCTTGGCATCTGAGTGTACATTTGGCATTAATCCACTTTCTGGAAAAATCAAGTCGCCAGAGAGAGTGTAGAGACTGGTTTGCTTTGCTGCCTCATCCTCATCCTCGTAACTGGACATCTGCTCTTGTGGTTTCATCCCTTTTGTATGGAATAATTTTAGGAAATACCTCTGTCTTCATTCTGTCTTCCTAGCTCTCTAGTTCCTCTATGACAGGCCAGCCACGCTCCTCCCCTCTTCCCACTACATGGCCACCTATCTTTACAACCTGATGATCTCTCCCATTGGATGCAAATCCTTTCCGTGGCTTCTGGAACATCTCAAGTCTCCATGGGATCATTACTTTCTCACCTTATGTCTTGCTGAATTGCCTGGGAAACTGGACACCAGAATTTAATAAACATTTGCAGTGTGATGTGTATTTCTAAGTAGGGTCCCTTACCTTGGTTCCTACTTAGTAGTAGTAGTAGCAGTGGGAAGTAGGAGTCAAGGTAACGGACCCTACTTAGAAATGTGTTAATGACAATGAGTGTGCTCTGTTCACCATTCTTTCTATCAGGCGTTCTCATAAAGATCCACCTGCACATTTTTTAAAAGACATTCTCATTTAAATTCTTTAATGTTTTATTAGATATGTTCTCTAGGCATTCTGTGCAGTGTTAAGAATAAGTTAATATCTTACAGATGTTAAAATTTTATTTTAAGGGATAAGTGAATTGTTTCTGAATTTAAATAGCTCGTTCAAGAACTTCCAGGCTATAAGTAGTAGGCAAAGACCTATAGCTACTTTCTGTTTCTGAATCCAAGCACTTTTTTACTAGAACAAAAATGCCTGACTCCCATTAAAGTGAATATTAATTGCAGTGCTCTGTTTTATGATGCATTGAGAACATTCATTGTTTAAAACTTAGGTGTTATAAAATCTGCTTCGGGGGATGTCTGGGTGGCTCAGTTGGTTAAGCAGCTGCCTTTGGCTCAGGTCATGATCCCGGTGTCCTGGGATCGAGTCCCGCATCGGGCTCCTTGCTTGGCGGGGAGCCTGCTTCTCCCTCTGCCTCTGCCTGCCACTCTGTCTGCCTGTGCTCACTTTCACTCCTCTCTCTCTGACAAATAAATAAATAAAATCTTAAAAAAAAAAAATCTTCGGGGGGCGCCTGGGTGGCTCAGTGGGTTAAGGCCTCTGCCTTCAGCTCAGGTCATGATCCCAGGGTCCTGGGATTGAGCCCCACATCGGGCTGTCTGCTCCGTGGGGAGCCTGCTTCCTCCTCTCCCTCTGCCTGCCTCTCTGCCTACTTGTGATCTCTGTCTGTCAAATAAATAAATAAAATCTTTAAAAAAAAAATCTTCTGTCATGATAAACCATACTATTGGCACCCATGATTTCCAACTTTGAAATAAAGGGATGGGAGTGAGGGAAAATTCCACGCTGGTCATGAATTTACAAGACTTTGTCTCCCACTAGTCTATTTGATATAAGACAGGTCAATCAATCTTGAACTGTAATGAAAAATCTTACTTGTCTAAGAATAGGTATATCGCCCAAATCATGTTTTCTTAAAATATTATTTCCTGTAGGTATAAGAACAGAGAGACATTGGAAATATTAAAAGATTTGGTAATTATTGGTAAAATTTTAAGCCACCATGGTTAAAATAACTGTTTCATGTAAGCATGTCTTGTAGGCCAATGTGCAAGGTTGGTATATTGATGAGGAAAAGGAGGGTCTAACCAAATACAGCCAGACATAGAGATGGGATGGTAAGGAGTAGGCAGAGAGGATTGATTGCACAATTGCCTGCAGCTAAGTGACATGATTGAAAAGGTCAGCGTATTAGCAGGCACCTCAAGCCTTCTCATCCGTTCACCCAAAATATTGATTGTAACCAGGGAAACCAAGGAGAAACTATAAAGCTCTTAAACAGTGAAGTGGCTTTTGTCTTCCTGAGATGAGACAGGAATATCTGTCTCCCTCCCCCATCCCTTCAGCGTTGTCACCAAAGCACTAGGATTCTTAACTAGGATGGCTTATCCCTGCATGAAAAATGAGAAGTCCATTATGGAGCACAGCTAGAATGTGAAAGCTTGCCGAAGACTCGCATGCCTAGTCAGATGAATCACCCGGTCGCAAAAATAATGAAGTCTTTAGAGCTAAAAATAGAAGAATTTACAGATAATGACTACCTAATAAGGCTAATATTATATATAACATATATAGTGCCTTACAGATTACCTTTATTTATCCTGGTGTTTTGCAGGATAGAAGGGCTGCCTGTGAGTAGCAGTGTATGGCCAAGCAGTCCAGGCCAGACAATTCCATTGAATGTGCGAAGGGTATGGCCCTTGGCCTCCCCAGTCTGTGTGATCTCATACAGACCATAGAGACTAACAAGACACTGCTGGATCCGAGACGTGGCTTTTTTAGTTTAAGGATGGCGAAGGCTTCCCTCCCTTGCCCCAACCTCCTTGAGGTTCTGAAGGCCTCATTTTTGAAGGAACGAGCAGACTGGAACATTGATCCATCACCAGTCCCCGGCCCCTCCCCCCCCCAATCTGTCATTTCTGCTGCTTGGATCACTCTGTCGTCTGCTCTTCCTTAATCAGGGGGTTTCACTCAGATAAAGTTCAAGGACATAAGTCTGGGGATCCCTAAGTTCTCAATAGGAATCATTAAATTTTGTTCATTTCCAACTTTGTCTTAAAAATACATCACAAGCGGGGCACCTGGGTGGCTCAGTGGGTTAAACCTCTGCCTTCAGCTCAGGTCATGGTCTCAGTGTCCTGGGATTGGGCCCCACATTGGGCTCTCTGCTCTCCGGGGAGCCTGCTTCTCCCTCTCTCTGCCTGCCGCTCTGCTTACTTGTGATCTCTCTCTCTCTGTCAAATAAATAAATAAAATCTTTAAAAAAAAAAAATACATCACAAGCATGTTCTGGGTTATCTGGTCAACTGTCTTGAAATCATGTGCTGCCCTTACAATTTCAAGGTCCACCTTTGCATTTCTCTTGACAATTGCCTTGATGACAAGCAGTCTGCTGATGTGACATGTTTGACTTTCAATGCAGGGTTTCCCAAACTAGGGTTAGCACAGATAACTGCAGATCTCATCTTGGGATCTGAAAATCCTCAAAATTCTACCCTCACTGTTCCTCCTCTGAGCCCTTAAGTGTTTTGTCCTAGGTAGCTATTTGAGTTACTATGATCTCTGTGGAAAATTTCTAATATCTAATTAATGTCTGTCAACTTCATCTCTCACATAAGGATGCTCATTTTCTTGACTGACACTGTGTCTTCGGTGGGTTTTCTTTTCTCCTTTTTTCATTGTACTGCATTTAATATGCTATAAATTTTGAAAGCCCATCATGGCCAGATTAGGTCATTAATGATCAGAGTTGGAGGTGCCACATGTGAGAAAGAGAAGGACAGTGGAGGGCAGTGGACTGGTATGCTATTCCTGTCTGCTTAGGAGGAAGAGGACAGCACAAGAGGAATCAGTGATGTTCTGTCACGTTTACAATTGAAATAAAGAATGATATCAAGGGAGAAGAAGCACAGATTTTGGATTCACGCAGATAATCATGTGACTGCAGCCAAATGCTTGGCTTTTTCAGGTCTTGAGTCCTTAATTAAAATAATGGGAATAAAAATAGTAATACCTCTTCAATCAATGGCACTAGAACTAAATGTACATATTTTTAAAAAAAATAAGAACATTGACTCTTAAATCGCATGCAAAAAATTCAAGATGAATCATAGACCTAAATATAAGTGCTAAAATTATAAAACCTCTTTTTCTTTAAAAATTTGTATTTATTTATGCACACAAGTTGGGGAGGAAGGGCAGCAGGAGAGGGAGGAGAAGCCGACTCCCCACTGAGCAGGGATTCCCAATGCAGGGCTCAATTCCAGGACCCCAAGATCATAACCTGAACTGAAGACACACGCTTGACCAGCTGAGCCACCCAGGTGCCCCTAAAATTATAAAACTTCTAAAGTAAATACAGAAGAATATCTTCATAGACTTAAGATGGGTAAAGATCTTATCAAGAGGGAATAAGAAGTTTTAACCATAAGAGGAAAAATTGATAAATTGGACTTCATCAAAAGTAAAGATTTCTGCTTTTCAAAGGACACGTGACATCTCAGTGACGTTACGTCTCAGTAAAATTATCCCTCTAGCAGCTCATATACCTTACATCATGCAAAACTACAGGGTGCCTGGGTGGCTTAGTGGGTTAAACATCTGCCTTTGGCTCAGGTCATGATCCCAGAGTCCTGGGATTGTCCCCGCATCAGGCTCCTTGCTCCGTGGGGAGTCTGCTCCTGCCTCTCCCTCTGCCTGCTGCTCCCCCTACTTGTGCTCTCTCTGTCAAATAAATAGATAAAATCTTTAAAATAAAACAGAAACAAAACCTCCAAAGGTAACTTGAAAGGTATCTCCTGAGAACGAAACCGGTGATGCATGGTGCTAATGACCAGAAGTTTTGCCTTGGAGATTTTGGAAGGAAAACAATAGGTTGGAGCAGCAGGGATGGGGGTGATGGCGGTCCTTCCTGTTGTAATGGAAAACAAGTATTTACTTTCAGTTTTACAAAACCATTTTCCTGTCACATTTTCTGACCTTGCTGGTGCGTCATTGCTAGAGCAAAGGGGGCGAATGAAGTATTTCTGAGAACAAAGCAAACCACCTGTGGGCAGCTCAGAAGCAGCCAAGTGAATACTACATGAGGCAGGGTGAGGGTTAAGCTTTTGGCAAAGTTCCCAAATGAAATTACTGAAACACACATACCTAAAAATTATCCCCATAGAACAACGCTCTCAAGGAAGTTTCAACAGTTGGAGTAGACAGTTGCGTATTAGAAATTCCATAATGCTTCCTGAAATATTGATGATTTTGTATTGATATATCTCATTTTTTTAAAGCTCTAAATAATTAAAATGTTTCTATGTTACTTGGGAACACAGAGTGGCAATAATTGTTTAGCCCATGTTCTCTCTCCCGTTTGCAAATGACTGTGACCATATTAGTGAAACTGATGTAGGAATTGGTTGGGGTTCAGAGCCAATGGCCAAGAAAGAATTCTTGAGATGTCTTCGGTGCAAAAAGATGGTTTTATTAAAGCACGGGGAGAGGACACCTGGGCTTAGAAAGAGCTCCACAGGGGTCATGAGGAGTGGGGGCTCCCCCATTATATACTTTCAAGTTGGGAGGGAGTTAGGGAGAGCGTAAGTCTAAGGAATTTTAGAAGCAAGTTTTCCCGGACCTTGAGAGGGCTAGCTGGTGTTGGGAGAAGGTCATTTATTATTGTCTGTAAAACCTGAGTCATAAGACCCTTCAGATGAGTATCGGTGGGTCATGCTTAGGAGATGATTGCCAACATATATCTTGGAGGGTAGAGATATAGGAAGTTTCCAAAGGGAACTTTTATATGTTGAAGTAGACTTACAGGATCCTGGAGGTTTGTGATAATGTTAAGCTAAGATTGCTTCTTGCCTTTAGCAAAGTATTAACAGGGAGGCAGCTTAGTCCCTAGAAGGTCACTGCACCTGTTTCAAGGACTTGTCGGTGAGCTATAGGAAGTAAGGACATTTAATTATTTCTTTTGCCTTTGTTTCCCCACATCAAAACCATCTGGGTTTGACTGCATGTTTGACAAAGTGACAAGGTCAATGTCAGGTTTCAGTGGGTGATCTTTCTTTTATTATTGTTTTCCATATTCCCATCCAGTAAAAAGGCATCCAAGGGCATAGTTTAGGTTGGATTCTAGCAGTAGTTGGTAAACTTTTTCTATAAATGGCCAGACAGTAAATATTTTATTTAGGCTTTGCACACCATATAGTCTCTGTCACAACTACTCCCATTGTAGCACAAAAGCAGATACAGATAATACATAAACAAATGGGCATATTGTGTTTCAATAAGACTTTACTTATGGGCACTGAATTGAATTTCGTGTAAATTTTCATATGTCCTGGAATATTCTTTGTTTATTTTAACTATTTCATCATGTTAAAGTCATTCTCGGCTAGAGAGCAGTACGTAAGTGACTGCCCAGATGCGGCCCAAGGAAGGTAATTTGCTGATCCCTAGAGTACCTGAATGACTTTTACTAAGTCATTTGAATTTCCTGAGTCTTAATTTCATTATCTGTGCAACTTGGCGTGTCAGATATACTTTACAAGGGTTTCTGAGGATTAAGTGAATAAAATATGGAGAGGTGTATACGGCACAGCACTTTAAAATTTAATATTAATATATTTAAATAATTTAGTATACATTTATTGTATTTATTTATTGGATATTATTATACGTACGATCGGCTATACTACCCTTATCATATCATCTAAGAGAAACATAATAACAAAGACCACCAATGGAGAGCCTGGTGCAAAACTGCCTTCAATAAAATAGACCTGCTTTCTTGTCTTTATTAAATATATTTGACAGGCAGCATTGCAGGAGTTTAGAATTTCATTTTTAACAAAAGAAAGCTTGAACTTTGACTCCATGTTTCTCCTTTCCCTCTCTTAGTTGGGTGGATACTGTAAGGACCTATTTAGCCAGAGGCATCCATCCGTTAAACAAAAACCTTGTTGTTTAACCCTGAAACTGTCCCTGCTCCCCTTCCCCCACGGGACTTACTTAAAAACAAGCCCAGATACAAGGGTGGGTCAGGCCAGGTGGAGACATGGATCAGTGGGGGATGCATACTGTCTCCCTAGCTACCAAGGAGTATGGGCCCCGCCCTTCGGGAGCCTTTTGGGCGCCAATTCTAACCAAGGTGATAGGCTAGGTCAAATGACTACTATAGGGTAAATTATAATTCAGTTGGTCACCTAGCATCACTGTGCAGCTTTCTCTGTGTGTTACAATCTCATTGGCCAACTGTGCATGGCCAGGCCCAACCGCATGGCCTTTGCCCTTAAAAGCTAGTCTGTGAAAAAAAAAAAAAAAAAAAAAAAAAAAAAAAAAAAAAAAAAAAGCTAGTCTGTGAAGCAGAGAAAGGTCACCCTCTCTGTAAGAGGTGCAGCCCTGGCTGGTCAGTTTGATTCTTGATGCTTGGCACGAAATAAAGCTTTGCCTGACCTTCGCTTTGTATCAGTCTTGCTCCTTTAATCACGGACCCATTATTGGGGGACCTAACAGATACAATGATAAATCATTTGGAGAAGGAGAGCAAAAGGGAAGAATGAATGGGGTACCCCTGGGTGGCTCAGTCCGTCAAGCGCTGGACTCTTGATCTCAGGTCTTGATCTCCAGCTGGTGAGTTCAAGACCCAAGGTGGGCTCCAGGCTGTGTGTAGAGCCTACTGAAAAAAAAAAAAAAAAAAAGAAGGGGTAGAAAAGGAAATTCCTGTTTGAAACCTCTTGCTCACCTGTTTAAGGTGCACTTTCCTCCCAGACACCTTTACCTGCCTCAAGGCAAGAGGATAAGGTGATCTTAGTGCCTTTCTCCTGTCAGTGGTAGACAGGGCCAGCCAGCTCCTAACGAAAATTAAACTTGAATTGCTTCCCACTGTTGAGATCACTACAAATATTGCTGCTCCTTTTATGATTTCTGTTTGGGGACTATCCAAACAAAAGAATAAGCTCCTGTTCAAAACCTTTTACCTCTTAATTTTTTTAAAACATTTTATTTATTTATTTGAGAGAGAGAGAGACAGTGAGAGAGAGCATGAGCAAGGAGAAGGTCAGAGGGAGAAGCAGACTCCCCGTGGAGCTGGGAGCCCGATGCGGGACTCGATCCCGGGACTCCAGGATCATGACCTGAGCCAAAGGCAGTCGCCCAACCAACTGAGCCACCCAGGCGCCCCAACCTCTTAATTTTTGAAGAGCTAGTTTTCAGGTTATTGGAATGTAGACAGATGAGAAATTTACCAGCCTCCTCCTTCACTTTCGGTTCCAGAAGGTCAACACAACCAGGGGAGAAGCATGACTTCAGTCCATAGGCTTACCTACTTGTCCCAGGAGCACCTAGGGCCTTGAACATTGTAGGAACTCAATAATACGAAGTTTTTATTAAGAATTGTGTTTTTTAAAGTTTTATTTAATTAAGTAATCTCTATACCCAGTGTGGGTTTCAAACTCAAAACCCCAAGATAAAGAGTTGCACACCGGCTAAGTGTCCCAAGAATTGTTTTTAATGAGGGGTGTCTGGGTGGCTCCGTCATTAAGCATCTGCCTTTGGCTCAGGTCATGATCCTGGGGTCCTGGGATGGAGCCCTGCATCAGGCTCCGTGCTTGGCGGGAAGCCTGCTTCTCCCTTTCCCACTCCCCCTGTTTGTGTTCCCTCTCTCGCTCGCTCTATCTCTCTCTGTCCAATGAATGAATGAAATCTTTTTAAAAAAAATTTGTTTTTAATGAAGTTATTATTCATATTGAATAAATAATACTGAATAAATAGTTTCAGAATCATGTGGACCCACAGTTGGTGTCTCTGCCCTTTTCCTGGCCTCTGCTTCTTCCTGGCCTCAGCTATAGAAGCCATTTAAGCCAGAATCACCAGAATTGTTCTGCAATTTAAAATGAGACTATAGGCCCTGGTCTTCCACAATCAGTGCACAGAGATGGACACGGAAGCGTCCAGCAGAAACTTCTTCAGTTTTCATTGTACTATATTGAGTAAACCACACAAATGAGATCTCGATTCCAACAATCTTTCTTATTTGTATACTATTGCTTCTAACAAGCCTTGCTGGTATTATTTTACAACTAGAAAGTGGATTAAAGCTTCTTAAATGGCACAAATTCACTCTAGCTTTACAGTTAGCATTTTTTATGCATTGGCTTTAGAGGAAGGGGTTTTCTTTTTTTTTTTTTTTTTTTTTAAGAATTTATTGATTTGACAGAGAGTGAGAGAAGGAGAGTGAGCACAAGCAGGGGGAGCAGCAGAGGGAGAGGAGGAAGCAGGTACCCCGTTCAGCAGGGAACCGTATGTGGGACTCGATCCCAGGACCCTGAGATCATGACCTGAGCCGAAGGCAGAGGCTTAACCCACTGAGCCACCCAGGCGCCCCAAGGAAGGGGTTTTCACAATGTGCATTTCCACTTCCACTACCGTCATTCAAGGTAAGATCATCACAGCTACAAGCGCTAACTGGTTAGTACAGGACTGATAATGACTATGGGAAACACTTCAAGGACATACATTTGAGGTTGATGTAAATAAAGTGGGGAAATGTCTCAGACTTGGGGCAGGCACCGGTCTGATCTTCAGCAATATAAACATTGGGCTGTTAATTGTAGTGCCTCCCAACCCGCCCTTACACTTCCCAGGGGCGCCCCTCAGCTGAGCAGGAACACAGTGAAATTCTCAAAAACAGTTAAAATCTACTTTAATGCACCTCAGCTTAAACTCTATGGGAAATGGTGTAGATTAGACCTTACTAGTTTGGGATTGCCTTTCACGGGAGGTTGAGCTTCTCCATGGAAGTGCTGGAGAATTCCCACCCAGGGGGACAATGGTTCTTGACTCCTATCCCCGCTTTTATGGGGAGCTCGGATCGGTGCCGGGTGCCGTGTATTCAGCACTGACTGCAGACGCAGAGGTTCCTGTATGGGTGATTGTTACATTATTCTTTATATTTTTAATTAGCATAATAGCCAAAATATTCATCAACTTGTGAATAAGCAAAAGATGACACATCCATGTAATGGAATATTATTCAGCCACAAAAAAGGAACGGAGTACTGATATGTACCTATGACGTGAATGAGCCTTGAAAATATCACACGGAATGAAAGAAGCTAGGCATGAAAAGTCAATTTTCTTCTCCAGTGGATGGAGTGGGATGGGTTAGGGGGAAATGGGACTGCTAATAAGTACTGGGTTGCTTTGGGGGGTGGTGAAAATATTCTAACATTGCTTGTGGCGATGGTTGCACAATTCTGTGAATTTACTAAAATATATTGAATTGTACACATGACATGCATGAATAGTTGGGTGTGCAGATCACATGCCACTGAAGCTGTTATTAACACACAGACTGGGAGTTGGACTTGGAGTTCAGTGTGGAAGGGCCTGAGTGCCACGGAGAGCCATCTGGACTCTACTGTCGTCCATGGGCAGCCATCAATATTTTCCCATGATCAGATGTTTGTTTAAGAAAACCACTGTAGGGCGCCTGGGTGGCTCAGTGGGTTAAGCCTCTGCCTTCGGCTCAGGTCATGATCCCAGGGTCCTGGGATCGAGCCCCTCATCGGGCTCTCTGCTCAGCAGGGAGCCTGCTTCCCCCTCTCTCTGCCTGCCTCTCTGCCTACTTGTGATCTGTGTGTCAAATAAATAAAGAAAATCTTAAAAAAGAAAAGAAAAGAAAAGCCACTGTCTTAGCGGCGTGTGTGATAGATGGAGATGAAGAAAACCTGACGTAGAGTGATGAGACTCTCCCAGATTTGTAGAGAATTTGTAATAATGTTCCTTGTCTTCTGTTCTCGTGGTCTTCTTACCTCCGTATCAAGAAGGTAAACCCTTGTCACTTCATTAGCCAGGAAAGTATCTGCTGCAGGGTCAAGAGCAGAATTTGTTGGTACACAACTCTCCCAAGAGCCCCACCTCCTTGTCAACACTTGGCATCATCTTTATTTGATTCCAGGCATCCGTGTGGGTGTGAAGTGGCATCTCATTGTGGTTTGGTCCTGTCTTTCCCTAAGGACCAGTGATGCCACGCATCTCTTCGTGTACTTGTTGGCCATTTATCTATCCTCAACCCTCCCTCTTGCTGAATTAGCAGTTTTACAATTAGAGATTGATTCCTTTGCCCTCTCCAAGTGGAAACATATAAACCTAGTGGTTCTCAAGCCAGGCAGTTTTGCGCCCACCCCACCCCCCCTTCTAAGAAGGGTTGCCAAATAAGGTACAGATGCCCACTTGAATTTGAATTTCGAATAAGTGGCAAATACCTTTTCGGTGTACATATATCCTGAGGGGGAGCGAAGTATGTGACGCTAGGATATGCAGCTTTAGCATAATGATGATTTTGAATTAAAGGTGTTTACGAAACAGCCAGTACAGGAAGGACACACTGACCGTCCTCTGTCCCCCTGAAAGCAAGAAATAAATCGCAAGTAAAAGGCAGCTCCGTGTACCAGGAGGGTAGAGACACCCTTACCACGAGAGAGAGAGACTGTAAACAAGCCTTGCTACTTCTTCACTAGTTCATTACCATCAGCCCAAGCCCCTTTGTCTTGTCAATTCTCCACGAATTATTTCTTTGTCTGAAACATACAAAAGCCCCGCCTGCTTTGGTCACTTCTCTGAATCTTGTATTTTTATGAGCTCTCATACAGACGAAATTCCATTTGTTTTTCTCCTGTTCATCTGTGTTGTGTCACTTTACCCAAGAAGCTGGAAGGGAAAAATACAAAGTTTTCCTCCCCTACAGTATTCATTGCTTGTCTAAAGCTCAAATTGAAGTGTGCATCCTATATTTTTAGTTACTAAATCTGGACCTTTATCCCAAGGAGACATTTTGCAATGTCTAGAAACATTTTTTGGTTGTCACAGCCCAGAGCGGGTGGCAGGGAGGGGGAGGGCTGCCGTCAGTGAATGGAGGCCAGGTTTACTGACTAAGCATCCCCCGGTGCACAGAAAAGCTTGCAGGTCAGTATCTTGGAGGCTGTTAATCCTGCCTTAACCATGTATTGAGAGCTGACTCTGAGATGAATAGTCTCTGAGAAGTAGCCCACGACCTCGCAGCCTCAGAAAGGGAGGCCCTCTGGAAAAATGAGTCAGAGGGGAGATCTGGGGCGAGTAATGGGAGATTGAACTGAACTGACTCCCTGTTGGGTGAGGACTAAGATGAGTCTTGGCTGCTCTGATGGGGGAGCGGGGGAGTCCACTGCAGCCCACAGGGCCGGGACGAATGGACCTCCTTGACCATCAGGGAAGCCATCAGCAAGCAGGCAGAACTCCAAGCTCATCTTGTTCTGTATCTGGCAGCTGCTGCCACCAACCACAGCAGACTCAGAGCTCTGGAGCCGCGAGGGACCCACAGCACAGCCTCCCAGCGTCACCCCCAGCCTGGGCGCACAGGCATAGTGAGGCCCCCACATGGCTCTGTTCCTGTGAAATGAACAAGCTTAATGTGAAGAACAGACAAGCGGAATGAAAGATCGCTTCCTCTTCCCAGTCAGAACTGCCGTCGCTGGACATTTTGCCATTGTCTCTCAACTATCTCTTCCCCCCAAACATACATTAGAGCGGGCCGCGGCATTTGTCAATTTCCTGCATGCAGGCGTCATTGCCGGCGACGCTGTCACGAACGCCAGCTCCTCGTCCCTCGTAGACCAGAAGCTGATAGACTCGATTAACCCCAAGCCCCAGCACATAGGTTCCTAAAATATTCCTTCCTAAAAATGGCCTCCGCTTCACGCTTTATTTTTAGTTGCCATTCTGTATGCAGTAACCCCACGGTAAACTGGTCCCCACGAGAAATTCTGTGCAGGAAAGGAGCCCTTCAGTCATTTAGAGGGTTCCTCCTCGACTGTGGGATGTTGCCTCAAGCGGTTCTGTCGAAAATAATTTAATTGCTCAGAGCCATCTCCAGACTCCCAAGATGTCAAACAATAGTTTCCTTGCAACAACACAAACCAGCACAAGGCTCGCCCGTCTAGAAAGTGCTTAGGCTACAGAAACTCTTTTGAATGATGTTGTGCTCTTACTTTGCTTGTGTCAGTGGCTGAGTTTCATTGGGATGTCTAGCTTTTGTTTCACAAATCTGTCCCAGAAAGTGAAGAAGATATCTAAAATGGGAACTGTGGTTTTTAAAAATAAGTATCAGGTTGCATCGCTGTTGAGGAATCGAATAATTGATGCTGTGCGTATAATTCTTTTCAGAAAATCCCTCATAATTTCTCTTTTAAGTTTGCTTTTTCTTTTTTCTTCTACTATACATGTTTGATTCCTGGCTGCCTTAGAGGTCCCATGTTTCAGTGGTAGACTTGGATGACAAGTTGAGGGTCCCAGAGGAGTCTGATAAAGCAAACGTTAAAACAATATTGCACTACGGAGAAGAGGTAGAGCTCTGCTCTGTAGAGCTGCTCTTCAGAAGCACGTGATGTGTTTGTAGAGAATGGAAATTTCTGCGGGGCATGAAAGTCCTTACATAAAGCAGCTGTCTCTGTCCCCACTGGCTTTCTTTTAGTGACAGCCACACCCACTTGGTGGAAAGGTGGTGCTCAGCCAACTTGTAACCAGTTACAGAGTAAATGTGTGCACAGTGGGTTCCTGGTCCCGCATGACCACGTATCTTGGCAATAACTTCATATTCCAGATGAACCCTTCATCCTCAGTACCAGTGTTCTAGGCCTTGCCCAAAGTAGAAACACTCTTCGTTTGCCTAGATGGCACCTTTCTCTTACTGCAAAGAAATGGACTCTATAGCAGATACATGGAGACAAGAGTTTATGGTCCCTTTATCCCCCATCCCAGTACGGGACACTAGTGCGAAGGGATCGCCCATGTTGCTCTGGCCTCTGCCTGAAGGTGGCCTTTCCCCTGGCTTGAATGGCCCTGGCCATTCTGAAGACAGGGCTCGCAGGTCTGTGGCTCCAACCAGGCACGCTTTATCAAGGCCAGGGCTGGAGGCTCTCCTACTACTCCTGGGGTCTGCAGGTAGACAGATTATTTTGGTTAGGCTGTTTGCCTGTCCAGAGACCTTGGGTCAGTAAGCACAGAATTCAGTCTTAAGGCGCACCAACATCCACCTCGCCAGGAAAGCAGCTCTTGACCCCTCTGCCCCAGGAGTCCAGGCGTGTCGATGCTTCTGCTGGGAAGCGAGAATTTCCAGTCCCCTTCAGGGTCCATCTAGCTGGACTAGGAATGATAGTGACGTGAGAGATTAATAGGAGAAAATTGAACTTAGTTTTGTACCTGTGGGGAATTCACACAGACATGGAAATTCCAAAAGACAGGCAAAATGAGGTCTGTATGTCATCCTGAACTAAGGAGAAGGGGTTAGGCATCTGGGACTTGAGAGGAATGGAATGTATTCCACAGGGTGATGAGAAGAACAGATGTTTGGTAAGTAAATGTTTGGCCTGCCACACAGATGGGTCACTCAGATAAAATTTATCTCTATTAATAACCCTTATTCTGGGAAAGACCCCACCCCCCTTTGTAGATTTTTCTAGGTAGTTAAGGGAAGGGCGTGTTTCTCTTGAGCCCACAGGATCTTAATACCTTCAGCTCAAAATAGTCTACATGGTAAAGTGGCACATTTTGCAGGGACCTGTCCTGAACGCATTCACTTTGTAATTTTAAATCGAGTACCACCTCCAAGTATCAGAATTCCAACTCCACCCCTGAGCACAGAAGCTGGGGCTTGAGTTGGAATCTGCTTTCTCATTTTATTCCCCACCTCCCACCCACAGAGCAAAAATAAAAGATTCTTCCATGACTGGACCTAAACTTGCCACCTTTGCATAATAAAGGAATTGGAAATTGGGGCACCTGGGTGGCTCAGTTAAGTGTCTGATGCCAGGGTCCTGGGATTGAGCCCTGCATTGGTGTCCCTGCTCAGCAAAAAGCCTGCTTCTCCCTCTCCCTCTGCTCCTGCCCTCCCGCCCCTTGCTTCATGTTCTCTCTTTCAAATAAATATATAAAATCCTTAAAAAAAAAAAAAAAGAATCGGAAATGAGAAAAATGATTGTATATTTTTAAAGCCTGGTGGAGAAGACCAGAGGTGCTGGGGAAAAGGGGCTTAGCCCCAGCGCCCAGGCCCTCCCACCCCAACTCCAGGAGAGCTGCTATCTGACAGTAAGCAGGGAAGATTGAATGTGGGAGAGGGGCAAGTCTGGGAGATGGCAACTGGGGAGACCAGTTCCACTGAGACAGGCCCTAAAGTGAACCCCAGAGTGACGCCGCTGCGACCTGCAGGATGGGCCACTGGCTCTGCACCACACCCAGTAAGTCCCTGTGCATAAAGCACCTTACTCATCACAACATACTGTCGTCAGACAAGGAATATGCTGCATTTAAAGAAGGCCAGACCTCAAAGACGGCTTTGGTGATGCATTATTTTTAGAACATGATTAGAAATCGCCATCCATTGCCCGATTTCCTGTTTGCTTCTAATGAGCCTCCTAAAAGACAGCACTGTCTTTCTAAAACAGAATGGTAGCAGCCCACAGAGTTCCAGGAGAGACAGCACAGTCATTGTTGGGAAGGCTTAAGAAAGAAACGGAAGGAAAGGGCAGGGGATGGCCTCCTGGACTGTTTGGACAGGTGCCAGGGGTCAAGAGTCAGGTAGAACACAGTTTTCCAGTTGAAGGACTTTCTGTTGGGCTTGAGAGCCACCATACAATGGCAGACAACATAGCATGCACTGGGGTCAGTGTCCTGTGCATTTCGGAATGTGGGGACGGAAGCCAGCAGCCAAGCATTTGCCTGTGATGACCATCATTGCTCAAGTGTCATAACATTACATAACCTAAATAAATTAGAATTTAGTACGTACCCAGTAGGGTCACAGATCTAGAGCTGTGCGCACTCGAAATAGAAAAAGACAAGATACTGTGAGCCAAAAGTACTGTTCTAGCCAAGGAGACAATACTAAAAGAAGTAAGTGCACACAGGAAAAATATGTATAAACATGGGTGTAATCATGTGCTGTTGGCAGGTCCTTGAGATTCAACATGCAAGGAGCCACTTCTTGAAGAAGAAACCGGGGCATTCTTGGTTCTCTTTTACCTTGAAGGTATAAACGGGATAGCTTAAGAAGAAAATTTCGATAATCCTAGAAATTTGCTGCCAATCACGTGCTGGTTGGTAGCCAAGGGCGTTTAAAAATGGCTACTTCTCTCTCTTGCCTGCTTCCTGATTCGCACATCCTGATTTGTTCTTTCTCCTAAAGGTACATTAGATATCATGCATGCATTTCAAATATGCTGAGAATGGAAGCTTCCAAATGCAAGGATGGTTTCATTTTCTCTTGCTGTAATGCTTCCTCCTGGAAGGGCTTAGTTCTGTGTTTAGAGTGATCAATGACCATCGATTACAGGCCAGTCCCTTTCAAAGAAATCCACTCTAGATGCTCATACTCCTTCACTTACATTATTGCATTATTTTTTAAAAAGATAATGAGGACCCTGAGGCCCTCAAATCCTGTCCACTGGGATGGGGTCTTGGGTGCAGCACTTGGTGGAAGGCCCTGGGTAGCTGAGGGAACCTGAGAACCTGTTAAGTGTCTGTGAGTTGGCAGAGCAGGGTCTTCAAAAATCATCTGGGGTGGGGGGGGAGGGCGGATGGGAGGGGGAAAAAGATCATCTGAGCAAATTTCTTTGCAATTGCTTCCAAAACAATGCCACACAAGCTCTGGTTAGACGCTTTGCCTAACCAACTCGAGATCAACCTGATGTAGGAAAGATGTCATGGTTCAAAGCCAATGGCTAAGAAAGAATTCTTGAGATGTCTTTGGTTTTTTTAATTAAAACACAGGGACAGGACCCGTGGGCAGAAAGAGCTGCATTGGGATCACGAAGAGTGGCCCATTATATACTTTCAGGTTGGCAGGGGTTTAGGGAGAGCGTGTAAGTCTCTAAGGAATTTGGGAGCAAGGTGTCCAGGACCTTGAGGGGGCTAGCTGGTGTTGGGAAAGGGTCATTTATTACTGTCTAATAAAACCTGAGTCACAAGACCCTTCAGATGTATGTCAATGGGCCATATGCTTGGGGGATGATTGCCAACATGTGTCTTGGGGGATAGAGATAAAGGAAGTTTCCAAAGGAATTTTTATACATTAAAATAGATTTATGGGGGGAAAAAAAGTAGACTTACAGGATCCTGGGGATTGGGCTAAGATTGCCTCTTGCCCTTAGCAAAGTATTAACATCCAGGCCGCTGAGTCCCTAGAGGAAGGTCACTCTCCCTGTTTCAAGGACTTGTCAATGGACTGTAGGTAGTAAGGAAATGTAATCAATTTTCTTCTGCCTTTGTTTCCCACATCAAACCAACCTCCGTTTCCTCTTGCACACACGGGTGTGTTCACCCTTGAACATTTTCCCTCGCCGGTTAGGCTGAATGCTTACCTCAAGTCACTCGTGTGTTTTCCGAAATCTGTTTATGCCAGCTGTGCTTGGGTTTTTTCCAGCTTTATTGGGGTATGATTGACCAGTAATGTGATTTTTTTTTTTTTTTTTTCCCGAAGGCGTGCACTGGTGATTGAGCGTGCTCAGACATTGCGAAGCCGCCGAACACAGCCATCATCTCACTTCCTGACCATTTTGCGTGTACGGGGAGAACACTTAAGGTCTACTTACTCTCTTAACAGATTTCAAGTAGGCAGTTCTGCCAGTGCTTTTATGGACAGTGGTGAGTGTGATTGTTTTCACACCACACAGAGGAAGACCCCAGCAGACAAAATGTTCACAGCTTCCGAAGAGCCTATGGTCCGACCACTGGCTCACCCTCCTGTGGATTCTGACTGAGGGAAGGTAAAGACAGAATCCATACGCAGGACTCCCGCTGAGCCCTTTGGGGCTCCCCCCACTTCTCTGGGCAACTCAGAACCACCAGGAGGGAGCCTGTTACATACCCTGAAACCAGAAGTTGAGAATCAGATTCGGAGCCTCAAATTTCTAAACTGCATGAAATAATATGAGTCTGTTGGAACGTCAAACAAGAACAACTTTAAAAAAAAAAAAAAGGTACTTCTCTTTGGCTTACAAATTAGAGAAGAACATTTGTGTTTATTAAAATGACTCAGACTAATTAATTCGTAGCTATCACTTGGAAACACTCAAAGAGGAAAGGTCTGTGTTTATATTTAAAATTTCAAAACAGCACAAGAATTAGGGTGCCAATCCAGAGCTCCGGCAAGTCAGTATTAGTGACTATCTCGGCAGAATTGCATGATGTTTCTTTGAGAAATTGGCACAGCATTAGGGCTTTCATTCAGTATTAAATGTAAAAATTGTATATTGAAGCAATAAATAGAAAATCATTCCCATGTATGTGAAATAAAGTTAGCATGATGTGGCAATCCAGGGCTGTTTATTGTGGAAAAAGAAGAACCTGTCTTGGCGAAGGGGAGCAAATTTTGGCATCCTACGAGAAGTCTTTTTGGCATATTCATTGTTTTAAACTGGCTGTTTTTAAGAAACTAGGGACACTGGAGAAGCTCTGAAAAGAAGGTACCCTTTTGTAAGGGACATTTACATGTATAAGGGAAATCTCCATTTGTAAAGGTGTCTCCCTCCTAAGAGGAGGACAACTAAGTCTCTAGAAGGTCTCATCAAAGGAGAAGGTAAGGACTGAGATCTGCATAACGACCTTACCTTTGTCTGCTGCCCACAGCTGATTATCTGCCCCGACTCCCCATCTCCAACATCTTTTTTGCCTTTGGCTGGAGGTGGTATTATTATGGGATATGTATTTATATTTAATAAATATAATGTATAGGTATTATAGATTGTGTATTAGTTAAATAGTTATTATATGTTGAGCAACTTTTCAAATGCTCATGAGCCTTTTGGATATCCTGTTTTGTAAAGTACCTGTTCAGATCTTTTGTCCATTTTTACTTTTTTATTTTTTAAAATTCATTTTATGTCATCTCCTCACCCAATGTGGGACTTGAACTCGTGACCCCGAGAGCAAGAAACACATGCTCTTCTGACTGAGCCAGCCGGGAGCCATAGATCTTTCGTCCATTTTTACACTGGGGTTTTAGGGCACCTGGATGGCTCAGTTGGTTAAATGTCCGCCTTCAGCTCAGGTCATGATCCCAGGGTCCTGGGATGGAGCCCCGCCTGCTTCTCCTTCTCCCTCTGCCTGCCACTCCCCCTGCTTGTGGTCTCCCCCCCCCCCCCCCCCCCCGTCTCTCTGTCAAATAAATAAAATTCTTTAAAAAAATAAATAAACTGGGGCTTTGTCCCCTTTTATTGATTGGAAAAATTCTACATGTAATCTGGTTACAAAACCTTTGTTGGATATGTGTATTGCCAATATCTTCTCGTCCTGTAGGTTTTGTTTTCTTCACTACCTGACTGCCCTAACATACCTATATAGGCCATAAGTGAAATGAAAGTCTGATGTGTGATAAGACACGGAGTTTTAGTGCTATGCATTTACATGGTGTTGAACTTGCATTTGTTGACTAAACAAATCATTGGGAAGAAAGGTGCTTTATTTATTTATTTAGAAGATTTTATTTATTTGACACACAGAGAAAGGAGGACAGAACAAGCACAAGCCGGGGAGTGGAGGCAGAGGGAGAAGCAGGCTCCCCACTGAGCAGGGAGCCTGATATGGGGCTCGAACCTAGGACCCTGGGATCAGGGCCTAAGCCAAAGGCAGACGCTTAAACGACTGAGCTTTTTTAAAATGGAGTTTAAGCCTCCTAGGTGAAAAGTACCAGCAGAGCAGACACATTCTTCAAATTATTTTTCAATTAAATCATTCATTGTTCAATAAATAGAGGACTGCTAAATTCAGGGTACATTTGTTAAACTCTATAGGGAATATAGAGAACCATAAAAATGATGTTTTTCTTTGAATAGCAGCTCACAGTTCGTAACATACCCTCAGAAATTGTATTTTAACTTACAGATTAGTTTCTCAAATTCTGCATTGCTTATTCATTAATTCAAGAAAAAAAAATCCATCATGTGCCTGCTGTGTGCCAGAGAAAAGCCTTTCAGAACAAGATGGACAGTAAATAATAAATACATAAATGGCAGAATTGCACTAAAACCATAGTCTCTCCTGCCTTTAATAGCATTAACCACCTGCCTTCTGTGAACTTTGGGCAAACTTCTTTGTTTGTTTTAATTTTACTTATTTTGGGGGGCGCCTGGGTGGCTCAGTTGGTTAAGCATGCGCCTTTGGCTCAGGTTATGATCCAAAGGTCCTGGGATAGAGGCCCGCCTGGGGCTCCCTGCTCAGCAGGGAACCCGCTTCTTCCTCTCCCTATGCCTGCCTCTCTGCCTATTTGTGATCTCTCTCTCTCTCTCTGTGTCAAATAAATAAACAAAAATCTTTTTTTAAAAAATCAATATGGTCTAGAAAGTATCTGTTGAGTCTTGAGCCCGATTGATCTGCCCTAACCTCCATCCCACTGTCTTACTCCTTTGATCAGTTTCATGTGTGTCCTTCCAGTGTTTCCTAATAGAAATATGCACAGATGCAAATATTTGTTCTTATTTCTTTCTCACTCTTCCGTAAGACTTGATGTGTTTTATATCGGTACATAAATGGGTGAAGGCGGCTCTTGAATATTGGTGGCTGTGTTGTCTCCTCTTCCCAGGAGGCTAGGATTGTTAGCTCAAAGCCCACCAG
The DNA here is from genome assembly GCF_902655055.1 of Lutra lutra. Taxonomy (NCBI): domain Eukaryota; kingdom Metazoa; phylum Chordata; class Mammalia; order Carnivora; family Mustelidae; genus Lutra; species Lutra lutra. Next base: position 89,856,943 of record NC_062296.1, on the reverse strand, counting down.
GGCCAAACTCAAATTTGTATACAACCAGTTGCTTCAAAAACAGCCACTCAAAGCATATTTTTAGCCATTTAGAGCGTACCTGCTTTACATACGGGGCGAAGCTGTAACCAGCACTTGATAGCCACAGGTAAGACAAACCCTGGGGATACCTAAGCCCCCAAGATGCTGCTGCCCATTGGATGTCTCTGAACCAGAGACTCCCCACCTTGCTTCTGTTCACCATCACCTAGACACATGAGCCCTTTCTCCCAATTCCTGGCTCCCTGGCCACTCCTTTGCTCTTGCCTCCTTCTGGGCAGTGACTCCATGCTGCTGCTTCTGGCAGCTCTCAGGGACTTCCCCCCTCCTACAACTTGTCCAAGTGCTCAAACAAAACTCGTCAAGTACAGTGGACTGTCATTTCATGGTCATGTCTTGTCCTCGATCAGCCCTGAAGTCTTCCATCTCATCCGCATTTTCACCTTACTTTTTTCCCCTAACTTTGTATATTCTGGGCCAAGCCCCCTCCTTCTTTTACATAGCCCCAGAGTACCTCCATCCATGGTACTCCAGATGTGCCCAAGTGTGTTTCACCTGGCTTTTTTGAAAGCACTTGGCTTTTTCCACGCTTTTGCTGTTACAATAACGCCGCAATGCATAACCTTGTACAGTCATCATTTTGTTTGGGTGCATGAAGATCTATGGGGTACGTACCCAGAAGTTGGTTTGCTGGATCAAAGACTCAACACATCTGTATTTTTGAAAAATGTTGCCAAATTGCTCCTCTTGGCAACACACGTGAGAGGGTCTATCTCCCCCCAGTCTCACCATTTACCAGTCTGGCAGGTGAAAGTAAACAAATGTCTTATCTTGTGCTTCTCACATTGTAAATATTGTTAGCATAATGTCTGTTAACATGTCTACCTCTTTCCCTGGATTGTGAGTGGCTTGGAATCTAGGACCATTTCTTACTCATCGTTGCATCTTGCTGCTTAGCCAGCAAAATTTTACAAAATCGCTTCCTCCACCTACCCACAAAAAAACCCGTATTTACAGAGTTGAATTTATCACCACTTCAGCCTAGAGAGACACCCCCTCAGGCCTTTCCATTGTGGTATGTGCTGCCTGACTTTCATGTTCTTGGCAGTATTCTCTAGAGGCTAGGCCTGCTTGGCCCACCCACAGTGGCAGGCCAGAATACACCATTGGCCACACAGCAGCCCTCAACCAGTGCCAGCAGAGATATGGTGTTTAAATATCTCTGAATATTTAAAGCTAATCTTTTCTGGGCATCCCTCTGAGGCACATGGTGGTCTACACTGAGGAATCCTTATGGGAGGACGCTCTTGTTGCCCACAGTGGGAAGTGGCTTGATCATGGACTCCTTATTGGTTTTGCTGCCTTTCCTTCCTTTCCATGCTCACTTCTCCACTCCCTTATTTGAGGTCCCTTGAACCACCTCTCAAATACACAACTTACATTTTCTCAGGGTCTTTTCATAGGGGAAGAGAAATAAAGGCAGTAACCTTCCTTTCCAAATGCAGAAGCCAAGGTGCTGAGAAAGTAAGTGAAACGCTCATGGTACAGCTAACAAAGGATGAATCTGCATTATCTGGCTACTAGAATAGGTGGATTAAAAAAAATTTTTTTTTAATTGTACTTACCGAGAGAGAGAGCACGAGCAGGGGGAGGGAGAGAGAGAGGAGCAGAGGGAGAAGCAGGAACCCCTGCCACCACCCCCAACCCCCGAACAGGGAGCCCAACGCAGGACTCGATCCCGGGACCCTGAGATCATGACCTGAGCCAAAGGCAGATGCTCAACCAACTGAGCCACCCAGGCACCCCTAGAAACAGGCTTTTTTTTTTTTTAAAGATTTTATTTATTTATTTGACAGAGAGAAATCACAAGTAAGCAGAGAGGCAGGCAGAGAGAGAGGAGGAAGCAGGCTCCCTGCTGAGCAGAAAGCCCGATGTGGGGCTCGAACCCAGGACCTGGGATCATGACCTGAGCCGAAGGCAGCGGCTTAACCCACTGAGCCACCCAGGCGCCCCAGAAACAGGCTTTTTAAAATGGAGTTTGTCTTCATAAGAAATTAAAACAACCATCAAGACGTGTAAGAATAGTACAAGAAAACAAAAAAGAAATCTCTGTCTCAGAGATGGTACAAGGTGATACAAAATGAATGGTAAATAAATGAAACGATTCTCATCTACAGTTCTTCTCTGTGCTGGGCATTGTTTCAAGTGCTGTTTGTGTATTGGTTCATTTAACACAAGATCCTATAAGGCAGGTGCATGATTATCTCCATCCCCTGTTGGCAAAGAAAATAAGACACAGAGAGTTTAAGTCACTTGCTGAAAGTCACACTTGCCTGGATCTGACCCCTGGATTTGTGCTCATCACCTTCAAACTACACTGCCTCTGGGGAAGTGCCAGAAAAAATTACAGAAGTGACAGATTACTGTTGGCTTTCAGCAGCAGGGGTCTTGAAAGGAGAACATAGGCTTAGGCCTAATTAAAGACTAATTCTTCTTAGGGCCATCAAAGAACTCATTTATGTCAGCTAGAATATTTTCAGGGGCAGAAACTAAATACCCAAGTAAAAGTGACTTAACCAACAGAGGATTACTAATAAATCTCACAAAATAAGAGATCTGGAAACAAGAGTTTCTATTCTTGGTCAATTCAGAAATTAAGTAACAGGAAAGCAGCAGTGACTCATATATTCATTTTTTATTTTCCACTCAACTTCATCTTCTTTATGGTTCTTTGGTACTACATCAGGATCTTTCCAAGGTTGCCTCAGTTCCGAGTAGCAAGTATTATCAGAAAGGAAAGGAGGAAATAATGTCCCAGAATCCCCCAGAAGACATCCACTTTGGTCCCATTGGTCAGAATTGGGTCACATGATCTACACACAGGGGAAGCTGGGAAAGTCAGTCTCTGGCCTCCTCTGTCTCCAAAATGGAAGGCAGGTTTTCCTGGGGGTGAGGGGTTTTAAAATGGACAGAGACTGGCAGAGAAGGCAACTAATCATGATGTCAATCAGTTAAATTCACGTAGAAGCCTTCTTTACTGGCTGTGCTAAAATTTGGAAAAGCCAGAAACCCAGCTGTTTTTGCAAAGACAGTCAAGGGAAAACAATTTTAGATGATGCTCAGAATCAGGACCAGAGATGGTACCATTTGATAATGTCTTATTTCAGGGCAGGACTTCAGATCAGAAATTAAGACCTGAAACACTCCTGTTCTGAATGGGAAGTCACCGCATTGACCATTTTTAGGAGGCCTCAGAGACTGGCTACGGACCAGAGCCAAAACTGGGATTGCTGGAGTTCGTCAATCAGTGGATATTTGGTGAGTGTTTACTCTGCTTAGAGCAGCGTATTAAGCACTGAAGGAGGAGGGATACGGAGATAATCAGACGTGCATCCTGACCTCAAGAAAGATAAAAATCTAATAATGGTCAATATAAACTGAACACTGTCTGCCAAGCCCGTTTAAAGCAATTTACATTGTTCTACACACTGAAGTGTATATTGAATCCTCGCAGTAACCCTACCAGATAGTTTATATTCATTAGCCCCACTTATCAATATGAAAAATGAGACCAGGAAGGAAATGGAGGCATGGAAAGTTTAAGCAGTTTTAAGATATTCAGTATTTCTTGAATGATTTTATAGAATAAAAACCCAGTTAAGAATTGACAGTAGGGGTCCCTGGGTGGCTGTCAGTTAGGCGTCTGCCTTCTGCTCAGATTGTGATCCTGGGTTGCTGGGAATCAGCCCCACATTGGGCTCCCCGCCCAGACTGCTTCTCCCTCTGCCCCTACCCTGGCTTGTACATGCACACGCGCACATGTGCTCACACGCTCTCTCTCTCTTTCTCATAAATAACTAGGTAAAACAATTGACAACAGTTGGGGCATCTGGGTGGCTCAGTCAGCTAAGCCTCCAACTCTTGATTTTGGCTCAGGTTGTGATTTTAGGGTCCTGGGATCAAAAGAGCCCCATGTCTGGCTCCATGCTCAGTGGGGTCTGCTTGAGGATTCTTTCTCTCCCTCTCCTTCTGCCCCTCCCCTGGCCTCCACGCCCTGTCTCTAAAGTAAATAAATACATTTTAAAAAAAAAAGAATTGATGACAGTGGCTCTAAACTCTCTCAAAAAAGGCTGGATATAATAAATATTGTATGGCACAATAAAGATTGGGGCACACATTGAAACTGACGTTTTTTATTCAAGTGTAATTAACATAAAGTGTTACATTTGTTTCAGATGTCCAATATAATGAATCAGCAGTTCTGTGCATTACTCCATGCTCTTCATATGTGTGTTCTTAATCCCCTTCACTATTTCACCCATTCCCCCCCCCACCTACCCCACCTTTAGTAATCATCAGTTCTCTAGAGTTAAGAGTCTGTTTTTTGGTCTATCTCGTCTTTTCCTCATTTTTTCTTAAATTCCACATATCAGTGAGATCATGCGGTATTTGCTTTTCTCTCATTTATTTCACTTAACGTTATGCCTTCTAGATCCATCCATGTTGTTACACATGGCAAGATTTCAGTCTATTTTACGGCTGAGTAATATTCCATTGTATACATATACACCACATCTTCTTTATCCACTCATCTATCAGTGGACTCTTGGACTGCTTCCATACTTTGACTATCAAATAATGCTACAGTAAACACTGGGGTGCATATATTTTTTCAAATTAGTGTTTTCATGTGCTTTTAGTAAATATCCAGTACTGGAATTACTGGATCCTAAGGTAATTCTATTTTTAATTTTTTGAGGACCCTCCATGCTGTTTTCCACGGTGCCCGTGCCAATTTGCATTCCCACAAACAGTGCATGAGGGTTCCTTTTTCTCCACATCCCCAACACTTGAATTTTTTGTGTTTTTTATTTTAACCATTCTGCCGGATGTGAGGTGAGAGCTCACTGTGGTTTTGATCTGCATTTCCCTGATGATTAGTGACATTGAGCATCTTTTCAGGTGCCCGTCGGCCATCTAGATGTCTTCTTTGGAGAAGTTTCTATTCATGTCCTCTGCCCATTTTTTCAGTTGGATTATTTGGCTTTTTGGTGTTGAGTTGTATATCTATTCTTTATATATTTTTGATATTAACTTACTATTGGATATGTCATTTGCAAATATCTTCTCCCATTCAGTAGTTGACTTATTATTTTGTTGATGGTTTCCTTCACTGTGCAAATCCTTTTTATTTTAATGTAGTCCCAATAGTTTAATTTTGCTCTTGTTTCCCTTGCCAGAGGAGATACTGCTAGAAAATGTTTATATGGCTGATGTCAAAGTGATTATTACTGCCTGTGTTCTAGGGATTTTATGGTTTCAGGTCACATTTAGGTCTTTAATCCATTGTGAGTTTATTTTTGTGGATGGTGTAAGAAAGTGGTCCAGTTTCATTCTTTCATATGCAGCTGTCCAGTTTTCCCAACACCATTTATTGAGGAGAATGTCTTTGTGTATTTCATTGTATATTCTTGCCTTGTTTGTCATAGATTAATTGGCCATATAAGCATGGGTTTATTTCTGGGCTGTCTCTTCTGTTCCACTGATCTACGTGTCTATTTTTTTGCCAATATCATACTGTTTTGATTACTACAGCTTTGTAATATATTTTGAAATCTGGGATCATGATACTTCCAGTTCTTTTTAAGATTGTTTTGGCTACTTAGGGTCTTTTGTGGTTTCATAAAAATTTCAGGATTATTTGTCCTAGTGCTGTGAAAAATCCTGTTGGTATTTTAATAGAGATTGCATTAAATCTTAGATTGTGCGGTGCCTGGGTGGCTCAGTTGTTAGGCGTCTGCCTTTGGCTCAGGTCATGATCCCAGGGTCCTAGGACCAAGCCTCACATAGGGCTCCCTGCCAAGCGGGGAGCCTGCTTCTCCCTCTCCCACTCCCCCTGCTTATATTCCCTCTCTTGCTATCTCTCTCTCTGTGTGTCAAATAAAATAGATAAATAATCTGTAGATTGTTTTGGGTAGTATGGACATTTTAATACATTGGTTCTGTAGTTTTTGGAGTGCATATCTTTTGCCTCCTTGGTTAAGTTTATTCCTAGGTATTTTATTCTTTTTGGTGTAACTGTAAGTGGGAATGTTTTCTTGATTTCTCTGTCTCTACTTCATTATTAGAGTATAGAAATGCAACAGATTTCTGTGTATTAATTTTGTATCCTGCAACTTTACTGAGTTCATTTATCAGTTTTAGTAATTTTTTGGTGGCGTCTGTTTGATTTTCTATATATAGTATCATGTCATCTGCAAATAGTGAAAGTTTTACTTCTTCCTTATCAATCTGGCTGCCTTTTATTTCTTTTTTCTTGCCTGATTGCTGTGGCTAGGACTTCTAGTACTCTGTTGAATAAAAGTGGTGAGAGTGGACATCCTTATCTTATTCCTGACTTTAGAGGGAAAGCTCTTGGTTTTCACATTGAGTATGATGTTAGCCCTGTGTTTTTAATATATGGCCTTTATTACATGAGATATATTCCTTTTTTTAAAAAAAAGATTTTATTTATTTATTTGAGAGAGAGGAAGAGAGCACAAGCAGGGAGGCAGAGGGAGCAGGAGAAGCAGGCTCCCTGTTAAGCAGGGAGCCCCACATGCAGGGCTTAATCCCAGGACCCTGAGATCATGACCTGAGCTGAAAGCAGATGTTTAACTGACTGAGCCCCCCAGGTGCCCCAAGGTATGTTTCTTCTGATCCCACTTTTTCTTCATTTTGTTGATGTGGTTAATGACATTGATTGATTTGTGAATATGGAACCATCCTTGCATCCCCAAAATAAATCCCACCTGATTGTTGTGAATGATCTTTCTAATGTATTGTTGGAGTGGGTTTGCAAATATTTTCTTGAGAATTGTGAATCTGCCTTCATAAGATACTGGCCTGCAGTTGTCTTTTTTTGTGGTATCTTTATCTGGTTTTAGTATTAGGGTAATGCTAGCCTTGTTGAATGAATTTGGAAGCTTTCCTTCCTCTTCTATGTTTTGGAATAGTTTGAGGAGAATAAGTATTAACTCTTTAAATGTTTGCTAGAATTCACCTATAAAAGCTATCTGGTGGGGCGCCTGGGTGGCTCAGTGGGTTAAGCCGCTGCCTTCGGCTCAGGTCATGATCTCAGGGTCCTGGGATCGAGTCCCACATCGGGCTCTCTGCTCAGCAGGAAGCCTGCTTCCCTCTCTCTCTCTCTGCCTGCCTCTCCGTCTACTTGTGATCTCTCTCTGTCAAATAAATAAATAAAATCTTTAAAAAAAAAAAAAAAAAGCTATCTGGTCCTGGACTTTTGTTTGTTAGGAGTTTTTTAATCAATGATGTATCAAATTGACTTTTAAAAAACAGCCAGGCTTAGCTCAGGATAGGCAAGTAGAGAAATGAGCAACCAAGGTGGTGCAACAGATAGGATTTTCCCAATTTCCATGACCATATGGGAGCCCCCAGCACAGGGTCTAGTTCATTGGTAAGAAGGAGCCTGTAAGGTCATTGTCTGCCAAGGGGGGAGTTTCACCTGATTCAGCGAGCCAGGACTGTAGCCAGGAGGCCAGAGACCTTCAAAACATTCAAGAGTCTAGTAAAGCCTGCTGTCCAGGCTCAAAGGACAATTCCCAGAATCCTGTGTCAACAGAACCTGAAGATCCAAAGTAGCTTCTAGAGATGCTGAGTGGCCTCGGCCTGCAGATTTACAGCCACAGATGAGTTCAGAATGAAAACATCGCATGGGCTCTCGCAGCAGCATTGAGCCTTTTCCTTCAAATTTAGGGTGACCAGTTCATCTGGGCTTGCCTGGATCTCTCCCTGTATCAGCAGTTAAAGTTCCACACCCTGGAAAACTTCTCAGTCCTGGGAATACTGGACTTGTTGGTCATTCTACAAATCTAGGTTGCCCTGACAACCCAATGGATGGATATCAGAGAAGGAAAAGTCAGAGAGATTAGAGAGAGAGAATTTTGCCCCTCTCTCAATAATAAAGTCTCATAACAGAACCCACTGAAGGCAGAATAAAAAAGTTTTCTGTAAACACTGGATTTCCTTGGAATCAGGAGATTCTCTGCTTATGGATGTTCTAGCACTCAAGCTGTTCAAAATGGTAGCCACTAGCTACATATGACTACTGAGCACTTGAAATGTGCAATTTTGAATTGAGACATGCTCAGAAAAAATGTAAAACAATTGCTAGATTCGAAGACTTACTACAAAAAAATAAAATAAAATGTAAAGTCTCTCATTAAATCTCATTATGCTTTATAGTGACTACTTGTTGAAATGATAATTTTCTGGATATATTGAATTAAGTTAAATGTAGTGTCAAAATCAACTTTACCAGGCTTTTTTTTTTTTTTTTACTTCTTTTAATGTGGCTGTTAAATTTTTTAATTACATGTATGGCTTACATTACATTTCTGTTGGACAGTGCTCTTCTAAAATGATTATTCCGGCAAGAATGTCTCTATTGAGAAGGATTCTTTTTGTGTGCTATTGTTTACAAAACGAAGTTAAAACATTAATTAGTTAAAATTGTGCAAATCATGCAAAGGCCTTCAGGGAGGTTGGTAATGGGAACTGTATTGCCTTGTAGGCGTTGCCGTGGAGCTGTTTCAGGCAGAAATGCTGCCCAGAACACACTCATGCTTTCTTGTGACCAGTGACTCCAGGCCAAGCTACAGTGCATATAAAAATAACACCAATGAGTTCATTGTTCTGAACTTATGGCCAAATGGACTGCTGGCTCTTTCCATATAGTCTGAATCTTTTATGACCAAGGGATACAAAACACATTTTTTAAAGCAGTAGCGAATGCAATCCAAGTCTTTTTTTTTTTTTTTTTAACTTGAGTATTGAGCAATTTTTGGCTCTCTAAAGATGGTAACGATGAGGGTGCCTTATATTTGTATAAATTTTTCTATTTTCAAAGTTCTTTACAGTTTTCCTTTTATTTCCATTTGAATGTGACTATATCCCCATGAGGCAATCTGAGCTGTTGTTTTATGCACATTTTATGGTTGGGAACCATCGCAAGTCTTCTTAACTCTGTTGGGCGTTCTGTTGGCTACACCCAGTGTTGTGACGGAGTCTGCCCACTCGCAGAAGCCAGTTAGGCACGTCTCTGCACAACCAGGGTTCCCAACACGTTGGCAGCTTCAATGCAGCCTCAGTGTGAACGTGGATATCACAGTAATGGGCAAATGCTACTGACCCGATTCGTTTATTTTGTTGTTTGTTTGGTTATGTTCTGGACTGCCATTCATTAAACATTTATAGGCACACTGCTAGGTACTCCCCCAAGGTCAAGAGCACTTTAGGATGAGAAGACCAGCTTTAGAAAACTTGAATAGGGACCCCAGTGCTCTAAGTTCCAGCACAGAGTTCTATAGAGATTAGATTCTTTTAAGGTGAAAAGAATCCTGCTTACCCAGAGGAGGCAAACAAAGCCACACTCAGGTAGAGCCGAGCCTGCGCTTCACGTGAAAAGAGGGAACTCTCCCTCCCAGCTCCCCCACAGTTGTTGGCTCCTCTGTCTTTCTGTTCTTCGTCTCTCCCTCCCCACCCTCCTTTCTGTTCCTCTTTTCTGTTGATCTCTATCTGCCTTTGCGGTGTGTATCTTGTAAGGAAGGAAGAACACATTTCTGGGTTCTTAGCTAAGACCCTTGCAGTAAAAAACAGATGAACAAGAGAAAAACAAACAGAAGTTTATTAACACATATACCTTATCTATATGTGGAAGAAACCTGGAAAGATGAGTAACTCCCTGGCGTGGCTCAGAATTCAGGATTAAATATCATCTTAATAGAAAAAGGGGAAGAGGGAGGGAGGCCACTTAGGGGAGAAGAAGTGATTTGGGGGAAAGATGAACAGGCCCTTAGAATAAAAAATGGGAGAGAGGGCCATTTGTAACAAAGCTTGAAGTTTCTGTCCCATGACAAGAGTCAGTCTTCTTGGGTTGATGAAACTCCTTGGATGGGAATTTATGACAGTTGAACTCCCTTTGGACAATGTATTTTTAGGCAGACAAGAGGCATTCAGAGAAAACTTCCCCCTGCATTTGCTGTTGTTGGGGTGCCTAGAGCTCAAAATCATCAGTATCCCAAAAATCACGAGTTTGGGAACACCATGTCTGGACCTCCTGCCGTCATATTTGGGGGTGACCCATTCTAGTACCCTTCAGTCTCTGTCATCCACACACAAATACCCCATTTTTACTGCCTAGGTAACTATGGGATAGAAGTTAGAAATTCAAAAACCAAATGACAGCCCTGCCATGGCTTCATCCAAAGAAAGCTGGGACAAAACGCTTCATAGCCTTCAGTGGGAAAAAAAAAAAAAATCGGGTACTAAATTCCCTGGTGAGGGGGGGAAACTTTGAAACTGGATAAGAAACGAGAAACTGGATATAAAGAACTGTATATACCGGGGCGCCTGGGTGGCTCAGTGAGTTAAGCCGCTGCCTTCGGCTCGGGTCATGATCTCGGGGACCTGGGATCGAGTCCCGCGTCGGGCTCTCTGCTCAGCGGGGAGCCTGCTTCCCTCTCTCTCTCTCTCTCTGCCTGCCTCTCTGCCTACTTGTGATCTCTGTCAAATAAATAAATAAAATCTTTAAAAAAAAAAAAGAACTGTATATACCTAAAATGAAAACACTTCAGTCATCTGTGGTTGTCTCATATCACATCAAGCCTAGTTTTTTTTCCCCCTTACTTCATTATTTCCAAACAAGAGAGCCAGATTAGATAATCACATATGAATTTCAGATTGTGCTTGCTTAACTGAAGTTTGCTCTTGCCACTCACTGGAAACAAGCTGCTAGGAGATGAGTTATTCTAAATGCACACCTCTGGGCCGTCATTTGGCTTTAATTCATCTCCTCCTCCCCCATGCATCAGTGAACTAAGAAAAATGCTTTGGGAATGCTTCTAACTCTAAACTTCAGTTAATTCTCAAGTTTGCATATTAGCCTGGAAATCAGTCGGTGCCAAAAATAAAAATAAAAATAAAAAAGGCCAAGAACCAGAGGTCTCAAACTGTATGCCATTGGTCCATAAACAGATGGCCAGATGTTGTCTTATCACAGTGCCTTTCTATGTGTGTTGCTAAGGAAAAGCTGACATTGAAAAATTAGGAAGCTTTTGATAAAAGTACAGATTTGGGGCTTTCCTTTAGGGGTCAGAAGCTGTCATAATGGACAGGCGCTCCCTCGAAGTAAGGGTAAATAGAGCTTTACTCCTTTCTGTTACTTGTTTGCCTTGGAGACGCATTTAGGCTTGCAACCCTGCGATAGAACAAAAAAAAAAAAAAGCATCTTACCACCCTAAACTGATAAGAAGTAAAGGCCTAAATCATGTCATGTCCCTTTTTGGATTTTCTTTCTTCCTTTTTTATTTTTAAAGATTTTTTTTATTTCTTTATTTGACACACAGAGAGAGAGATCTCAAGTAGGCAGAGAGGCAGGCAGAGAGAGAAGGGGGAAGTAGGATCCCTGCTGAGCAGAGAGCCTGATTCAGGGCTCGATCCCAGGACCCTGAGATCATGACCTGAGCCGAAGGCAGAGGCTTTAACCCACTGAGCCACCCAGGCGCCCCCTTTTTGGATTTTCAAGACCCTCTATGTTCAGGTTTGCAGCCGGCCTCTCTAACCCAGGGACGATTATGGTTAGGGATCCACTGCAAGACAAAAGCTTTCTTGTGACAGTGTTGACATCCGACACGAACTGATGGGAAGCTGTGTATTGTCTTTATTTTTCCCATTTAGCGAGGACATTCACACATGTAGCTGCAGGAATATGATGCATTCGACTCTCTGGTATTGCCCCCAACCCTACTGGTCGTGTTTGGTACCATACGGCCCAGACACATTCCCTTTATTTTTTTTTTTTTAAAGATTTTATTTATTTATTTGACAGAGAGAGATCACAAGTAGACGGAGAGGCAGGCAGAGAGAGAGAGAGAGGGAAGCAGGCTTCTTGCTGAGCAGAGAGCCCGATGTGGGACTCGATCCCAGGACCCTGAGATCATGACCTGAGCCGAAGGCAGCGGCTTAACCCACTGAGCCATCCAGGCGCCCCGACACATTCCCTTTAAAAAGTCCCCCAAATCCTACAGTCCAAGTATATCTCACCCTGGAGGTTTCTGACAAGGACCTTGACAGAAATATGTGAAGCACTCAGAACAGTGTCATCATTTAGGAAGTACTAGATAACTGATTGCTGTTAAACAGTTACAATAATACTGTTCCCAGTCCTTAAGGAGTTTATAAGTAGGGAACAGGGGTCAGAAAAGTACAAATGGGGGCGCCTGGGTGGCTCAGTGGGTTAAAGCCTCTGCCTTCGGCTCAGGTCATGATCTTAGGGTCCTGGGATTGAGCCCCGCATCGGGCTCTCTGCTCAGCGGGGTGCCTGCTTCCTCCTCTCTCTCTGCCTACTTGTGATCTCTGTCTGTCAAACAAATAAATAAAATTTAAAAAAAAAAGAAAGAAAGAAAGAAAGAAAAGCACAAATGGCGATATTGTGGCTAGAAGTGGCCTATACGTGCTGGTCAATGGTAGCTCCTTCGTGGCAGGAAGAGGAAAGTAGTTTTAAGCATATGGTGGTCTAATATCGCATTTTAAGTGGCTTGCCACACTGATCTGTGATGAATTCAGCACACACACACACACACACACTGCCATTGCTCAAAGCATTTAATAAAGTCTATTATAAACAGAACCTTGAGTTGGGAGCAGTACTTGGGTGGAAAAGGGAGCAGGACCACCCAGTGCCAAAAAGAGTGGCCATGAGAGTGGGTAAATAACAGAGACGGGTCTTGGATTAGGCAGAACCAGGAGGATTAAACGGAGGGATCCTGGGCTTCCAAAATTAGTGTGAATTTTCACTTCAGTCTTCAACGCAAGGTGGAAGTGTGTAGAGGGCTTCACAGTGCTGACACTTGGGTTGTTTATATCAATACCATTACTGCACAGCTGATGTCACCATGTGCAGAAAAACTTTAATCTTTCTACCTCCCTGCACTAAAGGACAAACCCCCCCCACCTTCCTCAGTGCTTTGAAAGCACTGTCAACATAATACTAACCTGTGTTACAAATATTTTTGTTAAATAATGTATTTGTATATGTGTATGTCTCTGTATGTGTTGATATGTATATGTGTATATAGTCCATATTTTTTTCTTCTCCTGGATAAGGATAAAAATTTCTCAAGGCATCCCTATCAAAATACCAAGAGCATTTTTCACAGAACTAGAACAGATAACCCTATAATTTGTACAGAACCACAGAAGACCCCAAGTAGCTAAAGCAATCCTGAGAAAGAAGAACAAAGCTGGAGGTATCGCAATCCCAGAGTTCAGGACACACTACAGAGCTATAGGAATCAAAACACTGTGGCACTGGCACAGAAACAGACACATCCATCCACAGAACGTAATAGGGAACCCAGAAATAAACCCACGCTTACACGGTCAATTAATCTACAACAAAGGAAGAAAGGATATCCAGGGGAAAAAGATAGTCTCTTCAACAAATGGTGTTGGAAAAACAGGACCACTTTTTTTTTTTTAAAGATTTTATTTATTTATTTGACAGACAGAGATCACAAGTAGGCAGAGAGGCAGGCAGAGAGAGAGGAGGAAGCAGGCTCCCTGCAGAGCAGAGAGCCCGATGCGGGGCTCAATCCCAGGACCCTGAGACCATGACCTGAGCCGAAGGCAGAGGCTTTAACTCACTGAGCCACCCAGGCGCCCCCAGGACCACTTTCTAACACCATACACAAAACAAACTCAAAATGGATGGAAGATCTAAACATGAGATCTGAAACCATAAAATTCCTAGGAGAGAGCGCAAGCGACAGTTTGTCTGACTTCGGTAATAGCACCATTTTTCTAGATGTGTCTCTTCTGGCAAGGGAAATAAAAACAAAAATATACTATTGGGACCACACACACACACACAACTTTTAGACAGAGAAGGAAACCATCAACAAAACAAAAAGTCAACCTATTGAATAGGAGAAAATATTTGCAAATGACTATTTCCAATAAGGGGTTAATATCCAAAATATATGAAGACCTTATACAAATTCAACACACACACACACACAAAAACAATCCAATTACAAAATGGGCAGAGGACCTGAATAGACATTTTCCCAAAGAAGACATCCAGATGGCCAACAGGCATGTGAAAAGATGCTCAACATCACTCATCAGGGAAATGCAAATCAAAACCACAATGAGATTATCACACCAGTTAGAATGGCTAAAATAAAAATGACAAGAAATAATAGTGTTGGCAGGGGTGTGGGGACAATGGAACCCTCGTGCACTGCTGGTGGGAATGTAAATTGGTACAGACACTGGAAAACAGTATAGTGGTTCTTCCAAAAATTGAAAATAGAAATACCATACGATCCAGTAATTCCGCCACTGAGTATTTACCCAAAGAAAACAAAAATACCAAATTGAAAAGATAGGTGCACCCCTGCATTTACTGCAGCATTATGTACAACAGCCAGAGTATAGAAGCAATGTTAGGTGTCCATCAATAGATGAATGGATAAGGAAAATGTAACAGGTACATACACATGCCGCACAATGGAATATTACATAGCCATTAAAACGGAGATCATGCCATTTGAATCAAAATGGGTGGACCTAGAGGGTATTATGCTACATGAAATAAGTCAGACAGAGAAAGACAAATACCATGTGATTTCACTCATAAGTGGAATCTTAAAAAAAGAAAAAAAGGATAAAACAACCAAAAGCAGAATCAAACCTATAAATACAGAGAATAAACCGACTGGTGCCAGAGGGAAGAGAGGTGGGGAGTTGGGCAAGATGGGTGAAGGGAAGAGGGGGGCCACAGGACTCCAGTTATGGAATGAGTAAGCATAGGGAACACAGTCAATGATATTGTAGTAGTCATATAATGGAACGGATGGTAGCTACACTTGTGGTGAACACAGCATGTCCTGTAAACCTGTCAAGTCACTAAGTTGTACACCTGAAACTAATGTAACGTTGTGTCCACTCTACTCAGAATTCACGTGCTCAATGATGGCAAAAGAAAAAAAAATTTCTCAAGGCAGAGACAGTATCGTCATTGATTTGTCACTCCAAAGTCTCTGAAGACAGTCAGTGTTTGTTAAATGACTTACATAGTCAACTTGACTCGGCTCATCTTTGTTTCACTCTGCCGCCTCTCAAGGAGTGGAAACTCTAGCCCTTGAAGGACCAAGGGCCTCTCTAGGTGGTCATGGACAGGGCCACAGAACTCAGGCAAAAACTACTTTGGGCAGTTCCCTAAGGCCCTGGGTTGTTGGGTCAGTCCCATTTGGTAACAATCCCATAAAATAGCTCCAGGAGTCATGGGCCTCTCTTTTAGAGTCTTCAGTTTGGATGACTCCCCACTCAGATGGTTTCCTTGGCTTTTCCTCTGCTTAATTTTAGTTCCTCTCTTGCTCTAGCTTCACCTTTATCCCTTCTTCCCCCTAAGAACTTTCTTGAACTTTCTTCTGTTCTTTTTGTCCCCGTTGTATCTCCACTCTTACTTAATATCTTTGCACATAGTTCCTGGTCCAGTGACGAAACCCATCTCCAAGTCAACATTCATTCATTCAGTAGTTTATGTATCAAGTATTCAGTACCCACGATGTGCTGGTGAAAAGAGCGAAAAGCAGACGTGGTCCCTACTTTCATGGAACTCACAATCTCATGAGGGATTCAAGTTTAATCAAATAACTATGTAAATAAGCATATGATTGCAAACCTCAGAAAGCCTATAACCAAGGCAGCTGACCTAGACCAGAGGTTGGGCAAGGCTTGCTTGAGGAAATGCCTTGAGTGCCGAGCCATGAAGGGTAATGAGGCCCTGGGGGAAGAGAAGGGGCAGAGGATTCCAGATAAAGGGAAGACTGTATTCTTAAGGTCCTGCAACAGGTGGGAGGAAAGCATGACCAAGGAACAGACCAGTCAGTGTGGTAAGAACCCAGACAGTGGGCCAGTGAGGAAATAAGGGCCAGACGCCACTGGGTCTCATTATCATGGTAAGAATGAACACAAATGAGAAATCTCAAATGCACCCCAAAAGGGAGTACAACTGTCACACACACATTATTACTGAACAGCAACACTTAGTTCCAAAGGAAAAGCTACTAGACAATAGAAATGCATTTTATGGTTGTTTTTTATTTCCCTAGGTAATGACGACAGATTTGCCTCTCTCCTTGTGTGAAGGGAAGTTCTAGAAAATTATTGTCGAACTCGCTCTGAAAGTATTCTGGTTCATTCTAGTGTGTTTGAAACGCTCAGTGGAAAAAGGTTTAAAACCCACTCACCACCCCCTGTAAGTCAAATTGAGCTGAGCAGACTATAAAATTACAGGCTCTGGGGAAACAGAGACTCCGTTCTAATTGCCCATTGATCAAAGAAGAGAAAGAGAATAAAAGTAAGTGCGTTGTTAGCATCTCTGCTGAAATAGTTTCTCTTCCTGATTGGAAGGTAATTGTAACAAGATGAGGCATGAGCATGTCATATATGTAGCATGACCGTGGTGTGGTTTCGTGAAAATTCTAGCTGGAAGATGAACAAACCCACATCCCTTGTGACTGCTCTGGCCTGGTGATGATCAGGCTTTGAGATGCAGCCCTTCCACTTATAAAGACGTGTGGGGAGGAAATTCCGGCTGAAACACAGATCACGTTAAAGAATATTTGCATTTCAGAGCCTCTGCTGGTCTCTGTGCTGCTGGGAGTTCACATTTGGTGTAAGAGGCCATTTTATTTATGGCAGCATCTAGCTGTGCCAAGCATGCCCCTAGATCTTGCAAGTGGGGAACAAAGCTGTTCTGATTGGTAAAGTCCCAGGGCAGGGAAAATCCTTGTGGGTTGTATTGCCTTTAGGAAAATGTTTTCTTCCTAAAAGTGTATCTGAAGTATATTGTCTACAACAAATTTGGTTCTTCCTTGGGACATATGTTTTGTTCAAGAACTGTTCTTGCCTCATTCTAGCGGAGGGTGGCCATCCATTCCAGACGGTTCCACTAAGGCCCTATACCCTCCTGCTGTTGTTACTTAAACTGAGAAGGTCCACCTTGAGGAAACCATTGTAGATGAGAGTATTTTATCTGTGGTTGCCCAGGTGTGAAATGGTGGCGGATCATAAGATTAAACCGAGGCATACGGATTGGGGAAGGGATTCTGTTGGAAGTAGGGCTGACCGAGACTCACACAATAAATGATTAAGGCTCTGAGGATGGAAGGAGAAGGCAGTTCTCATCTAAAGGTTCAACTGGAGAAGGATTTGTTTCCAAACTCACACAGTCATTGGCGGTGTTCTGTTCCCTGTGGGTTGCTGGACTGAGGGCCTCCGTTGCCTGTGGGCTGTTAGCCGGAGGCTGCCCTCGGCTCCTCACTGTGTGGTCCTCTCCAAATGACAGCACACATGTTGGCAGCTTGCTTCTTCAAAGCCAGCAAGGGAGAGTCTCTTAGCAAGACAATTAAAATCCTGTCACCTTTGCCATCTTCTGTTGCTTAAGAACAAGCCACGTTTACTTACACCCGAGGGAGGAGGATTATGGAAGAGAAGGGATTCCAGGAGCTGGGGGTCAAGAGGCCCTACCCTAGAATCTGTCTGACTCAGGCAGAAAAGTTGGAGAAGCAAAACTTTAAGCTTTTAATATCTTAGCTGTAATAATTTATCAGTCAAGAAACGGATTTGGTGCTGGTTATATGTGCAGAGTACAATAAGGCAGAAGTAGAGACTTTCCCTTCATGGGTCAAGACACAACCTGTTTAAAAGGGAACAGGTAACACTACGCCGACTTGAATAATAATAATTGTGTTGTTTCTGAATCCTTCTGTTGAAAATGTAAGAGCAACTGGAAGAGAAGGGCCTTAGCAATACAAACATGAGGGAGGGACAGAAGCTGTAGGAAGAGTCTAGAATTGGTCGGGAAAATGAATGAGAAAACAAAGAGGAGAGAGAGGCTCAGACTCATCTCCCCTCTGAAAATACAAGCGTCCTGTTCCATCTCTAACTTGTCGATGCAGTTCATTCCCTCGCCCAGATTTTGTCAGACTTCCAGATTCTGAGAGAGTATTGTTTGTCCGTGAGGTGATCCTGCGTAGTAGCTGCTTCCATGGACCCTGCCGCTCACTGCTTGGCTCTGGTCTCCCGCACTGTCCCATATCAACAGGGCAAGTAGTCACACCCTGCAAATGCTCGGACTATAAAATAGGATCATAAGAACACCTACTTCCCAGAGCTGATGAACACGCTGCATCATGGAACAAGCCGCAACATGGAACGCGCTTCGCCCAAACACAGCAAATGCTTCCTAAAGCGAAGATACTGCTGCTGTTCTTTGAACCAGCGTTGCTTGGGTGTCTGTCATGGGTATGGTTAGACCATCTCTTTCACCAACCAGCTTATCCTAGGACTATTTGCAGACTTCATCATGGGCTCCCATATTTGACGATGGCCATTGCTATGGCCTTGATAATGAAATACTTGGCCATCTCAAGCACTTTCTTTTCTCAAGGAAAAAAAAAAGCCCTGACTCAGTGGATCATAAAGGTCTATATTGATCTCAAATGACTATAATTCATTGCAACAGCACTTAATGGATGTGGTTCAACCAGTTAATTCCGCCCCCCTCTTACCCTCAAGGAGAAAAAGCTCTCCAGTCCTTCGTTGGTCATGGAGAGGTAATTAGCATTTCCAGAAGGCCTGATCTGTAACGTAAAATCTCTCTCACCCATCGTGGTAGCTCACCTTTCTGCCTTCTGACTGTGAAATTCAATCACATGTTTATCCTTCATTTTGTCTCTCCCTTAGAAGGTCAAACTAGACTCATGGTCATCGTTCCAGTATTTAAAATCCTTTAGTTTCAGTAACCCCTAGGCCCTAGAGAAGGCCTTACAGTCTGAGGTTTGTTACTCGGTTTGGACATGAACTTCTGACATAGCACCTTCCTGCTCAAGGTGGTAGCTCGCTGCCACACCCTGAGCTACATTTTTGTCTTTGCTTTACCAAATCCGTCGCCTACTGCTATTCTGCAAAGCTGAGTGGAAAGCAGTGCTTCTCAGACTTTAATCCCCTGGAAATCTTGCTGAAGTTCAGATTCTGATTCCGTGGGTCTGGGGTAGGACCCAAGATTCTGCATTTCTGACAAGCTTCCAGGTAGGGATGCTGCAGATCAAAGGACCACAACTTTGAGTAGAAAGGATTTAAAGGACAGGTGCCAAAACCAGTTGCAAAACCCAACTGAAATGAGCCTCTTGGGAGATTCCAAACCACTCTCAACTGTGCAGTCTGCACTTAAGGCTGAAATTCAATCCTGGCTGCCCTGTGAGCACCACCTGTCATAACGTTGCCTAAACAGAGGTGTCCTGTGGCTGATGGCACCTAAGAAGGAACATCGGCATTATTTATAATCCGTCTTTTAAAAACAAAAGCCATCATTGAGCCAAAGGGATGTCACCTCATATTTCTGGTTGTAAAAATTGGATTTGGGTCGGGGGGGAGGGAGAAATTATATCATTAATCTTCTATTTATGCTCAGAAGAGAATGTGCATCCTATCCCCCAGCTCTGATCTTGAGGCTGTTTCCTGAGGGCATGTGTTTTTTTTTTTACCTTCTGCCAAGAGCAACAGATGACCAGAGATGGGCCCAGAGATGGGTTTGAATGAGCTGTGATCTTTCAGAGCCCATATTAAGTGGTTGCAAAAAATGCCCTATGAAATCAATGGGTTGAGCAATTTTTTTTTAAAGATTTTATTTATTTATTTGACAGATAGAGATCACAAGTAGGCAGAGAGGCAGGCAGAGAGAGAGGAGGAAGCAGGCTCCCTGCTGAGCAGAGAGCCCAATACAGGGCTCAATCCCAGGACCCTGAGATCATGACCTGAGCCGGAGGCAGAGAGTTTAACCCACTGAGCCACCCAGGCGCCCCTGGGTTGAGCAATTTTGCAGCCAATTCCCGAAAATGGGAGAGAGAATGACGGACATAGCCCCATCTCTATATGATTTGAGAAGAAAGGAGAATCCAGCAGGCCCTTTAGAATTATGTATCACAAGCTTAGGTCGGTGTCCAAATCACTGGGAACTTTAAAAACACTGATCCTGGAGTCTTACCCGCGGAGTCTGATGTAATGGTCTAGGGTGGGCCCAGGTGGTTCTGATGGGCAGCCAAGGCTGCCAATCACTGTTCTAGACCAGTGAGTCTCAAAACCGAGCATCCAGATTAGTTGGAAGTCTCCTTAAAACCGATTCCTAGATCCTAGGCCCAGAGTTCCTGATTTAGTAGGTTTGGGATAAACCTGAGAATACGAATTTCTAATAAGTAAGCAGGTGCTGCTGCTGTTGGTGGTCTTAAGACAAACATTAGAACACTCTTCTGGACCTGGGGCAGGTCAGTTCTGACCTTGAGATCAAATCCTGCCCTCCCGCTCTTTTTCTGAACATACTTTTACTGGAACACACCCTCTCCCATTTGTTTACATAATGCCTAGTTGAGTCTTTGCAGCAAAGACCCTTTGGCCAGTAAGTCCTAAAACATTTACTGTCTGGTCTTTTTCAGAAAAAGTTTGCCAACCCCTGCTCTGGGTGCAATGGGTTTTCAACAGGGAAAGTACATTATCTGTCTTCACATTTTTACTCTGTAGAGAGCTGGGTTACGAGAAGTGTTGGTAGCCACAGGAAAACAGAACAGAAGGGGAAAGGGGATCCAGGGAAAGGGATCACGAAGGTGTTTCAAAATTTACCAAACTACAGTATTACCCCCTCTCTCTTTAAACGAACTCAAGATGATAATATATTTGTTATTCGTTTAGCCCAGTGGTTCTCAAAGTGTGGGCCCTGCCCCACGGCATCACCATCACATGGAACTTGTGGAAATGCAAATTTTCAGGCCCCATTGAGATCAACAGTTCCAGAAACGCTGGGGGTAGAGCCCGGCAATCTGTTGGAGCCACGTGACTTTGATACATGCTCAAGTTTGAGAACCACTAACACAGGGCCCCGAGATGACAAAAGCAGATGCGCTTTATTTAACCCGCAATCACAAGATGAAAACAGTGTTGCCTTGTTCTCTGAGTTAATTCATCACTAAGTTTCTGAACCTATCAGTTTCCGTGAAGATCTAAACAAGTGGTATGACTTCTCAAAGAAATACTCAGGTTAATCCAAACAACCGGAAGTTGGAGGCAGGTGCCAGTTAGAGCAGGGCCTCAAAGGTTAGGGTAACACCACCAAATGGAGGGTTTGTGAGGACCCAGATGGCCGGGCTCCTCCCGGACTTCCTGATTCAGGGGCTTTCAGGTGGACCCTGGTGATTTGCTTTTTTTACAAGTTCCCAGGGGCTGCTGATGCTCCCAGTCCAAGGACCACACTCTGAAAACTGCTGAATTGACGTATTACCTTCAGCATTACGTAAAAAATGGACTTTCTTACAAGCTCTGAGTGTCCAAGAAGAAAAGCATGAAGGGGTATGTGGTGGCTCTAAGGAAGACTCGGTGTTTTTCCTAAACCTTTGTCCAAGCGTGAGAGCAGAAAAGAAAGGCTGAGGTGGTGCTCTGGGGTTTGAATCACGGGGAAACCCCAGTTGCAAAAATCCTGCGTTTCTTCGGACAGGTAGCAGATTGGAAGTCGGAGCTAGCAGCAGGGGGCAAATTATTTTCTTCTCTGGGAAGCTGTAATTAGTGCAGACTTGACATTGCTTGGAAGCTCCAGCTGGCTTGAGTAGCTGTTTTCCATATTAGAACTGTTTGTGAAGCAGAAGTTGAAAGGAGCGCCTACACCGTCACGGCGATGGGAAATCAAAGACATTCTGAAAGTAGAAAGCTAAAAGTTCGCAGGCGTCGAGACTGAGAGCAGATGAGTCCCGAGTGTGCGGTCTCTCGTTGGCCCATGTGCTTCCTGCTGTCTTAATTGCTCCCCACCGTTTGAACGTGCCGCGCTGGTATCATACAGGGCGGCTGACAAGCTTTCTCTCTCTGCGTCTCTTGGCTTGGCTTTCCTTTGTGTTCCCTCCATTCTCAGGCATGCTTTTAGTGGCCGCAAGCTTTCCCAGGTTTGTCTTTGCAGTAACCTTGACCAATAAGAGCTTCTCTTCCCCAGTCGTTGAAATCCGAGTCCAGGGATTGGCTCTGGTGGGATTGGCTTTGGTCTAAGCCTTTCCCCCCGGATCATTCAGTCCTGTGGATG
Organism: Lutra lutra; assembly: GCF_902655055.1. Classification (NCBI taxonomy): domain Eukaryota; kingdom Metazoa; phylum Chordata; class Mammalia; order Carnivora; family Mustelidae; genus Lutra; species Lutra lutra. Next base: position 89,834,739 of record NC_062296.1, on the reverse strand, counting down.
GACACTTCTGGGATTGTCCCTGGTTGCTCTGGATGGTGTCACCCTTACCCCTCGGCCTTAACCCAGACCCCTTGGCCTGGGAGTGGCTAAGGTATGGTCTCTAGAAGACAACCAGGGGAAGGGGAGCTAAGAGGTACCCCCACAGTGGTCCACTTCAGCCTCTCTTCTTTGGGGGAATGGGACACGACTGCTTTCTTGAGACTCAGGAGCAAAGTGTTTTATGCTAGCCTTCATTTTTAGAATCTTCAGGTCGTGCAGAGGGTTTTGAATGGCAAGAGAGTGAGGAAGAGCTTGAACACTTCTATTCCTAGTGGAGATCTGATACCAAGATTTTGGAGCCGCATAATGGTGTAACAGTAATATATTTTGATGGAATCGATTGAATTTGTTTTATAAGGAAACTTGAGAAGCAGGGAAACCATTTAAGGACTGTTGATAAAGGGCAGAAGTAGGGTGACATGAAAAGGGGCTCGGAAGCGGATGGGAGGAAACGTACTTGGTAGGCAATGTCTTCACCCTAGGAAGCTGAAAGACATGTTAGGGACAGACATAAACTGCATGCATTCACTACCTTGGGCTGGAGTTGATAGGCTGCAGGTTTAGATCTTTCTGGCTTAGCCAGGAGAGCCACCACTGAACCAGGTTCTGCCCCGCAGTCTGCCATGGGCACTGGTACTCCCTGACACCCCAAACTCCCATCCCCTCTTCCTACTTCTTGGCCTAGGCTCAACCTAGATCACTAATTTGTGTTTCTGTTACAGTTCTCCCCTTCAGAGATGTTTACCTCATTTTGAGTATGGCTTTACATTTTGGTTTTTGTTTTTTTTTTTTTTAAGATTTTATTTATTTGAAAGAGAAAGAGCATGAGTGTGGTGAGGGGCAGAGGCAGAGGGAGAAGCAGACTCCCCGCTGAGCAGGAAGCATGATAACAGGGTTTGATGCCCAGACTCCAGGATCATGACCTGTGCCCGAGGCAGACGTTTAACCAACTGAGCCACCCAGGTGCTCCTGGCTTTATGTTTTTTTTGGTATTAGTTTTATCTTTAACTTGATGTGAAATTTGGAACTGAGTCTTCAAACTGTAAACCGAAAGTCTGCTGATTTCACTCCAGTTCTGGCTGCCCACTGTCCTCCTGTCCTTTCAAAAGTGAAGGGAAAAGCAATAATAATAATAGTAATAATTAGAAATAATTGACTTTATAAAAAATACAGTTGTACAACTTATTTTATACATGTAAGTTGTAAAAATACTATGATTAGAACCAGAGCTGTAACAGGTGATAGTAAAGTAATTTTCAAAGTGTACTCTATGAATTATGAATAACTGTGCTGAGTGTAGCAAGGAGGACATGGAGAATTTGACTACAAATATGAAGAGCTTACACTTTTCATTAGTAGAGGAATGAAACCCACATAGGGTGTCCTGGCAGGGCAGGGACAGGTGCCAACTGATACCACCACTGAATTTGTCACTTTTATCATCATTCAGTAGTGGGCCTCACTTTGTGATTTTCACAAGTCAGTTAGAAGGGACAGGGTCCCAGATCTTCCAATTGTGCACAACTATTGTCTGGTCATCTCCCCATTAGTGCCTTTGGCTTTCGCTGTCTGGTTCCACAAGATGCCTGCGTGGGTGAGCCTAAATGGAAGAAAAAACTGGATAGGTTATATCGTGGGTGTATTTTTGCAAATGTGGTATTTCAGCAGCCTGGAGAATTACCGAGGCAAAAGAGATGATTCTGCAGGCAAATTTAATTACTTTTAAAGAACAAGCAATTCCAAATTCCAAGTCTCAGGTGAGGTTCTTATTGACTCTCTCAGGTGTTTAAACAGGTTACTTTCCCTTAGAAATCTTGGCTTAGGGGAAAGAATTAGAGCTGATTTAGAGTTTCTCTGAGTGTTTTTTAAATTATAGAGGCACTAGAAGCTTACAAAAATTATTCAAAACAGTGGTTTATAAATTATAAAATGCAAGCCTTCAGCTTGAGGAATTCATCCCTCATCTCACTTTTAGAGTAGCTTGTTAACAGAGCTTTCAGTCCATTTTCTGTGAATACATCTATATCTATAATTATATCTACAGCTGTGGCAATGCTTCTCAACCGGATGTGATTGTGCCGCACCCCCACCCCTCACAGACACTTGAGAATGTCTGGAGACATTTTTGGTTGTCACAGGAGGGAGGGCAGTACTGGCATCTACTGGGTGGTGGCCAGGGATGCTGTTGAACATCCACAACGCGCAGGGCACCCCCACCACAATGAATCATATGGCACAAAATGTCAGGAGTGTTGCTGTTGATAAACCCTAAACTACAGGTTTTCTTCATACAGGAGAACTTGAGAGGAAGTTGGTGGTGGAGGAGGAGAACCCTAGGTTCATCTTGCCCCGTGAATGCAACTAGGTTAACTATCAAGTTATCGTAAATGCCCCACAAAGCGACCTGGAGACTGACAGAACAAATTCCACAAATAAAGGGAGAAAAGAGGCCACGCTGAAGAAGGTAGGAAGGGCAGCCATGTGGTTTGGGGAGAAATGGATCATAGGTCCTATAGAGGGGAGGGAGCCTTGGTCACAGAGAAGGGTGAGAGAGAGAGAGAGAGGAGCACAGAGGGGAACACACAAGGAGAACTTTTTCCCAAAGCCACTGGCTTGGAAAACAAGAGGGCCAACTTTTCTGAGTTCTTACAACCAGTAGGGCTTAAAGCCTAGAGTTTTAAAGACCACCAGGCTTGTGTGTGATAGAGCCCAGAGGGCACAGCACTGCTCCTGGGGAGAAGGCAGACAAACAACCCAGGGGCAGACAGCATGCAAACAGTGATCTGAAGACCTCCTGGGACACACAGTGGGAGAGATTATTGGCTGTTCTCGGAGTTCATCCTTGAGAGGCAGGATTCACAGAGATGGCTCTCTAGGGACAAAGGAGCTGGCTGGTGCCATTTCCCTCCCCGGACCGTCAGCATAAACACAGAGCCACCTGCGGGAAGCAGTGCAGTGCAGCTACTGGCTCCCTACCTACTTACACCAAGTCCTACACCCCTGCACTCTGGCAGGATTACTCTTCTCAGTCAACTTGTCTCGGTCCCAGCACGGTGGGCCCCTCCCCACAAAGGACCAGCACAAACCCTTGCCCGCACCATGTCTCCAAACCAAAGAGTCCTGCAGGGTCTCAGTTCTGGTGGAGTTGGTGTCAGGTCTCATTTGACAAGCAGACTAGAGCACAGCTAGTTAAACTCACCACATTCAAGCCAGGAACCAAACATTGCCCACAGCAGGCAAGGAGACCCTCTGTAGACGACTGTCTTAAGAATGGAGCAGCCAAAACACAACAGCACACAATGGAGACACGTTCTGAAGTGCCAGGCCCTGGACACTACATGACCTCTTGTTCATAACACCATTACTTGGAGGAGCAGGAGCCATAACTGGCTTTCCTAACACAGAGAAAAAGGCAGAGACTTAAACAAAATCCCAAGATGGAGGATTTTATCTCAAATGAAAGAACAAGACAAGGCCATGGCCAGAGATCTAAGTGAAACAGATACGAGTAACATGCCTGATGGAGAATTTAGAGCAACAATCATAAGGATACTCACTGGGCTTGAGAAAAGAATAGAAGACCTCAGTGAAACCCTTAACACAGAGGTAAAAGAGTTAAAGAATTAATCAGAGATAAAGAATGCAATGAATGTGGGGCGCCTGGGTGGCTCTGTGGGTTAAAGTCTCTGCCTTCGGCTCAGGTCATGATCTCAGGGTTCTGGGATCGAGCCCCACATTGGGCTCTCTGCTCAGCAGGGAGCCTGCTTCCTCCTCTCTCTCTGCCTGCCTCTCTGCCTACTTGTGATCTCTCTGTTAAATAAACAAATAAAATCTTAAAAAAAAAAATGCAATGAATGAGTTTGGAAACAAGCTTGATGCCGTGAACAGCAGGCTGGCAGAAGCAGAGGAATTAGTGACCTAGAAAACAAAAATAATAGAAAATACTGAAGGCAAACAAAAGAGAGAAAGAAGAATTACGCAGCACGAGAATAGATGTAGGAAACTCAGTGACTCCATCAGACATAATAACATTTATCTTATAGGAGTCCCAGTGGAAGAAGAGAGGGAAAAGGGGGCAGAAATATATTTCAAGAAATAATAGCAGAAAATTTCCCTAATCTGGAGAAAGGAAACAGACCTCTCGATCCAGGAGGCAAAGAGAACCTCCATCAAAATCAACAAAAGCAGGCTAACACCGAGACCTGTTGTAATTAAATTTGCTAAAGATAGTGATAAAAAAAAAAAATCTTAAAAGGAGCAGGACAAAAGAAGTCCTTAATTTACAAGGGAAAATATGTAAGGCTAGCTAGAGATTTCTCAACAAAAACTTGGCAACCCAGAAGGGAGTGGCATGATCTATTCAAAGTGCTGAATGGGAAAGCCTGCAGCCAAGAGTGCTCTATCCAGCAAGGCTGTCATTCAGAATAGAAGAAGAGATAAGGAGTTTCCCAGACAAACAGAAGGTGAAAGTGTTCATGACCACTAAACTATCTTGGCAAGAAATATATTTTTTAAGATTTTATTTATTTATTTGAGAGAGAGAGATGTGCAGTGGGGGAATGGGCAGAGGGAGAAGGAGAAGCAGACTCCCAACTGAGCAGGGATCCTGATGCAAGGCTCAATCCAGGGACCCCGAGATCATGACCTGAGCTGAAGGCAGATGCTTAACCAACTGAGCCACCTGGGTGCCCCAGCCCTGCAAGAAATATTAAAGGAGAATCTTTGATGGGAAAGGGAAGACCAAAAGTGACCAAGACAAGAAAACATCAGAGAAAATCTCCAGAAGCAATGACAAAACAAGTAATAAAATGGCAATAACTACATATCTGTCAGTAATTACTTTGAATGGACTTTGAATACTTTGGACTAAATGCTCCAATCAAGGACATGGGGTATCAGAATATATTAAAAAAAAAAAAAAAAAAAAAAAGAACTGTCTATATGCTGCCTACAAGAGACTCATTTTAGACCTCAAGACACCTGCAGATTGAATGTGATGGAGTGAGGGAACATTTACCACGCAAATGGATGTCAAAAGAAAGCCAGAATAGCATACTTACATAAAAAAAACTAGGGTTTAACACAAAGACTGTAACAAGAGACAAAGAAGGGCATTCTATAATCATAAAGGAGACAATCCAACAAAAAGATACAACAATTGTAAAGATTTATGTATCTAATAGAGGAGCACCCAAATATATAAAACAATAACAAACACAGAGGAATTCATTGATAACACAAAAACAGTAGGGGACTTTAACACCCCACTTATATCAATGGATAGAACACCTAAACAGAAAATCAACAAGGAAACAGTGGCTTCGAATGACACACCAGACCATATGACCATGACCACTATATTCGGAACGTTTCATCCTAAAACAGCAGAACACCCATTCTTTTCAAGTGCACATGGAACATTCTCCAGAACAGATCACATATTAGGTCACAAATCAGTCCTCAGCAAATACAGGAAGGTTGAAAATCATACCACGTACCTTTTCTGACCACAATGCCATGAAACTAAAAGTCAAACACAAGAAAAAAATTCAGAAAAGACCACAAATCCGTGCAAGTTAAACAGCGCGTCAATAAATAAGCAGTGGGCTAGCCATACAGGAAACTTCAAGTAGAAATGATGGTTTTAGAAAATAACAATTCTGAGTTATAGCACCATTATTTCTTAGAAGTTCATATGAGGAATCGACCCACTAATGATTTAGAATTGTTTTCTTTTTCTTTTAAAAGTCTTTAAATCATGTTTAGAGCAGACATTAAAATATATTTATTCCCATTTCCACTTACACGTTTCAGCAGAGAAGGTCACCTTAGGGATTCAGCCAGGTTGTCCCTAGGCCGGGGAGAATCAGGACAGCAGACCTTGGGTTTGGGGACCCACAGTTGCTTGGATGAGTAGCACACAGATATCCCTGGCTGGTTGATAGTAAGCAAGATGTGAGGCACAGTCAGCTCCTCTCTCTCTCCCTCCCTCCTCTCCTTCCTTGCAGAGAATAATACCTTAGAAAACTTAAACTTCTTAGGAAACTACTTACAGGCAAGAATATGCAAAATGAGGACATTACCATCCTATATGGTAGAGAGCATAGGAGCGAGATAGAGAAGAATCAAGTTTAAAGTCATTCAGGGGTGTTTTGAAAATCTTGTTATATAAGTAATGTGTTTCATAATACACTTCTGTTTCAGAGTATGTTTAATCATTTATTAGCATTTTGTCACCAATAGACATTTATGAAGCACTTGACATGGATCTAGCATTTGCCAGACACGATGCCTATTTATTCCAGACAAGTAAACATGAAAATCCTTCCTGCGACCTTTATCAAATGCCATGATTTGTCACTCCACATGAAATCTCTAAATATTCTTTATCCTGCGTTTAATTTAAGTCTCTGTCCTTGAAAACAGGTGTGTGTTTGGAGAAACAAAATACAGAGCTTTGAGTCAGGCACACCAGCTTGAATTCCAAATCCCCCCATTAGCTTGCACTGGGACATGGCTATAATATCCTGGGACAAGGACATTTAACTTTTACCCCAAGATAACAATTGCTTTTGATACTTTCCTCCCCGCTCTTGGCTTCCTTCACTCAGCTTCTAAGGAAGTCAAAGGGAAAATAAATAGGGCTAACATCGACTTGCTGTCATTCCTCCTGGGTCACCCTGGTCTCAGGCACAGTCTTCTCATTGGTCTCCCTACTTCCGCCCTGGTGCCCCTACAACCTCTTCTCCACTGAGCAAGCAGAGCAATTTTCTGAGGAAGAAAGAAAGACCATGTGCTACCTCTGCGCGAAAGGCTCCAGTGGCTCCCCATTTCGCTTGGAGTCAATGCTCCATCTTTGGCTGCCCCTTCCTCTGGGCCTTTGCACCTGCCATTCCTTCTGCCTAAAGGGCTTTCCCTCCCTAGGCGGTCATGCCTCACTCTCTCAGCTCCAATATCACTTCATCCGAGTGGACTTCACCAAACAGCTTCCCCGAGCAACCCCTCCCCACCTCCCCAGTGCTCCCGACGCTCCTTTCCCTAAAAGTGTTTCTCCAAATCACTTATCCCTCATCCAATACATGTTGTTTATTTGTTTATCGGCTATTATCTGCCCCAGAAAGTTCCATGAGGACAAGCATTTGTGTCTATTTTACTCATGGCTGTATCCCCAGTGCCCAGAACTGTGCCTGGTACAAATATTTGCTAATAAAAAATAAAAACCATACCTCTATAGTAAAGGCTTCTCCTTTTCTCCGCCATTGAAAGGAGTAGAGGTAGACCTAATCATGAGGAATGCTAAACAGATTAGGAGATATCCAGGTTTCTTTAATTTCAAATTAAAAGTATCTAGTTAGGATTCTTTAAGTTGCTAATCACAGAATATTTTTGATACTAAGTCACTCCATGCAGCATGGGTAAAAATCAGCCAGATGTCTTAAATATGTGCAAGTAACAGCAGATATATCTAAATGAACTTTATATTTGTAAACCCCAAGTTTTCCTCCCAGTCAGTCTACCCTCTATGAGCACTGGGCAGTATCTTTTTTTTTTTTTTTTTTATTATTTATTTGACAGAGAGAGACAGACCGTAAGTAGGCAGAGAGGCAGGCGGGTGGGGGGTTGGAAGCAGGCTCCCCGCTGAGCAGAGAGCCCAATGCAGGGCTCGATCCCAGGACTCTGGCTTCATGACCTGAGCCAAAGGCAGAGGCTCAACCCACTGAGCCACCCAGGTACCCCGAGCTCTGGGCAATATCTTCCTAACCTACTGGAGGGAGGGCCACGTATCACTTAATCTCTTGCCTTTTCTTTTCCTTTCTGCCAGCCGAACTCACTAGCAACAAGTCTCCTATTTCCATAGGTGATGATGTGTGTGAGGGTTGTAAATAAACATATGGGCCTGCGTTGTCTAGAAGAAACATGATGTGAGCTACATTTTAAATTTTCTAGTGGCTCAATTTAAAAAGTAAATGGAAACAGTTAAAAATTAGGTAATTTTAATAATGTATTTCATTTAGCCCAGTATATCCAAAATATTATTTCAACAAAACTCAATGTTTAAAAGATGAATGAGATATTCGACATCCTTTGTTTGTAGTAAGTCTTCAAAATCTAGTGTGTATTTGCCACTTAAACAGACCGTCTCAATGTGGACACATTTCAAATACTCAGGAGCCACCTAGGGCTAATGGCTACTCTTACGGACAATGTTTGTATCACTCCGAAATTCATATGTTGAAATCCTCCCACTCAGTGGGATGGTATTAGGACATGGTGTCTTTGGGAGATAACTAGGATTACTTAAGGTCATGAGGGCAGAACCCTCAGGAATGGTGTCAGTGAGTTTCAAAAGAAGTGGGGCACCTGGATGGCTCAGTTGGTGAAGTGTCTGCCTCGGGCTCAAGTCATGATCCCAGGGTCCTGAGATCGAATCCCATAACAGGCTTCCTGCTGAGTGGGGAGACTGCTTCTCTCTTTCCATCTGCCCCTGCTCATGTGCTTGTTCGCTCTCTCTGTCTCTCAGATAAATAAATCTAAAAAAAAAAAAAAGTTACAAAAAAAGCTTACGGCTCTCTCCTTTCTGCTCTCCACCATGTAAGGACGTAAGAAGATAGACCAGGCTGTGAACCAGGAAACTGGCCGTCATCAGACACAAAATCTGCCAGCGCCTTGATCTTGGACTTCCCAGCCTCCAGCACTGTGAGAAATGCATGTTTATTGTTTAAGCCTCTCAGCCTATGGTATTTTATTACAGCAGCCTGAACTAAGACAGCCACCATCTGGGACAGTATAGATAGACTCTCTTTAAATGTCTCAGTGGCCCATGTTAATCATGTTACTCTTTACTTACTCAATCAACCGAAACAGATTTTGGAGTGTCTAGAGCTTTTCTAGACCCTAGGACCCTGCAGTGAAAAAAAAACAAACTTTCCATCCTGTCGGGCACTGACACTCTAGTCTTGAACACAGTAAGTGGTAACAGGTTTATAGCAAAGGAGATAATGGTTAGCGCCATGGAGATGAGTGATAGGGACAGCCTGAGGTGGGGTAGGGTTGCAGTTTAAAAAATATCATTCTAGAAAGCTTCACTGAGCCAGTGGCACCTGAGGGGGGTGAGGGAGAAAGGCATGGGGGCACCTGGGGAAAGGGGGCTCCAGGTACAGGGAAGAGCGGGGATATTCTTGAAGCACCCAGGGATCTGCAAGAAGACCACTGTAGCTGGCGTGGGGCGAGGTCAGGGAGGGGAAGGGAGCAGCCTCACAGCTTGGTAGGACTTTGCCCACACACACCCCACCCCCAACCTCAAGTGAGAATAGGGGACTTGTAGGGGTTTTTTTGGTTTTTTGTTTTTTTAAGATTTTATATATTTGTTTGTTCAGAGAACACACGACCCGGGGAGAGGTAAAAGGGGGAGGGAGAGAGCGAAGCTCAAGTAAACTTCATGCTGAGCTCAGAGCCCAGTGCGAGGCTCCATCTCACCACCCTAAGATCAGGGGCTGAGCCAAAATCAAGAGTCGGTCGCTTAACCAACTGAGCCACCCAGGCGCCCCCTTGCAAGTGTTTTGAATGGAAGATTAATAAGACTTGCATTTTACCAGCACATTCTGACGAAGCCCAAGCATCCGCCATGAATCCTGGTGCGCTCTCTCTTTCCCTCTGTTGACTTCTGCCCTAGGCGGGCAGCCCTCAAATGCACTACTGAAATGTGAAATGTGGTTGATCTCTTCAAAGATGGCCTTTACCCTAGCACATGCTCTGCAGCTCTTTCTCTGCCCAGTTGGCCACACAGAAGAGCAGAGGGACTATACATTCAGCTTTCAGGAAAGCCACCATGTGGGATGAGAAAGATCCGTTTCTGGGTCATGTCTTCCATAAGGCAGACACCCCGGGGAAATGAACACATCTCTTCCTGCAACACATTCCATTTATTTAGATTAAAACATCTCCTGGCTGACAGGAAGACCTCCTCCTTCAGAGGTCTGCCTGTGACACATGGAGACCAGGAGACCCTCTAGATGCCCGCTGCTCAAAGCGTGGTCTGGGACCAGCAGCGCCAACACCAACTGCAGAATCTCCCGCCCCGACCTAGGCGTGCTGGGTCAGAATCTCATTTTAACAAGACCTCTAGGCCATTCATACATACAGTAACATTTACCAAGCGCTGCTCTAGACCTTTCAATTCTGAATCCTCCCTGAATTTCTCCATAATAATAATATCTTAATGACTTAAAATAGCAATAACCATTTATTACTTTCCATGTTTATGAAGATTATCTGGACTCCATTAGGGGATTCCTCTGCTTCTCATGGCCTTGCCTGGGGCTGTGGTTCATCTCGAAGCTTGACTGGGCTGGGACGGCCATGATGGCTCGTGCATACGACTGCCAGTGGCATGGGGGTCAGTCTGCGCCAGGTTCTATCAGCTGAGGATACAGCCATCTGGGGGTCTGGGCTGGAACACCCAAGATGGCTCCCTTCCATGTTCGAGAGAGTGTGCTGGCTGCCAAGGGAAGCTCCCCTGGGGTGTCACCTGCAGAGCCCCAGTCTGTGTGGACTCTCCATGGGGCTTGTCTTCCTCAGAGCACAGCCGCTTGATTCCAAAAGGGAGCTTTCCAAGGGACGAACCTCTTAAGGCCCGGCTCTGGAAGTCACCCAGTAAGACTTCGCCGCTTTCTGTTGGTCAAAGCAAGCAACAAGACCAAACTAGATTCAGGGGGTGGGGTGGGGGGATGCCACCGCTTGATGGGTGGAGTGGCAAAGAATTTGCAGCCATCTTTAATCCATCCCCAAAGCATAACTGCCATTTAGTGAGCAATCGTCATATAAGCACTGTTATCCAATATTATCTGATTCATCAATTTTGTAATGCACATTTTTTTGACATTTTATAGATCCACAGGAAGTTGTTAAGATAGTGCAAAAAGGTCCTGAGCACCCTTATCTGGTTTTCTCCAGTGGGAAGACCGCACATAATTTTAGGACAATATCGAAGCCAAGAAACTGACATTGGCACAGTGTGTGTGTGTGTGTATGTGCACGCACATACACACACGTGAGGTTCTGTGTCCTCTTGAAAGTGCACAAGTGACAGTTGTTGGATGGTTGCCATGTACTAGTGCCACATTTCGTTAGTTTTTTTTTTTTTTAAGATTTTATTTATTTATTTGACAGAGAGAGCACAAGCAGGGGGAGGGGCAGAGGGAGAGGAAGAAGCGGGCCCAGGTGGAGCAGGGAGCCCAATGCAGGGCCCAAGGTCACACCGTGAGTAGGGCTGCGGATGGGAACATAGGGACAGAATTCAAACCCAGGCACTCCAGCCCTAGAGACAATATGGGCACCTATACTCTGTTGGAAGGGAGTTACAACATGATTACACCTAGCATCTTCTGTATTTAGCATGGCATTGGTGAGGGTTAGTGAAACGTATGTGAAGAGACAAACCCCTGCTCTTTGGGTCCAGATCCCGCCTGCTTGCCCTGCCCTCTGCTCCTCAGTGCAGAGGGATCCCTGGATGCTGTGGCGGCGCCTTTCCTGATTGCGAAACTATCTGAATTTGAAAGGTCAGAGGAGCGACAAATGCATGAGCTTTTTGATATTAAGCTTGAAGCAACAGCTTGCCCTTTCTCTGTGCCTGCTCCCTGAGCAACAGCCTGTTAGATCCTTTGAGTTCTAGCTCAGTGACACTTTTTTCCTTAGTGGGACACATTCAGTTCTGCGTTTAATCAGTTCTCTGTGGAGATTAGACATTGAATGGGAAAAAATGACGTGAAGAAAATGAAAAGGAGGTGATTACTTTGATTTTCATAAATGTAGAAATAATGCAGGTTCTAGAGACAAGCGGACCACCTATGGGTTGAAAAAAATAATTTTTTTAATTGTAAAGCTGTTGCAACCACTTCTTACAGATGACAGCCCCCTTTTTTGCACCACTAGAATGCAAAACAAGGAGAGAAAGAGAGAGAGGAAGAAAGAAAGAATTTATTCATTGGTAGGTTGGAGCTAAGTATGATGCTTACTACATAGACCACACCAAGAAAGGAGGAAATTAGTTTAACCAGATGGGATATACACAGAACTAATTACAGATCACAAGTTTAAACTTTGCTCCCCGGGCAGCTCTTTGAAATCCTAATCTCTAACTTGGGGCTAACGACCAAAAAACACAGCTGGTCATTTAAGAAAGCTGGGACTGATGCCAGTTGCCTTGCATTCTAAATTCAGTGCAAAACAACAGGCCTACCTGCTTTAAAACCTCCTCATTCTTCTTTCATCATGCTTTCTTTGATACAGGCTGTTCTGTGGGTCAAGAAACAAAGCAAAATCCAGAATAATTTAGGTCCATTGACAAGGTAAAGGCAATTATCCAGACCACCTGGGAAATTGTCGCTTCAACTAATCATTTCTGTATAATTGGTCACATCTTGTCTAGGCTTGTGTGGTCACAGAATATACTTGAAACAAGAAAGAATGGTTTTATCAACTTTGCCAAATGAAAAGGGGCCAAATACGCAGGAATTTGCTTGGAGTCAAGGTCCAGTTTGTCGAACTTGAACTAGAGAAGGAGGCAGAGGACTTGACTTTTATAATCTAATCTTCGAAATGGCATAGCAAAAGTCAAATAGATAACGTTTTATCTAACACTTAACTGAAAGCCACATCAGCTCCTTGAATTCCTGCCATAACTCCCTGAGGTAAATGCCATCATCCCCATTTTATGGGTGAGAAACTCTGTCTCAGAAAGGTTAAGTAATTTATCCAAGTCCACACACTAATAAAAGACAGGTCAGGCTCCAAACCATTCTAGCATATGTGACTCATTATATATGCATTTCTGTTTTAAGCATGTAAACATGAATTTCAAAAGCTATCAGGCCCCAGTAATTTGGGGTAAGGGGTTGTGGGCCTGTATTTCATTATGATTTCCATTTACACTTCTGGTATTTTAGGAATTAGACTTCAGTGAGATGGAAAGTCTAGCCAGGAGGTAATAGGGTCCATTTTCTGCTCCAGGGTCACAAAACTGCAGTATTTTGCAGCATTGCCTAGTTAGGGTTAACCACAGAAAGGCAGTCCTCACCCACGTAGACCGGAATTTTTTTTTTTTAATTTTAGAAAATGTATATAGTGTTCATTGTTAAGTCCCTCCCTCAGCAGGGTCTGGGGTAGTGGCATCCCATACTCCAACACATTAATATTTGTGCAGGGAAATGTATGAATATTCACCCTGAATGGGGAAAAGACTGTGAATAGCCCCCAGATGATTGAAGTCAAGTTCTAATAAATCACTGATGAAAAAAATTGGGACTTTTCAAAACACTTAGGTCATGGGACTGTGCATAAAGAGTTGTAGACCTATACATTAAGTATTTCTTTACCATTTAGAAATCGAATTCTGAGGGATACCAGCCACTGATTCCAGAAAGTTCTCCCTTTTCCAATAACTACATAGCATATTGGATTTCCACTGTATGGGGCCCCTTTCCCAGTGTGTGCAGTTCAGCTACATGCCACCCTCCTTGAGAACATGAGAGCTCGAGGTGGGTGGGCTGTATGAAATCTGTTTGTTATCTTTCTGGAATTGACCCCCGACAAAGCCTATTTCATATTTATACCATCTGGTGCTAGTGGTGTGTATGGCTGTGTCCCTCCATACAAAAGCAGAGAACTACTCAGCTAGAGGGAACCTTCAAGTTCATCTAGTCTAATTCCCTATCATGGCAGCTATGCCCCTGATGGTCCCTACCTCCTGGTATTAACACCCTAGTATAGGTCTCTGTGACTGGCAGAATGCAAACAAAGTCATGATTCGCCGCCTCAGAGATTCAGTTATGAAAGATACACAGCTCCCCTCTCCCTCCCTCCCTCTCCCTGTGCCTCCCTTCCTCATCACTAGCTCTGAGGGAAGCCACATGGCCATGCCACGAGAACATTTAAGCTGCCTTATGGAGGGTTCATGTGGTGAGGAACCCAGACCTCCTGCCAGCGGCCCTGTGAGTGCACCATCTTGGAAGTATATCCTCCAGCCCCAGTCGAGTCTTCAGGTGATCCCAGCCCTGGATCACATCTTGGCTGCAGCCTGATGAGAGACCTTGAACTGGAGTCACTCAACTCAGCTGAGTCCAATTCCCAATCCACAGGAGCTCTGAGCTAAAATTCTGACAGTAAAATTCTGACAGTGTTTTGTTATGCGACAGTACGTAACTAATACATTCCTGCATTTGACAGAGGAGGAGACTGGGTCCCAGCGACATGAGGAGATGCTCCAGGACCCTGCTAGTCTCATGACCCCAAGGGCCACCCTGGCTCTTGCTGCTTCTGTGGAATGCAGGATGACTCTAATTTTTTATGATCTTGGGTGCTGTTTCCCAGAATCTTCTGTTTTCTCATAGAGAAACTAGAAGCCCCTGGAAAATCTGGCCAATAATTCAGCTGTGAAAAGGAAAGTTTGGCACAGATGTCCTGATTCTGGAAGGAGTCTGCCCACTTGCTAAATTTCCCAAAATAACCCACTTTTGTGGGTTGGTTTTTCAGGAGATCATTTTTGTTTTTTCCTTTGAGGATGAAACTTTCTAGACTGCAGTTGTTAAGTCAGGAAAAATGAGGAAGCATCTAGCCCCTTTCCTGTCCTTGGTGTCCAAGAGTGTGTTCTTAGTGAACTGGCCACTCTCTCACAGGTTTTATGTCAGCGTTGGCTCTGGCCTAGCCTGTGAGCTGGCGTCAGTCCGCAGACCTGCAGCTGGTCTCCTGGTCATGTTACTGGATGAGTGATTGCATTCCCTGTTCTAATGCTAAGTGTCTTCTCCCACCAGCTGCAGTTGACATACAGGGCACAATTCCTCTCTGAAGCCCCTGCCTGCCTCTCATATCTCCCTGAGCCATATGCTTGTGTGCTTTAGGTACAGATGGAGACATTAGTCACATAATTCATCATACAGGAAAAGTCAGAGACTGGCTATTTTATTTCAACATGAGAATTAATTTCTACCTTTGGTACTGGTAGGAAAAAAAAAATCCAGAAATGTCATTGGGAATTGTAGGTGGAATATCTACCCCTACTTAATTTTACTAGGTTCTTTCTTTTGAGGTTAACATGCGGCATGACACATGCAAAAATTCTAGAGTAGAGCAAGATATAAGCCCCGGCTGGTAGATTTATTGCAGTGAAGGCCCCGCTTCTTCACCCCTTTACGTACACTTACTCTTCGGCCTGTGACTTCGTGATATCTTCTTAACAGGCGGTATCTGTTCCCCAACCCCTGAATTTAGGCAGGCCTTGTGACTTGCTTTTTCTGATAGAATGTGACAGAAATGGTTGCTTGGCGGTTCCAGACCTTGGCCTCAAGAGGACTTGGAGCTTCCTCTTCCTTTCTTAGAAGCTTGCTTCTATCATGTGACTATGTCCAGACTAGCCAGTGATCAGCTAGCCAGCCAACTACCAGACACATGAGAAAGCCCAGCCAAGAGCAGCAGAGCTACCAACGTGACCTGCATCTAACCACAAGAACCACCCAGTTATCCTGTAGACTCGTGAACGATAATAAATGGTTGGTTATTAAGCCACTGAGTTTGGGGCTAATTCATTACGCAGCATTATTTGTGGCAATAGATACCTGATATACGCAGGACAGGGGCCTTTTGGTACCATGTGGCCTGCTTAGGCCCCAGGCCAAACACAGACGATGAGGGGCTTCCAGCGAACGAGCTCTGCATGTCCCATCTTAGAGCTCATGAAGCTGACTGACAGTCTGAGGTCCCCATAAGAGGCAGGGCCTTAGCTATTCCCCATCAACATGCAGACTTCCAAGTCACTGTCCTGTCTGCAGCCCTGGGGGTTGAGTGTCCTTCTTCCAGAGTCCAGTCCCAGAGATTCAACATCTCTAAAGTAGACCTTCTACCCTCAGCCAGAGGTCTGATGGCCTCGTATAGAAATGTTTTATAAATCCACCTACTTTCAGCTGCACCTGCCTTCTGCTTCCAGAGGGACCTGGTTCTACCAGTTACTGAACATCTGTGGAAGGGGGAGCTCTTGTTTTGACTTGAGTTGGTTTTCAGCTGTCCCTGCCGCCAGCTTAGTACTCCCTGGTCAGATGAGGCAAAAGCCTTAAGACAGAGCAAACGATCAGGCTTCCCTCCTGGAAAGGACTGGGCATCTGTGCAAGGCAGGGGAAGGGTGAACCTGGGCGCCAGTGTCTCAAGTTCAGCAGCCAGAGTGACCCAGGGCAAAAGAGGATTGATTGAAGCAAGGTAACGGAAAACAGCCATAAGGAGATACTTAGTCTTTAAATTCAGCTTCAGCATTTTTAGTGACTACTAAGAAAAAAAACACTAAATTGAAACTTACAAAGACCTGCTTTGATGCACTCTCTCAACCGTTTATAGCTCCTGTGTTCCCAATTGTATCCCAGTGGCCTAAAATTCACTCACACCCTAACGCTATCAGTGTGTATTTGGGTCTGATTTTGCAAAAGTTGTTTTCCTGTCATCGGTCAAGGTTAGATTCCATGTGGGAGTTATTACACGGTTAGCAGTTTTGTGAAGTATTATCTGTGCTTTTCCGAGATTTTCTTTAAAATTATTTCCTGGGTGCTGTCCCAAAAACCAACAAGAGAAACAAAGAGCACGGAGAAAAATGGTCATGGTCACTGTAAAATACAAACAGTTCCACAACCTCCTTCCTCTCCTCATACCATTCTTCCCCCACGCTGGTTTTCCCACTGGATCAGTTTCCTTAAATCATCATTCTTAAGTAAATGTTATATGAGGAGGGGAATGAATACCACACTAAAATGACGAGACCATCTCTTGCAAATACCTGTCCAGGGATAGACAGATTGTTTGGGGTCAACCACGCAATGTCATTACCAGAGATACGCTCTTGTGTTCTACAGGTTTTTGTTTAGTTGTCTGGGGGCTGCTGGCACAAGATCCCGGCCACGAGGACTCATGGAATTTCTCTCCCAACCATTCCCTTTAACTGCAGTCCTCTGACCTCGCTGCAGTGTTGGTTGGAAATATGATTTTCCTGTTCCTTTTGCTTTTGCGCACTTAGCGAGTACCGTCTTTCCTTCCTCGATGATCCTGTGTCTGGATCCTCCTCTAGCCTGTAACCAGAGCAGACATTTTAATGGTCCTTGGAAATCCTGACCCCGTTTCAGAATGTAGGCTCCTGCATGATTTATTTAGTAAATAAGTGATTTACAAATGGTATTTGTAAACATCGCAGAATGGTCACCACAATAAGTCGGTTAACACCCAGCACAAACATGTTGTGATGAGAACTTTTAAGATCTATTCTCTTAACACTGAAATATACAATACTGAGACGGCTGGGTGACTCAGTTGGTTGGGTGTCTGCCTTCAGCTCTGATCATAATCCCAGGGTCCTGGGATCGAGTTCTGCATCAGGCTCCTTGCTCAGCGGGGAGCCTGCTTCTCCCTTTGCCTGCCTCTGTCTCTCTCTCTCTCTCTCTTTCTGACAAATAAATAAATAAAATCTTAAAAAAATATATGCAGTACAGTATTATTAATGAAAGTCACCATGAAATTGCATCTGCCTGGTACACTCCCATGACTGAATTATTTTATAACTGCCGGTTTGTAACTGTTGACCCCCTTCGCCCATTTCACCTACCCCCTACCCCTCACAAACCATTGAATGTACCTATGAGCTTGGTTTTAGATTCCACATATGAGGGAGAGCATATGGTATTCGTCTTACTCTTTAAGGTTTATTTCACTTGGGTGGGTCCACCCACCATTTGAAATCACAATGACAAGATTTCATCTTTTATGGCTGAATAATATTCCATGCTATATATGTATCATATTTTCTTTATCCATTCATCTGTCAGTGAACACTTAGGGTGTAACCATATCTTCACTACTGTACATAATGCTACAGTGGGGGCTACATACATCTTTTCATGTCAGTGTTTTTCTTTGCTTTGGATAAATACTCAGAAGTGGGATTGCTGGACATATGGTAATTTTATTTGTAATTTTTTGAGGAACCTCCATACTGTTCGCCACGGTGGCTGTATCAGTTTACATTCCCATCAACGGGGCACGAGGGCTCCTTTTTCCTGCACATCCTCACCAACACTTGTTGTTTCTGGTGGTTTCGATTTTAGCCATTCTGTGTCTGTGGGTTTGATTTGCATTTCTCCAGTGGTGAATGATGTTAAGTATCTTTGCATGTGCCTGTTGGCCATCAGGATGTCTTTGAAAAAATGTCTGTTTAAATCCTGTGCCCATTTTTAAAATCAGACTGGATTTTCTTACTATTGAGTTAGATACTTGGTACTTTTACTAAGGATGAATGGTGGTTTGATAAGTTTTGGAGATGTGAGGGACGACTATAACGCTTATGCTAGATTTACTCCCTGCTTTGATTTGTTAAGGATTCTAGATGGCTCCTTAGCTTTTCTAAGATGAAATCAATATAAAACTTAAAACTCAGGGCCTACAAAAACTCACATGGACAAAACCAGGGGAAAAATAGAAAAAAAAAATTATGCAGGCTCTATTCCAAAGACAAGCCAAAAATTTGGCTCTAAGCTTTCTGATAGCCCACTCAAAAAGGGAAAATATAGTTCAAGTGTGTGATTCTTGTGGTCTAAGAAATAAAGCCTGCCAGTAATTCTGAGGAAGTAAAACTTCTCCTAGAACATAGAACTGAAAGAACATTCCCATGCAGGTCTTCACATGGGACACATGGCCTCTAAAATAAACATGATTGCTGGTGTGCTAGAGGTGTTTATTAAAAGATCCCTCTGTATGAAGCTGGGAAGGGTGAATATCAGTGAACTTTCTGGCAAAAGCAGTTTTTCAAGCGAATCTTTTGCATTGTGATCTAAGTGTTCGGCTCTCCAGCAGCCTACCAAGGATGAAATGAGTGTCTGGAGATGAACAGCCAGTTCATCCTTAAAATAAACTTCCATTAATATCATTTCTCTCAACAGAGTTTTGACTTTTCCTCGTCACGCTTTTGAGCAGGGAATATCAGTAAACTGTCCTACAAAGGCTAAGTAAAAGAAATTTAGCCTAATTTGCAATGTGAGGCTTTCAGGTTTGCTAACAAAGAATATCCTGACAGTGAGAATTAGCTTTTACAGTGGATTCCTATGAGAATAGATTCTTTTAAATATAGTTTTGTCTTGTTCATCTTAAAGGATGGGAAAATCTGCGTAAGGCTTTTCCCCGACCCTGTGGATGGTGACTGTGATGATTCATTTCCATGATTTTAGAAACAGAAGACTGTTCCATGCTGATCCCTGACTCCTGAGCTGGGCCAAGCAGGAGTAAGGAAGGAAACATTAGAAAAGGGGGCTCCTGGCTAACCTAGAGGTACATTTCATTTGGGACATGGCTCAGGTTCCACAAGGCCAGCATTAAACTTGCAACCATCTGTTTGAGGTTTTGTGGGAACCAAGAATTCCAGGGCCCAGAGAGATGGGAGAGCTTCCCGGGAATAGACTCTTTATGGAATCTTTTTCCGTTCCATGATGGAAGGCTCCCTAGGGCTTCCTTTCCTCATGAATTTAGGGCTGGGGAGGAGCTTAGTAGGCACCTATGGAGCTCAAACTTGGACATACTCTGGCCCTTTCCCACAGAAGAGATGACCCTGGAATGAGATCTTTGACCCTTTCGTATGCGCCTCCTGAGATAAAATGACCCAAAATAAACACAAGAGATCTCTCTGATGACCACATTCAATTTGCCAATTATTTCCAAAATCAGGAAACCCAAACTGCATGTTACACCAGTGATTCTAGCTGGTTAAAAGGAGATCATCCATCACCCAATTTCTCTCCACGAGAATCAACCTGTATGAGACTGAACTACCATCTAGTCAAGGAAATCTTCAAAATTAGAGGCAGGATGTGACAACCATGGATATGTGTCTGAAATCAGTGCCGACAGGTTGCCCAAATCTGGGTAGAGTGACTTGCTGAAAATGTTCTCCTTATATGCCCAGCCCTGCACATTCATCCTTAAAAGGAAAATCTTTGAGGTGAACTTACTAATTGTCTTGGGTTGTGTTCCCCCGAAACAAAGCCCGAGGTAGGAGTCCTTGGGCGTCTACTTTATTGGGAGCTGTTTGCAAGAGAAATTTTAAGTAAGGAAAGAAAGATTGGGAGGACAGCAAGGACATGGCTTCGGGAGAAGTCTAGATTCCCACTGCCTAATCCCACGGGGAGCTCTGGAGCATAAAGAGCAAAGCTGAGTCTGTGCCGTCTTGCAACAAGGGTGCTTTGATAACCTTCCCCAATTAGCCATTGGCTACCAGCCCCCCTGCGTGGGGTTGGTAGCAGGTGGGCAGGGAGGGGACTCCAAGCATCTCCAGTTGCCCAAAAGCATCCTCGGGGCGAGGTGTCAGACGTGAGCCCTTAGCTGCAGTCCAGAGAGCAGCGTCGTAAAAGAGATCCCAAGGTATGAGGCAAGATACCAACGGTGGCCACTAAGCCAGTGTTTCTCGAACTTGAACGACCCTCTGGAGTGCTTGTTGAACACAGATTGCTGTGCCTCACCCCTGGAGCTTCTGATTCAGTGAGGCTGGAATGGGGCCTACAAATTCCCATTTCCCAGGTGCTGCTGCTGCTGGTCCAGGAACAGTGCTTTGAGAACCACTGAGCACAGCTAACATTAAAAAAAAAAAAAAAAAGTCCATCTCCTTTAGAAAGCAAAAGCTAGGCATTTGTACATCTGTGTATTTACAAAGGTTAAATAAAGTGAGGGGTTGGCTCATCAAAAATGTGGACAGACTGATTTTATCAGGCCACTGACTCAGCTAAAACTTGCTTTCTCTTGTCCATACCCAATCCCAACTCCCAGGAGAGAATTTCAGCAAAGAATCGAAGGACGATATCCTTGCATCAGGAGACAGACAGCTCAGCAGTTCAGTGATGGGGCAGATAAAGGCTGGATGAGGAGTTCGGAAACGGGGCTCCCTGCCCGCCCCCCCTGCAAATGGCTGTGGGATCACTGGCCAGTGGTCATGACCTGTTGTGCTTTGGTTCCCTCAGATATGACAGAGAGACCTCTTCTGCCAGTTACACCAGTATTTACCTTTGGGACCCCAGGCAAGGTCGCTGGGTCGCAGGTCTTGCTTGTGAATCCGTGCAGTGGGTATGGTGGCCTCAGTTATCCCTCTTGCACTTCCACGGGCCTTCTTTGAGCCTTCTCCCCAGAACACGAACGCCAGACTCTTTCTCCACAGCTGAAAACGGTCCGAGAAAAGCAGCAGCCCCTGAAGATACTAGTCTGAGTTTTCTTTTGTAACCAAAAGCAGGACACAAAAAGAATCACTGCTCTCGCATTGGACTGTCTCTGTCACTCGATACGATCCCAGTTCCTGGAATCCTGAGAGCTGGGATCATGGATGGCCAAGCTGAAGCTGACTCGGGGTTTGGGGGGCCGGGGGGGCTGACGGATCGCGAGGCTGAGGCTCTCTCCATAATCTCCAAGGCTTCGCCCGAACCCTCTGGGACCGCACGTGGACATCCATAATGGTTTCTTCAGAGGGCTATGGTCTTGCATGAAGGTGACTTGTGGATCCCCAATGAGTAGATTAGCAGCTCAGTGGCCCATGGCACATGAATGGAGACACTGCTGTTTAAAAATTAATAAACTTGGCAATTCAGAAACAGCACCGCAGTGCTCACCTTCAAGGTCCTCATGAAACAAGCCACTATGCATCCAGCCCTCTTCATTCAACAGTGTGCCTGGAACGTTCCTCATTCAGCGTGTGTGTACAGGGGTGGGGGAGAGGCAGGGAGGATACAAATAATGACAAGAGATATCTATTATGTGCTCTGTACAAACAGCTACGTACGACGTTCAACAAAGAGCAGGTTAAGGAGGGCAGATTAGGGGGTGGGGAGCAGGCCCCGGAAGTTGGCTGAAGGACTGGACAGGGCCGGGGGCAAAGTAGGGAGGACGTGCATTCTTATACAGGGGTATCCGGCAGACTCTCGGGTCGAGGGAACTTTGAGCAGAGCCATGGAGGCAGTGAGGGTTGAGCATTATGGCTGACCCCAAGAGACA
Organism: Lutra lutra; assembly: GCF_902655055.1. Taxonomy (NCBI): domain Eukaryota; kingdom Metazoa; phylum Chordata; class Mammalia; order Carnivora; family Mustelidae; genus Lutra; species Lutra lutra. Next base: position 89,812,656 of record NC_062296.1, on the reverse strand, counting down.
GCAGTACGTAGCCAGTGGAGTGCTAAAGAAACAGCTAGAAGCTCTGGGGGCTAGAGCAGAGGGAGCCAGGGGAAAGGGGTGTGAGCACAGGAGGGCCATGAGCTGACATGAGTTCTTTTTGAAAGGATCCCTCTGGCTCCGTGTGGAGAAAGCACATGGAGAAAGTCCGGGGGGAAGGGAGATGGGAAGATCAGTGAGGAGACCCGAAGATGGGGCTTAACCAGTCATTAGCCCTGGAGGGGAGGTGTCCAACTCCATGGATATCCAGAGTCTGAAGGCTGAGCAAGCAGAATTTGCTAATGATTTGGACATAGGACATGAGAGAAAGAAAAGGATCAAGGATGAAGCCAGTGCCTTCAGCGGGAGCTACCAGGAGAATAAAACTCCATTTGCTGACATGTAAAAAACTAAGGGGACCGAGTATGCTTGTGAAGGGTGGGCTAGAGAACAATGGTTTGATCTAGAATGTTCTAAGTTTGACATGCCTAGATGCCCATGGAGAGATATCATGGAGGCAGTTGGAGTCCAGAGTCCAGAAGGGAGGCTTGAGCTGGAGAGATGGTGATTAGGCGGCGTCAACTGCATTCTTTCTAAACAACCATGTTTTCTAAGCCTCAGTGGTAAATGACATATTTACCATATTTACTGTTACCATGTGTAACAGTAGATTTGTCTAGCATAAGGCAGTTTGTAAACAAGTAGAATATAAAACCATCATGGTTCTAAATAACATTTGTCTTCACATGAAACCTGTGGGTTCAGTTTTGCAACCAGGACAAGCATGCTCCAACAAGATTCTCAGGGTCAAGTTAGGCAGCTGGTCAGCTAGAGCCGGAATGACTAACACTTCTCTGTCCACACCGCCATGCCCTTGTGTAAGAAAGGGTCAGAGCAATTGGGCTTCCCCCAAATCAAGAACTACTGAACATCAAAGGACATTGTAAAGAAAGTGAAAAGACAACCTACAAAACAGAAGAAAATACTTGCAGACACCCTATCTGATAAGGGGGTAGTATCCAGAATATACAAAGAATCCTTACAATTCAACCAAAAAGGACAAGTAAATATCCCAGCTTTTAACATGGGCCAATGACTTGGGTGGGATGTTTCCTAAGAGGATACACAAATGGCCAGCGAGCACCCAAGAAGACGCTCGATGTCTTTGGTCATAAGGAAAATGCAAATCAAAGCCTCAGTGAGCTAGCTCTTCAAACAAATGAGAATGACTATAATCAAAAGAGTAGAAAATAACAAGTGCTGGTAAGGATGTTGAGAAACTGGACTCATCGTGCATCGTGGCGGGAATGAAACTGGAGCAGCCGCTGTAGAAAACAGAGTGGCAGCTCCTCAAAAACTTGACCATAGGGTTACCAGCTACCAGACCATAGAGTTACCAGAGTAACCAGAGTTAACGGAGCTACCAGAAAGTAGAAACAACCCAGATGTCCATCAATGGATGAGTGGATAAAGAAAAAGTTGTGTATACATGTGATCAGTATTATTCAGCCATAAAAAGGGACAAAGTGCTGACGCACGCCACAACACGGATGAACCTTAAAAACATGCCAAGTGCAAGAAGCTGAACATTGAAGACAAGCTAACGGGATTCTGTTTATATGCAATATCTAGAGTAGGTGCGTCCATAGAGGAAAAAAACAGAATGGCGCTGGCCCGAGGCTGGGGGGAGAAGGCCCTTAATATTTAAATATTTAAATATATTTTTAATATAAATATAAATGGCTTAATGACTCCAGGGATCTCTTTCAGGGTGATGAAAATATTTTGGAACTAGAGGTGTCGGTTGCATAACACTGTGAATGTATGAAATGCCACTGAATTGCTCACTTTGGGGTGGTTAATTTTACGGTACTGTGAACTTGATCTCAATCCTTTAAAAATAAAGCCCTCAAAATTAGGAAGAATTGTTGAAAGGAAAAGCTTTGAAAAGCAGATGTCATCGGTAGACCCTGCCTTTGCAGCAGGAAGATAATCTTGCCTAAGTTTTCATAAAAAGCCCTGGGTATCTCTGATACAGGCTCAAAGTCAATGCCAAGGCTGGCTTGCTGCTGGCGGAGCCAACGCTTTCCCAGAGAGCAAGCATCAAAACTTAGTTGTTTCCCTTATTGACATCCCTGGAGTGTGGATATCCCATTGCTTACTCGGGTTGAAAGCTTTAAAAATTAACTTGTGACCGACTAAACGGAATAGCCTGATTCCTTATTTACCAAAAAGAAACTGAAAGAGACAGAAAGGCAGGAGGGAGCACACTGTGCCTCTGAAAGCACAGACTGTTCGGGGAGGGACACGCTGCTATTTTCGGTCTTCTGTGGGTGTGAGGGTAACAGGCCTCTGGAAACAGCTGTTGAACAACAGAATGTGAGAAGTCACCCGGCACTCAGAGACCCACCCTCCACAGTGAACCAAGAGAAAGTTCACCAGAGCCAGGAGAGTTCAATGCCTTTAAAAAAAAAAAAAAATGGAAATGGGGATTCAGCACTGGGGTCTGACTGAGCTGCAGTGTTAAGTAGGGCTTTGCTCCCTCCGTTCAAAAGAACGACTCCAGGAAACTGAAAAGCCAAACCAGAAACAGACATAGTGTACTTTCCGGAAGAATAACTACCCTGAAAGCTGTTTCTGCGGGGTTCCGGCCTCCCTCTGGGGGGCTGACAGTCTGCCCACTTGGGGAAGGAAGCCGACTTGGGTGGAGGGACAGTTAACCCGGGTGCAAACTTTTGTTTCGGGATCCAGCATTCAATGCAAACTCTTTGATGGGACGAAGAATAGAAGATGGTTTGACGACAGAACTCACTTGTATTTTTGTTTTAATGAATCACGACATCCACCCTTCAGAGCTTGTCTCCGTGCACTGGAAATGAAAACCAACCCATTGCCACCCAGCTACAGAGAACACACTATAAATAAGGACCCAAATGGTGGTGTGTTAAAAGCTGGGTAATGAGTTGATCTGTTCCCTTTCGTTTTTCCTATGAAACCATGTGTCTCAAACATAAGGAGAGAAAGGACAGAGTCTTGTCGTTTTAAGGTATGATGACCTTACGAACGCTCCATCTGTAGCCAAACTCTGGTCACCATCTCCAGCGTGAATTCATTCATTCATTCATTCATTCAACAAATATATCTGTATTGCTCGCAGCGTCTCAAGCATTGTGATAGGTATGGGGGTACAGGATTAAGCAAAGCAGAGGTCTCTGCCTCAGGCAGTAAGTTACAAACGGAAATATCGAGAACTGTTTACCCACGTAGGGGCTGAGACAGAAGAGGACATTTTCTATCACCCGAATTCAAGGCCTCCTTCCCAAATCCTTATTTTCCCTTCTGAAATTAAACTCCATCCATGATGAAATACAGTGGATCAACCTCTCCTCAGAAACCTAGGCCCTCAACATCATCAGAAGAAACTAGTCCAGTGATCCATTTCCCAAGGTCATGATGATTTCAAGTTGAGTGATTACAGTGGCTCAAGCTGAGCTAGAACTCAGGCCTGAGGGTTCTCCACTCTGGGTCTCCTATGAACAGCTATTAGAACAACGCACATGACTCCACCCAAATGAACAGTAACTTGCGATTAAATTTACTGAAAAAAGTAATAGCTCATTCCCCAGAAAACTGTGAAGTCTGCAGAGAACTCACCCAACTGAAAGACGCATGCAAAGTAATATAAGGAAAATGCATGCCATTTATATAATCAAACAGGACTGACAGGGCTGGTCACAAAAAACTCATTTCTTGATCAGTCTTAGCCTTCCCCAGTAACTATAGGTACCACTTGCTTCACACTTGCGTAACTAAAAGGCCCACAGTAATCGTTTTCTCAAAACAGAGGTAGTTTGCCCCAAATGTAAATCCATATCCCTACCTCTTAAGAAGCAAAATACAGTCCCCAATGTTTAGCTACCTGTTTTTCTAATATCTGCTCTTCAGTGACCCCCACAGCTTTAAATAAGGTCCAATCCTAACCAGGATTGGCATGTTATATTTGTTTATAAAATCTACAGGTGGCGCAAAGCTGAGTGTGGGTTCAGGGACAGACTAAAAGGACCATGATCATAATTAGCCCAGGGACACCTGGGTGGGTCAGATGGTTAAGCGTCTGTCTTTGGCTCCAGTCATGATCTCCAGGTCCTGCGATCTAGCCCCAAGTCGGGCTCTCAGCTCAGTGGGGAGTCTGCTTCTCCCTCTCCCCCAGCTCATGCTCTCTCTCTGTATCTCTTTGTCTCAAATGAATAAAGTCTTTTAAAAAAAAAAATCAGCCCAGGGGTTCCTGGGTGGCTCAGTGGGTTGGGCCTCTGCCTTCAGCTCAGGTCATGATCTCAGGGTCCTGCGATCGAGTCCCGCATCGGGCTCTCTGCTCAACAGGGAGCCTGCTTCCCTTCCTCTCTCTCTACTGTCTCGCTGCCTACTTGTGATCTCTGTCAAATAAATGAATAAATAAATCTTAAAAAAAAAAAAATCAGCCCAGACAGGTGGGATTCAGGCACCAATAGTACCCCCATGACAGGTCCCCTCTGACTTAATGTCTTCCACTACAAGTAGAAAACATCAACCTCGCAGGGATCGGACTGGTAAGCTGCTACTTGGTCAACGTGCCCAGGACTTCAGCCGAAATTTCCAGTAAATTCTATATGTAGTAACTTTACAGAAAGGTCACAGCTTGGGGGATGGCAAGAGAGGGTTCTCTCCCTCTATTTAACCTCTCTCTGTTTCTTTAAACAACATTTTAGTAACCCCTTTCCACCTTTAGGTTCTCTGATTTTTATCATTTGAGGGTGTTTTCCCTCTCTTCAACACTTGGGCAATAGAAGTCCTTGTCTGGCTCCTGATAGTTGATTATTTCATGGCTATTTGGGTCTGGTAGTAGAGACACGGTTGCCTGGAGGTTAAATGGTTCAAAGCCAGTTGAGGGATAATTGAATAATTTATTGCAGCAATTGGCTTTCCTAAATTTAGCTTTCAGGAAGAGGCCCTCAAAGAGGCCAGGAACACAGTTACCTGGGCTACAGAGCCCTCACTGAAAATGATTCATGTAGAAAAAAAATTGGGGGTCAGGAGTATATGGGAAATCTCTGTCTTCCTCTTAATTTTGCTGTGAACCTGAAACTGCTCTAAAAAACTAAGTAGAGACTTCAACAACAATACTGCCATCGGTAGCATACAGTCCCCAGAATGGCTTTACTGGTATTCACATCCTTGTGTACTCTCCTCCCCTTAAGGGTGAGCTGAACCAAACCACTTCTGAGCGACTTCTGACAGAGAGGACACAGCAGAAATAATGAAACGTCGCTGCCAAGATCGGGTTACAAAGACTCTGGCTTCCATCTTGCTTCCCTTCTCTTTCTTTCTTACTTGCTCACTGATGCAAGCCAGCTGCCATGTTATGAGCTGCCCGAGGCCCCCACAGTAAGGAACTGAAGGAGGCCTCAGCTAAGAGCCCGTGAGGAACTGAGGCCTTCAGTCCCCTGATTTAGGAGGAACTGAATCCTGTCACTGTCACTTGAGTGGGCTCAGAAAAGAAGAGGGAATTTAGCCATGTGAGGTTTCAACAGTGATTGATTCATAAGGCAGATTGGAAAGAACCTAAAAATGAATACATATTCTTCCTCCTTTTTTTTTTTTAAGATTTTATTTATTTACTTAGAGCATGTGCACTCATGAGTGGGAGACGGAGCAGAGGGAGAGGACAAGCAGACTCCACGCTAACTGAGCCCAAAGCAGAAATCAATCTCAGGACCCTGAGATCATGACCTGAGCTGAAATCAAGTCAGCCACTCAACCGACTGAGCCACCCGGACGCCCCTCCTCTTCTTTTAAGGACAATGTAGACTAGGGGACACCTGGGTGGCTCAGTCGGTTAAGCGGCTGCCTTCGGCTCAGGTCATGATCCCAGGGTCCTGGGATCGGGCCCCACATTGGACTCCCTGCTCAGCAAAGAGCCTGCATCTCCCTCTCCCTCTGCCTGCCACTCTGCCTACTTGTGCTCTCTATCTCTCTATCAAGTAAATAAATAAAATCTTTTTTAAAAAATCAATGTAGACTATGCCAGTATGCAGGATTTTCTTCTTCCTCTTCCTCCCTCATTTCTTCTTCCTTCTTCTAATGAAATCAGTCCCAAAGAACAGCCTTGCCTGTGTTGCATGTGTACCATACAGCAGACAGTTTGCCTTTGTGGCAGAGTCAGCATAGGGGAGTTTAAGGGGGGGGGGGCAGAGATCAGATTGGGGCAGCATGGATTCATTCCCAGTTGTCAGGAACCCCATCGGAGGTGGGCTCTCCGGCCAGCTTGTTATGGGTAACTGCTTAGGGCCCACAGGCAGCCTTTCTGGGCTGGAGGCACAAGGGTGGTCAAACACTGGAAGACTGTGCATGTGACCTCTGTCCAGTCTCCCATAGGTTGAGCCTCTTGATTAGGGTCAGGCCTCCCAGAGGTCATGGGCTGCATTTGAGAGACTCAGCTTCGAGGCCTGCACATCCAGAACATTCAGAGATAAGTCAGTGTTTCAGAAACAAAAATGAGTGAAATGCCCCTGCTGAATCAGCCAGGGTTCAGTGAAACAAAGTCAGGAAACACACCCAGTTCTTAAAATTTTAATGCCAGACCTACTGCTGGCAAGGTCTTTCCAATAAAGTAGGAATGGCTCTGTGCTCTTCTCTCTTTACCAGCTGTATAGTCATGTTACCTGTTTATCCCAAAGGAGTGATGTCAGGTTAACCCCATAAACAAGTCTCATTTTAACACTGTTTATGTTCATAAAGATTGAGGTCCCATAGTGGCCCAACCCACAACTGTTTAATGACTCAACTGTGAAACTGCATTCTTCCGTATATGGTCTCCTGGATCTTAAACCTTCTTATGAAATTACCCATGATTTATCGAGGACTTTACTTTTAAAATAATTCTCACTTTTCATGCCAAACTTGAGTAGATCTCTTTATCACCAGTTAACAGATGAATATAACCGAGATATATGGGTATACAAAAGATACGTAACACGCCCAGCCAATAAGTAGTAGAGCAGACTGGACCCGGAAGCCTCCAAGACCACAAGTCCCTCTACCCCCTGCCATTTTATTGGAGGGAGGGTCTACTTACTGCTCTTCAGTGGACAGGGACCATAAATCAAAGGCACTCTACCACCCAGGAGAAGAGATCACTGATCTCACAGTCTCGAATAAAGGAAGGACAGAGCATGAGCTGTCTACACACATTCTTCCCCCCCGGTTACCAACGCTATGTCATGGGCTTAGAGACTGCCAGTTCTCTCTTTTGGCAAAACCTGACTTAATGATGTGGTGTCTTAAAGATTGCCTGGGAGAAGGGAGAATACGCCACAGAGCCTCCGTCTCTTCCTCCAGAACTAAACCCCCTCAGATCATATCTTAGCAGGTCTGCTTTGGACCCCTCGAAACCTTCTTCTTGAAGTCCTTCAGATGCAAGAAACAGATGTTCCTCAGCCCATGAAAATCAGAGAGGTTTGCTATTGAGATGCGTCCAGAGTAGGGAAGTAGGGGAGAGGGTCACAGATGCCGAGACATTTCCCTGACTGTCTTGGAGCCTGCAGGTAGAGGAGGATTCTAGAACCCAGGCTGTTCTCCCAACCCCAGGGTCCTCATTCAGGTTCTCCACCATTAACCCAACACAGCTAGTCTCCACAGATCACCTCACCTCAGCTGTCTTTCTGTACCCGAAACTGGCAGAGTCTTTCTCTAGTACTGGTTCAAACTCCTGAGAGGTGAAAACTAACTGCTCCACACTAGGGCTCTGGTTGGCCTTGAAGTTGACGAATTTCTGGGCCCATCATTGAGCAGAGGATAGCTTAATGCAGCTTCCCAGATGGAGGGGGGCCCCGAAGTGGGGCGGTTTCAGGGAAAAGAGGGAAGGTGGCACTGGCAGATAACATGTCTGGGGCAGATCTGTGACAGTCCAGAACCAAGTAATCAGGAATCTTTTCTGATTCACCTGGTTTTCCCAAAAGAAGTCTGCTGCTTGGGATTTTTGCTGGGGAGAGCTTAGCAGACTGTGACAGGACTAGGGGAAGGAGAAAGTGCTAGAAGAGATCAGGCTACTCTGTAACCTCCTTAGGGCACTCCCACATTTACTAAATTCCAGCTATGGACCAGGCCCTGTGTTAGGGATTGTGAGAGCTAATGAAAGAACAACTTAGGGCACGTACCCCAGCCTCCCTCACCAGTAGGCTCTCAATAGTAGTTTAGACATTTGACAGTAGACACTGCAAGTCCTAATGTCTCACAGCTGGAGGGAACCCTAGCAAGCCATCATGTTTCCTCGTATCAACAGATTACTCCAGAGCACCCAACATTCCTAATCATCTACCACATACCAGGCACAGTGTGCACAGTAAAGGTACAAAGCGAACTAAGAATGCTATCATTCAAGTTGCCCCCTGAGAGACAGAGACAGATGCACAGTGTCAACACCACGAGGCAAATGCCACACATGTGGGAGACTACCAGAGCAGAGAGGAGGGGGACTTAGCCTGATGACAGGGAGAAAGGGTATCAGGGAAGACTTCATGGAGGAGGTAATTCCTATTTGGAAGAGAACATTAATCCCAAAAAGAAAGAAGAAAAGAGTATCCCGGCAGGGGCAACAGCAAAAGCAAGGCACAGAGATGTTTCAAACTGTGTGACTTCATTCATTTCAGAATAATAAGTTGGAAGGACCATTAAACCAGAGCCAGTTTGCAGGGTGCATAGGAGGTTCTGCTTGAAAAGTGGGGATTAGGGGCGTCTGGGTGGCTCAGTTGATTAAGCGTCTGCCTTCGGCTCAGGGCAGGATCCCAGGGTCCTGGGATTGAGCCCTGTGTCAGGCTCCCCTGCGTGGCGGGAAGCCTGCTTCCCTCTGCCTCTCCCCCTGCTTGTGCTCTTGCTCGCTCTCTCTCTGTCAAATAAATAAAATCTTGACCAAAGGAAGAAACAAGAAAAGTGGGGTTAGACCAGCCTACAAGACACACAAGGGAAGAGGTCCAAAAATAATGTTACATTCCGGATGTACCCAACAAAGGCTCTTGAGAAGAATGTAGAAATAATCAGTGTATGATAGACGAGAAACTGAGACTCAGAGAAGTAAAGCAGTCTGATGGCAATTACACTGTAGTTAGAGGCAAATCGAGGCCTGGAGCCCAGGGATCCTGGGCTTTCACCAAGCTGGGAGTCTTTCACCAAGCTGGGCCTCCACACTGCAGGGAAGGAAAGTTTCGGTCAAACACCTTGCCACCTGCATTTCCCGGGCCTCCCTCTCCCTTTCCACAGAGTGGCTCATTCACTACGATCACAAGGAGGCCAGTGCTTGCCTGGGAATTGTTCCCATCACTAACATGGCTTCAAAATTCTTTATAGCGGGTGGCCACCCACACATGAAAAATTTTCCAACCTGTTTAGTAATCCCCAATAAGAACAAGCTGTTTCATTTTGAAGAATGTCACATTTTAATAATATTGTACTTCGCATGTAAATATAATTACAAGTGGAGGAATAAATATAGGCAGAGTACTGTTTATCTTTTCTAGTGTGTCTGATTTAGAATCTGGACGGCGGCCATTTTTATATAACCCCAATTTGTCATTGGTACGTACAATGGATACTCAACTAATTGCCTTCTAAAAGCCACAAGGAAAATAGACATCCTATTCCCTGGCAGACAAAAAAGGTCAGATTGCTAGCTGACTTCCAGTATCTGCTCTTTCTTTCTTCCACAGTGATAGAATGCCCAGTCTGTTTGATTCACGGCCACTGGGAATAAAGGCTAAAAATCCAGATTTCTTTAGAGCTAGGTATGGCCAAGTGGCTAAACTCTGGCCAGTAGAATGAGAGAAGAAAGGATGTGCCTTCAAAGAGAAAGGCCATGCCCCATGCTTTCCCTCTTCCATGTAGGCACAGGTAACCGAGCAAGGGAGCAGAGCCCCCCGCACACACACCGGGAGAAGGAGACCAGACCCCCTGAGTGCAGCACTCCCGTACTGGGAAAGGAGTAAAGCCCGGCCAGCCACTGCTGGACATTCCTGTTAGAAGTTGCTCAATCACTGTCCTGTCCACCGCAGATGCCCCTTTAAAAGAATTCACCAAAGACTCGGTGGCAGTATGCCTGTTAAAAAGGAAAGTTTTATGTGATTTTTTTTTTTAAATAGAGGCGTAACGTTCATAGGACTGTGCAAAATGTTAAGTGTAACATAGCTGGGTGATATGTTCCGTATATGTGTACTTACGAAACTGTTGTTCAGTTCAAGATAGAAAGGAGGGGCGGGCCAACTTCAGGCAAACTAAACCCGGCCCGCCACCTGTTTTTGCAAATAAAGTCTTGGTGGATCCCAGATGTGGCAGTTTGTTGACCTGTTGTCTTTTGTCTGCATTTCCACTGGGACAGCAGAATCAAATAGTCTGACACAGAGACGGGCCTGTAAAACCCCAAATATTTACTATCTGGCCCTTTATAGAAAAAGTTTGCAGACCCCCGTTATAGAACATTTCTGGAGCACTCCAGAAGGCTCCCTCGTGCTCTAAACATGAATTTCTCCCATCAAATCTTGGAATCAGTAAACAAGAATGATTACAGGAAGAGGAATATGTGAGGAAGAAGCCTTCCCTACACAGGCTAGAAACCTCTATTGGTTTTCTCATCCTCGTTGGAACAATGAGCGTCTGACAGTTTTAGCTCGTCAACAAGTAGCCTGCCAACGCATTGCAGAGCTTCTATTTTGAAAATTATCTCACAAGAGTGACTAAGAATTACATCTAAATGAACAGGAGCAAGGAGGGAATCAGACTCCCTAGACGGGGGCACTCCCTCATTCGGTCCGAGGTTCTGTGGTCAGATATGACTATGGCTCAGGTCCTACTCTGCTTTGTTCTGGTTTTCGAACTTCCAGGACCTGGAAGAAAAATGAGAAGGGTGCTGAGAATGCATGCATTTGCTTTGGCCCCGGTTCCTATATTTTTCCTGTTCATTTGACTTTACAGTGTCCACCACATAACTTTTTGGTGTTTTTTGCACACCGGTTGCCTTCAGTCTGCTGGTTGAAGTTACACAGACGTGCTCCAAGGGGTCCGCCCTCTGGATCATGCCAAGAAAGAGCTGAGTAAATCAACCCAACAGCTCACTTGCACCTGTCCTTCTGTCCAGGCAACAACACACACGTCCAAAGTAAATCACAGTTGCTCAGCAGTAACATGACCCAGATTAATGAGAAGCTTGGCCCGTTCCAGAAAACTCCAAGAATGTTGAACGTTGGGATGGCAGGATGGCTCCCTTGAATAGATGGCAAAGAACAGGTGCCCTCTGTTCCCCCAGAAAATCTCGGAACAGGTGCTTCGAATTCCAAAGCAGTTTATCCTGTGGTCTACCCCACATATCCAAATACAGACGACCAAAGGGCCACTGTAATAATAAAGAGGACATCCTCGACGCACTTACCCCAGAGCACAGGCAGAACCGAGACCACATCCAACTCGCAAAGAGATTCTGCTCCAAAACTTTGTGCTAATGTTTGAAGATCTCCGAAAGCATGCTTACGTTGGAACAATGATTTAGTGGGCGGCAGACTCTCAGCCTGTCTCCAAAGTCTGTTAATTCTAGTCCCAAGCTAAATTATTTCAGCTAAAATAAAATACTTATTTTCTCAGTGTTTCAGAAACTTTAGGAAACAGATCTTCTTGGCTAGTCTGGGAAGCAAATGGCAGTATGCCATCGTTTGAGGGATCAGAGGGCAGCAGGCTCGTCCTAGCCACACTCTCAGTCCTGGGGGAGAAGGCAGGGATGAATGTGAGGGTATGAGGATGACTGGTCATGGAGCTGAGGGGGGTAAGGAAGGCGAAGCTGGGGTCTAACCCATACTTCTAGGACACTCTGGCCTGACTTCTAACTACCAGCATCTCAGCTTTACCTGATGGCTTGCTTTGGTGGTTGGTGGCCCAAAGCAGGCTAGAAGGGCCAGAGAAGTACCCCCACTCCAGAAGCACCCTCAGCAATGACCAACCTCTCTCAGCCTTTACGTGGGAGAAGTCTGAGGACCATATCCTGTGCTGGCACCCTGGATTCCCCAGTGAGACGGAGCTCACCCTCTAAGAACCCTGCTTGGTAAAGTTACTTTTACTGACTTCCTTCCCTTACTATCTCACTTCCCCACCCTTAAGCTAGTGCTTCCTGGGGCCACTCCCCAAATAAATGACTTGTGCTCAGATCCCTGTCTCAGGGTCTATTTCCGAGGAGACCCAAGCCAAGATGGGGAGGACTGTGAAAGTACAAGTCCCAAGAGCTGGGGGCAGGTGCCCAACTCCTCCATCAGCCACTGGTCTCTAGTTTTCACTTGGGAACCCACACGCCAGCCTACCTTAGCGGGGCTGGTGTCTACCCTTTGGCGCCCAGGCTGTACACTGAACGTGTGCATCCCCTCCAAATTCATATGTGGAAATCCTACCCTGCAAGATGATGGTATTAGGACATGGCACCTTTGGGAGGTGCTTCAGTCATGAGGATGGAGCCTTCCGATGGGATTAGTTCCTTATAAAGACACCCCAGAGAGCTCCCTCGTTCCTTCTGCCATAGGAGGGCACAGCGATACGATGGCTGTCTATGAACCAGGAAGCAGACCCTCACCAGACCCCAAATCTGCCAGTGTCTTGATCTTGGAGTTCCCAGACTCCAGAACTGTGAGAAATGCATGTGCTGTTGGAGCTCCCCAGTCTGTGGTGTTTTTGTTACAGCAGCCCGCTCCGACTAAGACAGCCACATGGGAGAGCACTAAACTGTAGTACCTAAGGCAAGAAGACATTTAAAAACCCCACTTGGCTAGATGTTGCGTATAATGTAGGGGACCATGTAGGGCCCATGTCTGTTGCTTTTCTGGCAATTGTACAACATGGTGGAAATTGCAGATCAAGCAGAGTAAGTTAACTGGAGCTGCCCAGTGACTTTTACGTGGTTAGAAAGGGTGTTTTAAATTTAAATTCAATTAATTAACATATAATGTATTAATTAGTTTCAGAGGTAGAAGTCAGTGATTCATCAGTCTTATCTAATACCCAGTACTCATTATATCACATGCCCTCCTTAATGTCCATCACCCCGTTACCCCATCCCCCCATCTCCCTCCCCTCCAGCAGCCCTGTTTGTTTCCCGTGATTGAGTCTCTTATGGTTTGTCTCCCTCTCTGATTTTGTCTTGTTTTATTTTTTCCACTCTTCCCGTATGATACCCTGTTTTGTTTCTTAAATTCCACATGTGAGTGAGATATATGATAATTATCTTTCCCTGATGGACTTATTTCAATTTGTGTAATACCATCTAGTTCCATCCATGTCATTGCAAATGGCAAGATTTTGGGGTTTTTGATGGCTGAGTAGTATTCTATTGTATATATATACCACATCTTCTTTATCCATTCATCTGTCAATGGACATCCAGGCTCTTTCCATCAGGGCTCTTTCCATAGTTGGGCTGTTATGGACATTGCTGCTGTAAACATTGGGGTGCACATGACCCTTCAGATCCCTACCTCTGTATCTTCGGAGTAATTACCCAGTAGTGTGATTGCTGGGTCATAGGGTAGCTCTATTTTCAACTTTTTGAGGAAACTCCATGCTGTTTTCCAGAGTGGTTGCACCAGCTTGCATTCCCACCAACAGTGTAGGAGGGTTCCCCTTTCTCTGCATCCTCACCAGCATCTGTCATTTCCTGACTTGTTAATTTTAGCCATTCTGACTGGTGTGAGGTGGTATCTCACTGTGGTTTTGATTTGTATTTCCCTGGTGCCGAGTGATGTGGAGCACTTTTTCATGTGTCTGTTGGCCATTGGTATGTCTTCTTTTAAGAAATGTTTGCTCATGTCTTAACAGCAGCATCTTTTTTCTTTTTTAAGATTTTACTTATTTGTTAGAGAGTGAAAGCAAGAGAGATCACAGAGGGAGAGGGGAAAAGCAGACTCACTACTAAGCGGAGAGCCTGACGCAGGGCTCATTCCCAGGACTCTGAGATCATGACCTGAGATGAATTCAGACACTTAACTGACTGAGCCACTCAGGTGCCCAAGCAGCATCTTTTAAATGCCAGAAATATTTTCCTCCTTCCCCTTTTTAAATAATGGAATTTTCATGCCTTTTTTTTCCCCTTTCTTTTGGACATTGGCAAGGTGAAAGGGAGCAATAATGTTTGTCCTGGAAGCTTTTTATCTCTCCTTCTCATTTGAATGACATCCTAGCTAGATAAAGTATTCTTGGCTGCAAATTTTTCTCATTTAGCACCCTGATTATATCATTCCAGTCCTTTCTGGCCTGCCAGGTCTCTGGGTATATTTTGGTCTGTTTGTCAGAAGAAACTGTATCCCGAAATCATAAAGAATGAAAAACTTGTATATATACAAAAATAAAATACAATGAAAGGATAGAATGTAACTGTAAAAATGAAAATACAAAAAGATTTTGATAAAATTTTATCAAAAATAAATTTTATCAAAAAGATTTTGATAAAAAAGAATTGATAAAATAAGAAATTGGTTGAAAAAGGAAAAACAAAAAAGATTAAAGTTGAAAGACTAAGGAAACATGGGGAGGAAGCCATGGATTCTGTGTGAGGCATTCCCCTAGTGCTTGAGTTTTGCAGTTCTCAGTGATGGGAAAACTTGATCTTGGCTGGATGTTCTTGCTGATCTTCTAGGGGAGGGGCCTTTTGCTTTGATTCTCAAATGTATTTGCTCCCGGTGGAATTATACTGCCCTTGCGTGGGGGCCAGGCTAAGTCACCTGCTCTGGTTTGCTCTCTGTGGCTTTTGTTCCCTGAGGGCTTTCTTCACATCTTTAGAGGATGAGAATGAAAATGGCCGGCCTCCCAGTCTCCAGCCCCAGAGCTGAGTGCTAGGGGCCCCCACTCCTCAGTGTGGCCTCAGAGAAAGGCAGCCCATCATTCCTGTCTCCCAGGTCTCTGTCCGCCCTCTGTGCTCATCCGGCCTGTGACTCACTCACGCTCTTCCTCCTGGAGGATGGTGGGGGGTATCCCTGGTTCCGCCGCTTGCTGGGCCCCAGCTTGGAGTGCAGTCAACCTGACTGAGCCACGGTTCGCAGTTTATGACAACCCCGAGCTGAGAGCCCCCTCCTGCAGCCAGCTTCCCGTTCAGCTGCCCGGGAGTTCTGCCTCACTCGGGCATCCCCAGTCTTCCTGCGACCCCAGAGATCCTGAGACCTCACTGTCCCACCAAGGATTCTTCCCCACCTCGCCATCTGAGCACCTTTCAGGCAGGGATGTCCCTCACTGGAGCCGACTTCTAAAGTTCCGATTTTGTGTTCTGCTGCTAAATCACTTTCCAGCAGCCGGCTGATGGGGGCTCCCCCGCCCCGCAGTTTATCTTCCCGTATATCTCCTCAGAGTCACTTCTCCGCACCTGCCACCTTGCAGAAAGTGGTCACTTATCTATTTGTAGGG
This sequence comes from Lutra lutra, assembly GCF_902655055.1. Classification (NCBI taxonomy): domain Eukaryota; kingdom Metazoa; phylum Chordata; class Mammalia; order Carnivora; family Mustelidae; genus Lutra; species Lutra lutra. Next base: position 89,797,212 of record NC_062296.1, on the reverse strand, counting down.
TTGCTGTTCTTCTTTTCTTAGATCTCTGGTTGAGTTCACAGGCGTTCAGAACGATTTGGTAGCTGTCTAGCTGAATTCCTGGCACCAGACGAAACTCAGGTCTCCTACTCCCTTGCTGTCTTGGACTACTGAGCTGGTTAAGAAGTTTTAATACCACTTTCTGCTTTCATCTCTCCGTGTGTGTCTATTGGTCCATGTTTCAGATGAGGAAACCATATTATTCTTGCTTCAACCAAAGTCTGGTTTTCCTCCCGTGGTCCTTGCTCAGGCATTAGGGCTTTGGTAGCTGCCACCATGACAAATATTTGTATGCACCTCCCCCCTTTCCACGTACCCTCCCTCGGGTGTAAAGCACCCCAACTCCTGTGTCCATCTGCATCACAGCCGTTTCCCCGCCCCACTCCTAGCTCTGCCATCACTTAGTTTTACCACCAAGAATCAGAGAGCATTTTCTGTCATTACGAGGGCATCAGGGAAAGAGCCAAGCTCTCCTGCCCTGCACGATCCATAGTCTGTCAGAATGTTAACACCAGGCTGTGTGTGTACTGTCAGCACTCCCTGAACACTAGAAAAATGACAGTGTTGAAATAGCTTCAACTGGGATTCTATATCACACTGTTTCCCGGAGTTTAATTAAGCTGTAAGGATTAAAGTCGCACCTTTACCCCACATACCCCTGGGTATGCGACAGGCAAGCAGCGTAACTGCTAGTTACATACGTGTGTTCTGATAACCACTGGAATGGCCAAATCCAAATCAAGGCTCTCCTGTTCCTATGTGACCTTGGGCAAATTAGTTACACACTCTGTGCCTCAGTGTCCCCATCTGTAAATCCAGGGTAATAATAGTACCTTCCTCATAAGGTGGTGGCAGACAGAAGGAAGTATAGAGTGCTGAGCACAGAGCTTGGCACAGGGTAAGCCCTTAATAAAGGTTAGGGGTGGGACGCCTGGGTGGCTCAGTTGGTTAAGCAGCTGCCTTCAGCTCAGGTCATGATCCCAGCATCCTGGGATCGAGTCCCACATCGGGCTCCTTGCTCATCAAGGAGCCTGCTTCTCCCTCTGCCTCTGCCTGCCATTCTGTCTGCCTGTGCTTGCTCTCTCTCCCTCTCTCTCTCTGACAAATAAATAAATAAAATCTTTAAAAAAAAAAAAAACAAAAACTCTCTTTAAAAAATAAATAAATAAATAAATAAAGGTTAGGGGTTGTTACTATAAGCCAACATTTTAGCCTCACTTGTCTCTCTTCAAGACAGAGCCCATTTTTAACATTTCCATTCTGTTTAGGAAACTCTCTCTTTCCTACTGGCAAGAGTTAGTCTCACCCAGGACCTTTCTCCACCATGGCAACCCTCAGGACACAGTCATTTCCAGAAAAATTCAGAATGGAGAAGCCACATTCTACACCACTTGGAAAACTGTTTGAGGTCCCTGCCACTGAAGTAGAGACTCCCTCATTTTTCCTGCAGACTTCCAGTTTCTTCTGAGTAGCTTCTCCTTGGTAGACATTCATGTATATGCTTGTGTGGACGCACACACGCACTCACACACCCTTCCCAAGGATAAGCAGTAATTCTCAAGAACTGGAGAGTCTTAATCTGCTAAGGGCAGTTGAATCTGCCTTGATTCTCCCATTCACAATAAAAATGGCAACTTATATTATTTTCATACAAAAGGTCACTTCTCTTTTCTCATTTTCATGCTTCTAGACCATTACCAAGGACATCTTAGTACCTAGGAAACAGAATCTATAATAGCACCACTTCAAACAGCAGAGCCATTTACCCTTAATTTGTACATTTAGCTATAAAAAGATTTGACTCAAGACTTGAATTAGGTGCTCTTCCTTTTTCCTAAAAACAATTTTCAATGGAAGTATAGTTGACAGTTTGGATAGTTGGATTAGTTGACTAATTGGATAGTTTCATTTATCTTGGACAAGAACAAATCCTTAGGCTGGGGTCCCACCCCCTTCTCATTTGTGTAAAAAAAAAAGAAAAGAAAAGAAAAGAAAAAGTAGGGATTTGTTTTCCCTTTGCCCCAAGAGCAAGGGGTAGTTCTCCTAATTATATTCTTTCAACTCTTTTTAAATGGGCACCTATCATCTGTAGGTGCTAGACACTGAATAAAAATCAAAAAGAAGCATAAATCTGGTCTTTCCTGGAAACAGATTATGATGTAGCCAGAAACAAAAATGTCAGAGAGGAACAGAGGGAGAAAAGGAGTGGTGCCTTGATCACCATTTTGTATCGCTTAATGAGTAATTGGTCCTTGGTACCAAAGTTAAAAATACGTTTCTAGGAGAAGTTGAAGAAGTTTGGTGCAAGCAAATCAGAGCCCAGCATTCCTCCTATCTCCGGTTTCCAGAAACGACCTACTGTGTTACAAGATTGTCCTTTGCATAGCACTTCTGTCTGCTTGTACATTATAAGCTCTCCAGTACGCGCGTGCCTCCTAGATAGTCCAAGCTGCCCCACGATTCCTACAAAGACCTGGATTGCCTTGTCAATTGCCATCCAACATTTGAACAAGTTTAAGGCCAAGAGATTTTAGGAAGGTGTCGTGTTTTTAGGAAGGACTGGCATTTTTAGGAAGATATTTTTAAATAAAAGATTGAATAGATGATGATTCTCACTTAGGACATCACCGCTATTCTGGGGTGTGTGTGTTTGGTTAGCTGATGTCAATATAAGAAAGAGAACAGCAGGCAGTCCAACAGGAAAGAACGCTGACAGAAGACATTCCTCACATGTTCTCTCTCCAAATGAAAGAAAGTGGTCTAAGTGAATGGTGGTCAACACATACCCTGCTCTGATTGGCATCTTTCACCATTAAACCTATAAGTTGAAAGGCATGCAAACCAAAATTCACGCACCCCTCAACCTTGAGGCTATGAATCACTAAAGCAATTCTCACGTTTCTCCATACAGAAAGGCAGACTTTCCAAAAAAGGTTGTGGTTTTTCTGTTTCCTTGGTTCCCTGACACATAGCCCAGCCATGAGCACATGTGGCGAAAGGCAGGAAACTTTTGCCTTATTTGGGAATCCTGTCTCCCTTTTGGTAGGGGGAGTGGCACAGACTGAGAAGTCCGGATCAAAATGGCACTAGCTCCACAAAATAAAAAGAATCAGATAAAGGAAATGAGCATGTTCCCTAGAATAAATACAGAAAACTGTTTGATCCAAAGAATAAATATTTCCAAACCCATTTTTTTTGGAAAGGTCTCCTAGGAAAATACTTAGAATCTTCCATTTTCCATAATGATTTCTTCCATTTTCCTTCTAGCCAGATGCTGACACTCTGCATTTCCCAGCGGTTGCGGGGACAGCTATTCTCTTGGGGGACACTATATGAGTGACGTTCAGCCCCAATTCTCTAAACAGATGCTTCTCAAGTGTCCCTCATTCTGACCCCGATACCTGCTGTGGGACCGATAGTCATGGTGGCACGTAGACAGAACGGTGTCCGCCTAACAGGAAATTAGAGAATGAGAGGTGGAGGCCAAGGGAACAAATGCTCTGGATTTTAGAGCTTTCCGTCTGCTTTCCCCGTAGGGTGCTGTAACTGGGGGTGGTCTCAACACAGATCTCAACCAGACACTTAGGGAAGCAGGACCTCCAGCTCACTCTGGAGCTCTAGAAGCTGTCTTCCTCTGTTCAGGTGTTCCCGGAGCAAGGCTGCTGCTAGCAACCACTCCTTTATTCAGTGTTTCTCCAAGTATGATATCACCCAGAGGAGAGGAAAAAAGACAGTGGGCAAAGAGGGGGGCCAGGCAATGAAACAGCAATGGGTGTGTCAACTCCGACTGGAATGTGTGCCCATTGTCAACCCCAAGTAACCCGAGAAAAACAAACAGGAGTCCAGAATTTCTTCTCCCCGGGCTGTGTCAATTGCATAGCAGCGCAAGGGTGCCCTCTGCTGTCACCTGTGATTGGTGTCTGTCGCATTGCAGAGGCAAGGGTGCCCTCTGCTGTCAACCTGCGCTTGGTGTCGGTCGCATAGCAGAGGCAAGGGTGCCCTCTGCTGTCACCTACGATTTGTTGCTCATTTCCAATTTCAAGCTCCATCTAAAATTTCATTTAAGAAATGTTTCATGTATGGAATAGGGAAACCAACTTGGGATCTCAGCTGTTGGAACCAGGCTATGCTCTGTGTCAGGGGGAGAGAGATTTGAAGCGCTTGAAGCTGCTCTGGCGGCCAAGAAAATTCCATCCTGGCTTGGGGGGCGGCTGGGGGCTTTACAGGTCCAGAACTGTTTGCCAGGAAATAAAAGCATTTCTTGCGAGGAGGGCCCCTTCTGGGGCGGCAACCCGCTGTGATCAGAATCTCCATTTATTTTTCTGTGCTTTCCCAGTAAACCAGTTTGGGCCTTTTTTTTTTTTTTTTTTTTTAAGATCCGCCCATTTATTTCTCTACGAGAGAAAAAAAAACATATCTAGTGCTCAGAAAAGGAGATGAAACTCAGTGGCTTTGCTCACCAGTATTGCATAAAGATGAGAATCTAAAATACCCAACTCTATTGAAAGATCTATTGTATAACTCAATGTATTTTCCTAGGAGTATTAACTGAAATATAAAACAATTGCCTCAGACATTCATTTACCTTGGAGTTGATCCAAACACAATCTCAGAGAGAAACTTAATCATGGTTGTGATTAATATTTTGCATTTGGAAATGACTGCAAATCAAAGACCATAAACACAGTTAACGGTACTGCTTCGATATTTGCTCTTTTCCTGGTTTTTACTTTCAAAGTTCGGGGTCGGGACGGTGGTGTGTCTGTATTGTAGAAGCCTTCAAGAAATTGGGTAGCACTGTACAAGTTTCTTTTACTTGTTCGAGAAAATAGAATTATTTGAGGTTCCATAGATGGTCTTGTAAGAGGAGGGAGAAAGGGGGATAAAGGAGAAGCAGGGGGCCGGGAAGGGTGGAGAGCAGTCTATAGCAGACGTTCACTACCATCCTCCATAGTGTCTTCCACAAATGTCACACCGTGTATTTTCTAAGGTGCCTTGCTATGTAGCCTCTATGTCAGCTGCATTTATCCGCCTGGCAAAGGGTCACAGTTGGAGTCTACATACCTAGAGATTTCTGAACATCTCTGATTTCAAACATACGTATCACGTGAACACTTCTGGACCCAAGAGTGGAATCCAGCTGGCAAAAGGAGAATTTATTGGCTCATGTTAATTAACATTAAGGCCCGAGGTGGGGCTGGATCTCAGAGAGGGCAGGAACTCAGAATCTGAATTGCATCAAAGTTTTCTCCATCTTTCACTGATACTGAGTTCATGCTCTTTTTACTTGCGATTGGCTTTTTCCATGAAACAGAAAGCACTATTACTGGCTATTCTCGGGTTCACGTTTCCCCTGATCCAATTTCCAAGGAAAAGAGGATGGCTTCTCTTAAGTTCTATTTGGAAAATCCCAAGGGAAATTCTAGTTTGCCCTTCCGTGGGTCGTGAGTTCATGTATGTATGTGGCCAGGGTGGGTTGGGGTTTTTAAATGGACAGTAAGAATGGAGTGAGACTGGGTAGACAAGGTAACAGACATAACAGATGTCTGTCTACTAAGGTTGTGGGGGTGGTGGAGAGTCTTTAATTGAGCTTTTCTTGTGTATCCGGCACTGGGCCAAGCATTTTCATTTTTCACACATAATTTTCTTTAATTGCCACAAAAACCCTGCGACACAGGCGTTATTATTAGATTCTGGAATTGAGATTTGGAGAGATTTAGCTGTTTGTCCAAATTTGCACAGCTAGTAAGTTGTAGAACTAAATCCAGAGCATTTTGATCCCAGAGCCCAAAGTAGTAACCACTATTCCACATTCCCTCTGTTTGTCAGATGATGCATGTTGGTTTCTGCTTCAGAAAAATTAGTTCCTGGAGTTCTAGTCAGAATTACATGCGATCTGTTTACACTCAGATTATGAATAGAAAAAAACTTTTTTTGAATCAAGAACAAATAAACTATGATCCATCCTTTCTTCAGTCTAAGGACTGAATTTGGTAGTTTTGTTTCCTTTTTAACATCTCGTCTAATTCCTTGGACTTAGTAGATGCCAAGTAAAAATGATTTAGAGAATATAAAGAAAGGCTTTCTAACCACAACTCAAAATGCAGATGCAGTAAGAGAAAAGATTGATAAATTCGATGACATAAAAATAATTGTTTTTTCACAGCAAAAAAAAAAAAAAAGGTAAGCAAAGTCAAAGGACAAATGGCAAGCTGGGAAAAACTATTTGTAACATATTTCACAGATAAGGAGCTAATATCCTAATTTGCAAAGAACCTTTTGGTAATTGAGTTTGGAGAGGGCAATAATCCTATTGAGGGAAAATGTGCAAAACACAAATGTGCAAAACAAACAGGTCACTAAAAGAAATGTAAAAGTGGCTCTTAAACTTATGAAAAGATGCTCAGCTTCACTCATAATTTAAAAACACACAATGGAACCACACAGAAACACCGTTCTCACCCGTCAGAGTGACAACAATTCAAACGGCTTGATAACACATTCTGTTAGTAAATCGTGGGGCCCTCTCATTGCCGGAGGGAACGCAAAATTGTACAACCTCTGTGAAGGGGAATTTAGCAATATCTTACAAAATTGCAGATGCATCTAGCCTTTAACCCATCACTGCTACTTGTAGGAATTTACCCTGACATAAATCTCTAGCAATGTGAAAATACATATGCAAGGGGCGTCTCGGTGGCTCAGTGGGTTAAGCCTCTGCCTTCGGCTCAGGTCCTGATCTCAGGGTCCTGGGATTGAGTCCTGCATCGGGCTTTCTGCTCAGCAGGGAGCCTGCTTCCCCCTCTCTCTGCCTGCCTCTCTGCCTACTTGTGATCTCTCTCTGCCAAATAAATAAATAAAATCTTTTTTAAAAATACATATGCAAAAGGTTAGGCTTTGTATTGTAACCTTATCTGTCTGAGCAGAGGAGATTGACTAAAAAATCTACAGTAAATCCACACAATGGAATACTATGCAAATAAATCGAAATCACCAGTAAGGAGCAGATGGACATCATATGCCTCCAGTTGTGTTACTCTGAGAAGGACACGGCATCAGCTATATAATATTATGGCCCCAAATGCGTAACATCTTCAGATTTGCATACTTTTGAGTACAAGACCTTCCCTTCCCTGTGGATCCCAAAGCAGTTCTGGGAGGGCTTAAGGAAGGGCATCTTGTTCATACTCATGTAGAAAAGACAACCTATTTTTTCTGATCTTCCCCATTGCAATAAAAGTCAACTCCAAACTTCTAGTTGGTCAGACCAAAAGTTTTTATTCCTCCATATCCAGTACCCCCTTCTTGATAAACTGTAAGAAAAAGATGGAGTGACTTTTTTTTGATTAGTATTTGGTTCAAATACTAAATCTGAGCCCTCTGCTCAGGTCTCACATTTGGGAAAAAGAGGAAGAAGGTCTGAAGATGGGTAGATGACACCTATCCCTACCCAAACATTGGGACTTTCAGCATAATATAGCTAGTACCCTAGCCCATTGCGATATTTTAATAAATTGAGTATTAGTTTAAGGAAATCTCTCATTCATTTCTGGGTCGTGGCTGTAGAGCCAGAAGCTCATTAAGTGAGGCACAGGACTTCGAAGAGGAGGTAGCACAGTGATAGAGACCACACTTCCTCTTATCTTACATTGGTCAGCACTCAATCCCATGGTCAAACCTAACTGCAAAGGAAGCTGGGAAATGTAGTCTAGCTGTGTGCCCAGGAGGGCAAGGGAGATGGTTTGATGGACAACTTGCCAGTCTCTGTCACCTTGGTGATAGATTATGAATGACATTTTCTCTTTCACATATTAATCCACTAATGTGGACCTATCATTTTTAAATATTAAAACATTTATACTTTTTAGATTATGATGATGTGATTTCTTTTTATTAAATGGTTGACCTATGTGAAACTCCTGATTGTGTAGAAGACCCATTAAGTACATGATGGATGCCAACCTCACATAACTTTGGCCTCAAGTCCTACCCAGTCTTTTCTCGGAAATGGTCCTGATGATGGCAGTTGAGAGACTCAGGAATAAAAGCCAGTGCCTCCACAAGAAATAAAATTAAGTGTTGCTTAAGCAGTTCTCAAGAGCTAGCTGTTAACCACTGCACACCAGCCCTTCCTATTTCTTCATACTTTTACATAAAGCCCCAGATTTCAGCTCTTATTTATTTTTTTACCCTTCTCCCTCTATGATGTAATTTGTATATTTAACTTATATGGTGGCTCAAAGTGAGCATATTAAGAAGAAGGGACACCGAGGTTGGAAAACATAAATGTTTTTTAAAAACTAAGAAAATAGGGGTGCCCGGGTGGCTCAATCTGTTAAGCATCTGCCTTTGGCTCAGGTCATGATCCCAGGGTCCTGGGATCAAGTTCCATGTCGGGCTCCCTGCTCTACGGGGAGCCTGCTTCTCCCTCTCCCTCTGCCTGCTTCTCCCTCTGTTTGTGCTCTCTCTCTGTCAAATAAATAAAATCTTTAAAAAAAGAAAGGAAGTAGCATGGATTGGAGCTGGGGTGATACGACTTTGCCATTTGCCGTTTTCTCCCCTTCGATCTTCCACTATGGTCTTTTTCAAATTCCATTCACTTACTCAGCATGTTCTTGACTCTGCTGGGAAGTTTTAAATCAGAGCCTGATTTGATTGGTCCAGCGGCTGGGGTCTTAGTCTTTACAATTGTTCAAAAGCTCCCAGGGTGATTCTCAGGGTATATAGCCGAGCTGAGAACCACTGATTTCCTTTTCTACATTGCTTTTAATTGACGAATTTTGGATACTTGATCATACTTCTGATGAAATTGACTCATATGAAATTGAAAGTCAGTTCATTTAAAATGTGTGAAGAGGGGCGCCTGGGTGGCTCAGTCATTTAAGCCTCCAACTCTTGATTTTGGCTCAGGTCATGATCTCAGGGTCATGAGATTGAGTCCTGCATTGGGCTCCACGCTCAGTGTGGGGTCTGCTTGAGTTCCTCTCTCTCCCTCTTCCCTTGCCTCTCCCCCTGCTTGCATTCACATGTTCTCTCTCTCTCTAAAATAAATAAAGAAAATCTTAAAATGTGTGAAGAAAAACACACCTACCCGGGCATCATTGAAATTGTGGACTATGTTGCCAACGACCTCTGGGCAGCCAAAGTCGTGATCACAGAGTTCCTGCGCTAAAGTTCATCTGATTTCTTCTCACAGGGAGCGCCAAAGGCGAAGATATTTCTGAATTATCCTCTTTCCTCAGTTATGCCCTTGAACAGCTTTGTAGAAAGGACAAAGCTGGGTCGCAGTTTATCACCAATTTAAAGACTTGACTATCTGATCTTGATCAGGTGATCAGGTGATTTGGAGACCCTCCTGGCCCTGTCAGTGCCAATTTAGCTGGTTCTTTGCAAATATAAACAGAACGAGCAGTCAGCCTGAGCTGGAAGGATTATTCCGCCACTGTTTGTGAAGACTGTTTTGTAACGAGAGTCCAGACTTGGTGGGTTACACCAGAACTTTCTGTCAAGTCCAATGGCACAACATTCAGGTAAACCAAGGTTTCTCCACGTTGGCACTATTGACATTTGGGGCTGGATCAGTCCTTGTGGTGGAGCTGTTCTGTGCACTGTAGGCTGGTTAGCAGCATCCCTAGCCTCCGCCAACTAGACGCCAGTGACACCCCTAAGCCCTGGTTGTAACAATCAAAAACGTCTCCCGAAGTTGCCAAGTATACCCGTTGGGTCCAGATCGGTCCTGGTTGAGAACCACTGATATAAACTCACTCTTAGTTTGCCAACTTAAAAAAAAAACCCCAAAACAAAAAACAAAACACAAATAGCCTTGTTGTTTTGAAATGACTCCTCTGAGTAATAATGTGAGAAGGGCTTCCTTCCAAAATCCTCCAACTGTCTTCCTCTAGTCTTTTATGTTCCCATCAGGCCACAGGCACACCAGCGGTAAAAAATGAGCATTGCTCTGGGACGGTGATCCTCAATCAAAGGCAGTATGGCTCCCTGGGGGACATTTGGCTCTGTTTGGAGACATTTTTGTTTGTCGGTACTGGAGAAGAGTGGGGTGCGACTGGAATCTAGTGGCTGAGGCCAGGAATGCTGCCAAATGTCCTACAGTGCGCAGGACGGTTCCCACAGTAATTATTGGGACCAACATAGCAATCGTGCTGAGGCTGAGAAACCTTGATTAAAAGCAACTATATCCACAAAGTCCAAAGAAAAGACCCGTTTTGGGGATGCCTTGAATAATACAGATCAGTGGTTCTCAACTTGCTGGGGGGCTGACTTTGCCCTCAGACATCTGGTAGTGTGTGGTGGAGACCCCGGAAGCCACCTAACGTCCGGTAATGCACCAGACAGCTCCGAGCAACAAACAATGATCCAGCCCCAAATGCCAGTAGTGTCAAAGTAGGGAGACCCTGTCCTAGGATCACCTCTCTTAAGGCTGTCAGGCCTAGTGGATTTGTTTCACCCCCTTCATGGCTTTGCTCCCCCAGTTTGCCTCTGCCATTATATTGCCAATCCAGTTTTGGATGGCTAGACCCAATTTCACTTTGGCATAGCAATAGGGCGGCTGAGAAGGAGGGAGGCTTGGCACAGCACACAGCGCCTAGAACAGATCGACACTGGGGAGCAGGCCAGTTAACATCAGAGGTTTAGCCAGGGTTGGGGGAGGCAAGCCACGGTCACAATTCAAGTTGACAAGCCGGTACAAATGGCCCTGCAAAAGACACTCTGTCCTGCCAGGTGCGGGGACAGAGTGGCTGGGAATCTGGGGCAGTGGAGACTCTTACTGTAAAATTAGGCTGTGTCCAGGAAGTCAGACACTAGGTAAGGCGGTCCCAGCCAGCAAGCTGAGTTTTGGGATCGGGGCCAGATCCTGGACAGGGGCACCTTGCGAGACTGAGCCAGGACCCCGGGGAGAAGAGGGAACCTGGATGATTTGCAAGCCAGCTGAAGGAGGATTTGAGAAAAGGACTAAGGTGCAACCGTGAAGCAGGGCAGTTGGGAGCCTTGGGCTCAGTTTAGAAAATGAGTGATGGATTGTCATTAGCAGAGTGGAAATGCCGTGTGGGGAGGAAGTGCCAGGGGGAATGCGGCTGAGCCCAGCGATGAGCAGTGCAACGGGGCACGTTGGGTCTGAGCGATAGGAAGACTGACTCCATAACAAAAAGCAACTCCCCCTTTCCCCCAACACCTTGCCCCACCCTAGGCACCTGTACGCAAGCACATGCGCACATGCACATAGCGCCTCCCTCGCCTCTAGCACCCCTGTAGGGATCACTGAGACAGTTCCTGGTCTGGAGAACTGGGGGTCATGTTGAAACGAAAGTTGCTCAGTGAACAGAGCAGAAGCCAATAGTTTGACAGCAGAAGTGTCATCAGTCATTTGTTTTTATGTTTTAGATAACATTGGCTTTATTTTAAAGTTACAGATATGAATAATGTTTGTGACATTTCTTGCTTTTGTCTAATTACAAAGTCAGTCCATGCTTGCTGTAGAAAATTTGAAAAATACAGAAATACACAAAATATTTCATCTGTAATTCCATATCCCGACGATAATCACTCTCAAGATGTTCGTGTGCTTTTCCTTACCCTCTTTTGTTTTAATGGCATCTTTTGTCCTCATGTCATTAACTGATACTCACCTTATAACTTGACATGTCATGATAATGTAGTCAAATAGCATCCTTCCGCAATTTTTCTGTAGCTAGGTCCTTGTCTCATTTGAAGCCCTAAGAAAATGTGATTTTTTTTTTCCTTCAGATGGACTCTGGGTTTATTGAGATTACCTACCCCAGAAGTGGTGAATGGGGAAACCCACCTTTTCCTGGTCATCACTCCTTTCCTTTCGTAGGTCATACTTTTCCTCCTCCTTAATAGGAATGTTCTGCAATATAGTAAGTTTGGTGATAGGGACAAAACAAATGAAAAATACCTACAAATCTGGAGCTGGAATCTCAGGAGGGATTTTAGGGATCATGGCTTTGCATAATACAAACCTTACCTTGTACATGCAAATGGAACACTTTCTTCTTATTCATGAAATAGGACAGTGACTCTCCTGAGACTTACCATTCTGGCAGGCCTGCCCAGGCCGAAAATTTCAGAAGGGTCCAACCCCCCCCTCAGCTGGCAGTTCTACGCCTTCAGTCCTGTCCCTGCCCTTGACTTTTTTGGCATCCAGGAAATGCAGAGTCCGTGTAATGTAAGCCAGGCAAGGTCATCAATCTCCACTAAAGCTGAGATGTGGGAGGAGGGTGCGGGGGGGTGTGGGTTGTAGAGGGGATGGGAAGTCAGGAAGCCCTGGGCAGGTGGGAACACTGAAAAGGGGTATTTTAAAAGCCTCATCTGAGCAGCCCACTAGGCATATCTGATGCCAACAGAATACAATGGCACATAACAACCTTTTCAGTACAACCAGTTATTTCTAGCCTCTGGAATGCTTGATGCCACCAGATTTTAGGAAAACAAACTAACATGATGTTTAGAACCAACAGCGAAAGGTGGCTGTTAAAGGAAAAAGATGTATCTGTTTGTTCGATGCCTCACTATAAGCAAAGCAAAATGTTGTCGTTAAGGCAACAGCATATCTTTAAAAAAAAAAAAGGTTCTGTTGCAAAATATAAAATATTTGAATACATTCCACATGTGTAGATTCCTGGCGATACCATGCAAATAGCTGACTTTATTTTGTGGATCGTACCCAAAGATTTGTCTTCGAAGTCTTTCATTCATTGTATTGTACGTGTTTTTGTTTGTTGATTCTTCTCCTCCTTTGGCATCCTGCTTTTTTTTTTTTTTTTTTTCACTAAAATGTCTTCCTTCATTAAGAGGGGTATCTTTTTTGCAAAGACTCGGCTGCATATTTTTTGTGTGTGTGGTTTTTTTTTTTTTAAGATTTTATTCGACAGAGATCACAAGTAGGCAGAGAGACAGGCAGAGAGAGAGGAGGAAGCAGGCTTCCCGCCAAGCAGAGAGCCCGATGTGGGGCTCGATCCCAGGACCCTGGGATCATGACCTGGGCCAAAGGCAGAGGCTTTAATCCACTGAGCCACCTCGGCGCCCCTTGGCTGCATATTTGTAACTGAGCTTTGTATGGCGTGCTGAAAGCCTTCTGCACTAGCAGCAGTGGATCTTTCTTCAAAATAAACATTGCCAGCAGGTGTAAAACATACATATGCTTCCTATCCACATTTGCTGATGAGACTGCCAAGTAAACACGTGTGTAAGCATGGAACTGAGGATGGCAAACTGGAGTGTGCATCTGTCGAGAGAAGAGACCTCACTCCTGTCTTCTCCTTGGGAAGGCTAATGTCCAAGGAGGCCCTTCTTCCAGCCACTGACGAGTCAAGTTCTGTGTCTCTACAAGGATCTGAAAGCAGCTTGTTTTCCATACATTCCCATCAAGGGAACTGGATTGCCTTCCCCTCTTTTTTAAGATTTTAGTTTTAAGTCATCTCTATACCCAACGCAGGGCTCAAACTCACAATCAAGGGTCACAATCAAGATCAAGGGTCTCACGTTCCACCCACCAAACCGGCCAGGCACCCCTGGATGGCCACATTTGAATGATGAAATTGAATTCATCCAATTATATCAGGTGTATTATCATCCCAGCGTGGACGCTGTAATTGACTGGACATTGACAGGTCAGGAGAGTGGCTCCTTTCACATGAATTTAAGTCCTAGAGACAAAAGATAGCTTATTATTTGTCTTTTCGTGGTTAATGTTCCTGTTGAATACACTACTGTGTCTTTGAAAGCCACCTCAAATTCTTTGTCAAATGAGGCACCATACCAAAACAAAACAAAAAGGATAAGAGAGAATACCTACCTTCAGGGGCTGTTAACCCAGTGAAGTGAACTGCGATATTCAGAAATATCCAAAACACAGTAAGGCCAAAGGAAAGAGGGTGCGTATTTAGAAAGAAATCAGAAAACAGTTCCTGGATGATACGGTGTTTGAGACAGACTCTCACCAGTGTTGAAAGACCTTTCTAGGCTCAGGCTGCAGCCACTCCTGCCCAGGATGCCACAGTAGCAAACTGAAATTTAGATGGCTTTTGTGTACCCTGTCAATGTTCCTTGCCTAGGGATGCAGTATGTGCACTCGGCCAGTCCCCAAGCACCAAGCCTGCTCAGGGCCTTGTCACCCCAAACAAGGCTGACTACGTAGCCCCAGCCACACAGACATTTCCTACTTGTCTCTTCCTCATTCTTTATTCTTTATCCTGCAAAAGCTTCCTATCTTCTGCCCCATTTTGCAGTTCTCAGAATGGAGACAGTCTGCCTCATGAAGTGTTAAATCAGGTTTGTGTCACCTAAATTGTCGTCTTTTTCTAGTTGAGGTGTAATTGACATACAACATTATATTAGTTTCAAGTGTAGAACGTAAGGATTAGGTATTTGTATACATTGACAAATGTACATATACATATACGTATGTATATGTACATATACCCACAGTAAGGGTAGTTTCCGTCTGTCACCACGTGGGGTTACAAATTTTTTTTCCTTGGGATGAGGACTTTTAAGATTCATTCTCTTGTCAATGTTCAAATATGCAATACAATATTATTAACTGTAGTCACCACAGTGTATATTACATCCCCATGACTTATTTATTTTATAACTGGAAGTTTATATCTCTCGATTCCCTTCACCCATTTTGCCCACCCAAACCCTCTTCCCCCAGCAACCACCATTCTGTTTTCTGTATCTATCTGGTTTTTTGTGTTGGTTTTTTTTTGGGGGGGGGGCATTGAAGATTTTTATTTGTTTGGGAGAGAGGCAGAGGGAGAGGAAGAGGCAGGCTCCCAGCTGAGCAGGGAGCCTGATGTGGGGCTCAATCCCAGGACCCTGGGATCATGACCTGAGCTGAAAGCAGAGGCTTTAACCGACTGAACCACCCAGGCACCCCTGTATCTATGAGTTTTGTTTTGTTTGTTCATTTGTTTTCCTTTTTAGAGTCCACATATGAGATCATACGGTATTTGTCTTTCTGTGTCTGGTTTATTTCACTTAGCATAATGCCCGCAAGGTCTTTCCATATTTCCACAAATGGCAAGATTTCATTTTTTTTTTTATGGCTGAGTATGATTCCATTTGTGTGTGTGTGTGTGTGTGTGTGTGTGTGTTTATTTATCTCACATCTTCTTTATCCATCCACCCATTCATGGGTGCTTAGGTGGTGTCCATTTTGTGGCTATTGTGAATAAGGCTGCAGTGATTATAAGGGTGCATATCTTTTCAAATTAGTGTTTTCATCTTCTTCAGGTAAATATCCAGTGGAATTACTAGATCTTATGGTAATTCTATTTTTAACTTTTTTTTACAATTTTATTTATTGATGTATTTGAGAGAGAGAACGAGCTGGGGAGAGGTGCAGAGGGAGAAGGAGAAGCAAACTCCAGGACCCTGAGATCACGACCTGAGTGGAAGTCAGACACTTAACCAGCTGAGACACCCAGGTGCCTCTTTGTTTTTAATTTTTTGAGGAACCGCCATACTGTTCCCCATAGTGGCTGCACCAGTTTGCATGCCCACCAACTGTGCACGGGGGTTCGCTTTTCTCCACATCCTCACCAACACTTGGTATGTCTTGTCCTTTCACTACTGGCCGTTCTAATTGGTGTGAGGCAGTATCTCCTTGCACGTCTGATCTGCGTGTCCCTGATGAGTGATGTTAAGCATCTTCTCAGGTGTCTATTGGCCCTCTGTACGTCTTTGGAAAAGTGTCTGTTCAGATCCCCTCTGCCCACTTTTAAATCACATTGCTTGCTTGTTCTTATTGAGTGGTATGCGTTCTTTCTATTTGGATTTTAACCCCTTAGTGAATATATGATTTGCAGATATTTTCTCCAGTTCGATAGTATGCGTTTTCGTTTTGTGGACAGTTTCCTTTGCTGTGCAGAAACAAGTCCACTTGTGTATTTTCGCTGTTGTTGTCTTTTTTTTTTTTTTTAAGATTTTATCTATTTGTTTGACAGACAGAGATCACAAGGAGGCAGAGAGGCAGGCAGAGAGAGAGGAGGAAGCAGGCTCCCCACCCAGCAGAGAGCCCGATTCGGGGCTCGATCCCAGGACCCTGGGATCACGACCTAAGCCGAAGGCAGAGGCTTAACTCACTGAGCCACCCAGGCACCTCTGTTGTTGTCTTTAATTTGTCTTCCTTAATTGTTTTTTTTTAAGATTTTATTTATTTATTTGACAGACAGAGATCACAAGGAGGCAGAGAGGCAGGCAGAGAGAGAGGAGGAAGCAGGCTCCCCACCCAGCAGAGAGCCCGATTCGGGGCTCGATCCCAGGACCCTGGGATCGTGACCTGAGCCAAAGGCAGAGGCTTTAACCCACCGTGCCACCCAGGTGCCCCCTAAATTGTGTTTTCACCACCAGATTGGGAGGATCCAGAAAGGTAGAAGGGAGGCAAGGAGACTCATGAGAAGCAGTGGGAAAATGTGGACCGTGTTGGAGGAACAAAGCAGACTCTGATATGGCCCATTGCTAAGTCATAAGAGAGAATAACAGAGACTGTAGGTGTGAAGAGCCCTGGGGGTCAGCCTGAAGCATTTGAAGGCACTTGGGGAGATAAGGCACTGAGGACTTTGGAAGAGCAGGGAAGTGGGTTTCTATCTCCTACAGGGCCCTTTGACCCTGTCCCTCTCGATGGCTTCTGGTAATGTCAGTGGAAAGCGCTGCTCAGAGTAGACACACAGCACTAGTAGAGTGCTAGTAGAATGCTAGTAGAGTGCTAGTAGAGACAATAACAAAAAAAATTCAGAGAATCAGGCCATGGCAGATTTGCTAACGACTAATTCCTGAGGACCTATGACCATGGTAGGGTTAAGGAGGTTTACATAGTAAACCTGAAGCCCTCTTGACCTCTGAAGAACTGGTAGAGAAAGCAAGAGATGGCAGAAAAAGGTGTATCATATGTAAATAGATATCATCAGATGGACAGACAGCACAGAAGTAGGGAAAATTAACCAGCAATGTGGGAGTCTATAAAATACAGAAGCTAAGTCTAACAGAATTGAAAAAAAGTGCATCAGAATAGAGGAGTATGGAAACAGGGATGTCATTTGTAAAAATACCATGGACAAAATTGACCTTTGCTGAACTGCTGAATTGACACAAAATACGTATTTTTCTGTAAACCATGTATGTAGAATTGCATTGTTCAATAGCTGTGGCTTACTTGCATTTAGGTTTAAATTAATTAAATTGGAAGCATGCTTCCTCAGTCACGCTAGCCACGTTGCCATGTTTAATAGCCACGTGCACCCCGTGGCTACCATATTGGCATAGTGACAGCACAGACACAGAACATTTGTCATCATCTTAGAAAGTTCTGTTAGCACTTTTAGAGTTGAGTTTCTTAAGTTTGGGGGTTGGTGAAGAGGGTCATAAACTCTTGGAGACACTAACTAAAGTTACGGACCCTGTCCTAATAAAATGTGCAAACACAAAGACATATGTTCTTTTGTATATGACTTTGGGTTTTTTATGGCTCCCTGAAGCTTATTTATAGACCATTTAGGGGTTTATGGGCTCCAAGTTAAGAGAACCCAGAAGGCTTTTAAATATTTTGGTTTCTGGGTCATAATCTTTCTCTTCGCGCTGAATCTTGTCATATTCCTGGAAGTCTCTAACATTCAAATGAATATTGCCTAGAAAATCTTGCCTCTCATTCCCTTATTGTCTATATCAACTATGTCCTTCTATTCCATATTGGCCACATGGTCTCTTCCTAGAGCTGGTCTTTCAGAGGTGAAATCACAAACTCAAATATCTGATACTCTGACTCCAAACTACTTCCTTCCATCTCTCTCTCTCTGTGTGTCTCTCACCCACTTAATCCCAGTACTTTGCCTTTCCTGCTTCCTCAAGACTCTAGCCCATCAGCCCCTAAACTTTCTCCCTACCAATCACCCCCTTCCTTTATTCGCTCCCTTCCCTATCCCGCTCTGATGACTTGGACCAACATTTCAACTACTCTCCTGCCAAGGTCTTCATTCCTCTTGCTTGTTAATCTGCTCTCAGCTCCGCCTGCCAAAACCCCATCCTCAGTGGGCCCAACCATCTGTCTTTTCCCCAGCTGCACCCAACTTGCTAGTAACATTAGAGAAGAAGCAGAGAATTTCCAAGATTTGCACTACAGTACATTTATGGCATCCAAAATCAACTGGGCCATCAATGTTGCTGCAACTCTTTTTTTTTTTCTTTTTAAGATTTTATTTATTTATTTGCGAGAGCGAGTGAGAGAGAGAGAGCATGAACAGGGGGAGGACCAGAGGGAGAGGGAGAAGCAGACTTCCTGCTGAGCAGAGAGCCCGATGCGGGACTCTATCCCAGGACCCCGGGATCATGACCTGAGCCGAAGGCAGAGGCTTAACCCACCAAGCCATCCAGGTGCCCCTGTTGCTGCAGCTCTATCCTGTTTCCCTTGTCAGGTCTTTCTCCCTTTTTCCACTTAAGACATTCTCTCATCTGCATATTTACATGACGACATAGTATATAACAATAAGAAACTGGAAATAAGCCGTGTGTGTTGTATAGGGATGAACGAAATAAACTGTGATACGGCTGCAAAACAGAACACTAGGTACCTATTAATAAAATGAGGGAAATCTTCAGGACATATTGTTTTAAGTAAAATAAAGTGAAGACGAGTAGTATTTGCCATTCCCTTCGTCCCGATGGGTACATTGTATGCAGTAACAAGTAAACGATGATATCTCAGCAGCTTCACATAATAACGTAATACATATCTATGTCGTGCTCATGGCACAACTCAGCGGGGAGAAGGGTGACTCGGAGATCTAGATCTTAAACATGGGCGTCTTAAACATGCTGCTTTCCAAGCCATAACCAGAAAGCGCATAAACAAGGCTCAGGGAGTTGTACAGGCAGGTCCAGAGGTGACGTAATCCCTTCTGCCCGCCTTCCATTGGCCAGAACCTAGTCACGTGGCCTCAACCTGTCGGCAAAGGAGGCTGGGAGATAGTCTGCCTGAGTTCCTCAGAAGAGGAGAAAAAGGGCAATTCGGAGACCAGCTGACGTTGTCTCTGCCACAGTTACAGTTAAGTAAGAAAGAAGACAGAAGGGAGTATTTATTAAAATTCGCTTGTATTTGCTTGGAAAATGCTTCCGACAGCAAGATTATAAACATGATTGCTTCCGTGGGGCAGGGGAGAAGAGGCAGATGGGGCCGGGAGCAGAAGTAAGACTCCTCAGTGTGCGTGTAAATCACTGAGCCAGGGGTCGGTGTTGAACAGTCAGCAGAAAACAACTTTAAAAATTTAAAACAAGCTGGCCAGTGAGTAGAACGTTGTCCCCTCTCCTCAGACCTGCCACCCGCGATGGCTCTCTGCAGACGGCTCTCCTCCTCCTCCTCAGAGAAAACGAAAGCCGTCGGGACAAGTTCTGCGCATCGCTCTGACCTTAGAGCAGATTTTGGTCCTCCCGTCCACGGAGAAGCCCTGACTCACGCAGCTGCGGGTTACACGGCCCTCCCGGGGGAGCGGGGTCGGGGGGGGGGCTCTTGGCTCACTTGCAGGCTCCGCGATCACCGCGCTGTGTGCACGTTGTCCTCATTGTCAGTTTACATCTGTCTCCCCTGCTACACTGTAAGCTCCCGGAGGCCGGCAATCTTGCATACTCTACAGCCCTAGACCCCATCGCTGCTGGCCACGAAGTCGGCAGCCGGTCAAAATGTTATTCAACTGCATGAGTGAACTAACCCAGCAAAAGGTCAGAGCGGGTTAATTTCTGTGGCGCCCCTGCAGAGTTTCAGTGCTGAAGAATGAGCCTAGTTTGTGGCCAGATGAGATACCGGTCCTATGGATAACTTCTTTCTAAGTAAATGCTGGTGGTTTTTTAGAGAGTCAACGTCCTGGGCTTTGAAGGGATCCCGATTATCACAGATCACAGAATGACAGCTGTACTCTTGTTCTTGTGTCCTCGGTGGGGCGCCTGGGTGGCAGTGTTGGTTAACCATCCGACTCTTGGTCTCCTCTGCTCAGACGGTGATCTCAGCGTGGTGAGATCGAGCCGCAGCCGGGACTCAGCCTCTGCACTCAGTATGCAGTCTGGTCAACATCTCTCTTCCTCTCCCTCTGCCCTGCTCCCCTACTCTCTCTCCTCAGGAAATAATAATGAAGCCTCTGATTTTCGGTTTGTTTTTAAAATACGCCTTAACTCTCAGTTCTTACTCACTCTCTTCTGCAATTCTTTAGAAGCTTAAAAACAGAGAGGGGCCAGTTTACCTATAGAAACGAGGCAGACAGAGCCGGGGAGGAAGGCAAATTCAGGGTTAAGCTCTTCTTCAGCCTACTTTTTCCCAACAGAGCCAGCTTGGCTGGGACCCCAGGTCCTCCCAGCCTGTTAGCAGCATGCATTCCCCATTCTGGCGCATTCTCACCCACCCCCGGCTGCCAGACTGCTTTCTGATACCAGCAGAAGCTCCTCATTATGGGAAGAAAGCTTCCCGTCTGACTCAGTGCACTGCTGAGACATCAGGTCCCAGCCTTCTGTGAGCAGTAACGGCTGGCCAGTGCAGAAGGCAGGAGGATGAGGCCAGGCTTTGGAGTAAGCAGAGCTGGCTTTGAATCCTGCTCCATCTCCCCGCCGGCGCAGAAACCTCTGACACATGATTACATTCTCTGAGCTTCACATCCTCAGCTAGGAAAAGAGGATGACCGGGGGCGCCTGACTGGCTTAGTTGGTCAAGCATGTGACTCTCGATCTCCAGGTTGAGTTTGAGCCCCACACTGGGCGCAGGGTTTACTTAACTAAAATAAATAAAAAATAAAAGGAGGATGATCGTTTTAATAGGAGTGTTATAAAATTTAAATACGGTAATTGAAGTGTCTCATATCTGTTCTGTTTATATAATAGATGCTCAGTAAACAGGAGCTATTATTCCTAGCTGCATCATTATTAATGGTTCTATCTTACTGTAGTCCCTACAAGAAGAATCTTAACTCTCCAGGAATAGGTCACAGGGACCTGCGAAGTGTAAGTAACCACCATCATCTATCCTCTGGATACTGCCCATAGCAACTGAGTAATGATGGCTGGAGGAACTATTTCTGTCTTCCAAATGAGAAAACACAGCTCAGGGAAATCGGGTCCCTTGCCCAAGGTTACACGGCTCATAAATTCAGAGCTAGGACCCAGTTCAGACTCTTCCTGCCACGCCAGAATAACCAATCAAGCCTTACCTTATTTCCAATTGAGGAGAGCACCAGCAATTTCGGGAGCAGATTTGAATCCATGAATAAGCCCATGGGCGTTAGGGGAGTAGGGGGAGGAAGGGTTTATCAGGGTGGCTCTTGGGGATTACAGAGCCGGAGCAGGAGAGCTCCACCATGACTTAGCGCAGGGGTTTTCGTGCTGGCGCTGCTGGCATTTGGGGACAGATCATGCTTTATTGACAACCACTGACTGCCCTAGCCTTTCTTTGGACAGACAAGGCAGTGGGAATTGGTGTGCCTCAAGAGGGGTCCTGTGGGTCTCAACAGACTTGAGATCATTTTCTTCTTTCATGATGCTTCTCCAAGGCCAATGCCTTGAATGGCAGCCGATTTCTACAGTGTTTCAGGACCAATTGGGTTCCCTTTATTCCTGATTATGCTTTGATTGAGGCCTCCCACCTTCCTTCCCAACGTCGTTCTGCCTTTGTTTTTTCCCCAAAGTCCTTCTGCCGGATTGATAGCACTTGACATTCTGAGAATCGAGGGAGCTTATAAATGCACAGACACCCAGCAATGGAGCAAAGAAACGGCCTTGATTTGTCTGTTGTTGAACTGTGGAAGACTGATTTGTGAGCCCATCCAGGAAAGAGACTTAAAAACTCCTCCCCCTGGAAGACTAGAGACATTTTGGTGTAGAATAGTGGTTCTCCAGGTGTGATCTGTAGACCAGCAGCATCAACATCACCTAGAAGCTTGTCAGAAATGCTAATTCTCGGGCCCCACTCTGGACCTACAGCATCATCAGAAACTCTGGGGGTGGGGCTCGGCCACTGGTGTTTAAACAAGTTCTCCAATGATGCTGATGCATATCAGAGTTTAAGAATCACTGATCTAGAACTACAGGCCCGAGGCCTGTTTTTTGTCAATAAAGTTTTATTGGCACACAGCCATACTACCCATTCCCTTACATATTGCCTATGGCTGCTTTCAGGCCCGGGTGGCAGAGCTGAGTCATTAAGTGAGTGACTGTATGGCCTTCAAAGCCTAAAATGTTTACTCTCTAAAACTTTATAGAAGTGTGCTGACCTCTTATCTAGAGTGTTTGGAAAAATAAATTGCAAGGCTTTTGATCATTGTGGAAATAAATCCTGAAATGTATTAGTTCTTAGTTTCCAAACTCCTCCCCTTCTGCCCACCCCCAACACACGCGTGCACACGCGCGCGCACACACGTATGTTAGCTAAGAGTATAGCAGGTGATATGCACTATACATATGAGGTTACTAGTGTTAACTCTTGAATTCCAACAGCCTGGGTCTTCATCTTGACCCCGTTGTTAACTAGCTTCATGACCTTGGGTGAGTTACTCAAGACCTCTGGCCTTCAGTTTTCTTTGCTTCAGAATGGGTGTAACAGTAGAACCTACCTCATAGGATTACTGGCTGAGTTCAGTGAGTTGGTACGTGTACTGAGCACCTAGGACTAAGCTCTTAAACCAGTGGCTGGCACATGGCCCCCCGTCTGTGTTAACAATGCCACTTCTGGGGCAGAATCGCTGTGCAGTGAATGTTAGCGGCTGTGATTACTTAAGACACTTATATCAAGATACTCCAAGGATATTTCAAAAAGAGAGATGGCTTCTCCTCAGAACTCTGCTTTCTCCTTCATCATTCAACAATTGGGGAGGATCTGAAGGTCCAAGGTGTCTTAAAAAATTGAAGAGACATCAGAAATGTGTTATCCGGGCACCTGGGTGGCTCAGTTGGTTAAGCAACTGCCTTCGGCTCAGGTCATGAACCTGGAGTCCCAGGATCAAGTCCCACACCAGGCCCTCTGCTCATTAAGGAGCTGGCTTCTCCCTCTGCCCCTCGCCCCTTTCATGCTCTCTCTCTCTCAAATAAATAAAATCTTTAAAAAAAAAAAAAAGAAAAAAAGAAATCTTTTATCTGTCCAGCTCCCCCGCCCCACTCCATGAAGCTAAACCTAAAGGAACCAGATAGCCGCCCCTTCCCTGCACCCCCAGCCAAGTCCTCCTCCACCTCCCCAAACCTCTGCCAGGGAAGAGGAGGATGGTAATGTAAGGTCTGTAGGAAGTCCCAGTGTCTAACCCAGCCCTCTCTGACTTGACTTTAAACCACTTGACCTCTTCGATGGGGCTGAAGCAACATGTGGGTGTCATTTGTAGGTTCCAAGGTCATTAGGGTCCCTGAATGCTCTACCGGCTAAAGCTGAGAGCTGGACTCATTCTCATGGCCCCCTTCACCTTAAGACCTACTTCAAGGGCATGTGACCAGTGCAGGTGCAGTCCCACAGGGCCCACATTCAAAGGGGCCCCACATTCAAAGGGGCCCCACACTCGGCTTCATGTTCAGTGGTTACCATCCTGAAGTTCTTAATTTGTGAGCAGAGGGCCTCCCACTTTTATTTTACACTGAACCATGCAAATAATGTAGCCAGTCTGGCCTTCATCCTTTGTAGAAACCTGATTCTAACCTAAGCCCCCTGCCCAAGCCTTACTATCTATTAAGGACTCTGTAGAGCATGAGCTCTGATTTTTTAAAAATTTTTTCTAGAGGGTGCCTGGGTGGCTCAGTGGTTAAAGCCTCTGCCTTCGGCTCAGGTCATGATCTGAGGGTCCTGGGATCAAGTCCCGCGTTGGGCTCTCTGCTCAGCAGGGAGCCTGCCTCCTCCTGTCTCTCTCTGCCTGCCTCTCAGCCTACTTGTGATCTGTCAGTCAAATAAATTTAAAAAAAAAAAATCTTTAAAAAAAATTTTTTTTCTAAAGATTTTATTTTTTTATTTGACAGAGAGAGACACACAGGGAACACAAGCAGGGGGAGTGGGAGAGGAAGAAGCAGTCTTCCCGCCTGAGCAGAGCAGGGAGCCCGATGCAGGGCTCGATCGCAGGACCCTGGAATCATGACCTGAGCTGAAGACAGATGTTTAACGACTGAGCCACCCACGAGCCCCGAGATCTGATTTTTTTTAATATAAATAACAAAAAACAACAACAACAAAGATGACTTAATTTTTAAGAAGGGCAAAATAACGATGTCTCAGACTGGCCAGCAGATGTCGCCCTTGGTCCATGGCAAAAGAGGATTTTTTAAGAAGCAGGCTCTTGATCAAAGATTTTTGAGCCTTTGGGGAAGCAAGGCCTCAAAGGAGCTTATCTAAGAACTTTTATTGTAACATCTTCCTCTTTTCTGATAAGGATACCACCACAAAGACAGGAAATTCACCATCCACCAAATTCAAACGGAGAATTGCAAAGAAGATTGTAACAAAGTAACTCAGTTAAATAAAAAACAAATAACATAACCAAAAGTAACTTCTTCAGGGAGGTTGATGTATTTTCAACACTATCTTGTCCTTTCAAACTTGGTTAACACAGGGCATATGTGATACTAGGATTTACAATAAGAAATATATATTTGGTCTACATCCCCATTTTTGAACAGAGCTCCTAAAACCCTTGGAATTTCCTAAGTGACAAGAGTGTAAAGGTGTGTTTTGTTATGTTAATGAGATGGCTTTTGGGAAGCACCTGAAGGTGGGGGCTGGTTGCCAAGAGAACTGACCTTGTGATTAGAGGATTGGAACTTTGGGTCCCACCCCTCCTTACCCCAACTCTGGGGCGAGGAGAGGAGCTGGAGGTTGAATCCATCACCCAGGGTCGATGATCTAATCAATAGTGTCTGTGTAATGGAGCCTCCATAGATATCTGAAAGGTCTGTGCTGGTGAACCCGTGGAGAGGCCAGGAAGACAAGTGCCCCTGGCATCCTTTGCCCTTCCCCCATACCCTGCTCCCTGCCTCCCTTCCAGCTGGCTGTTCCTGGATTATATCCTTTTATAATCAACCAGTGATCTACAAACTAAAGTGTTTTCTCTGAGTTTTGTGAGCCAATCTAGCAAATTAATTGAACCCAAGGAGGGGTCTTTGGAACTTCTGATGTGTAGGCGGTCAGCTAGCTGGTCTGAAACTCAGGTAACAACCTGGGCTTTCAGTGGGCATCTGAAGTGTTGGGGGGGGCAGTCTTGCAGGACTGAGCCCTTGACCTGTGTGGAATATGACCCTATCTCTGGGTAGGTAAGTGTCAGAGTTGAGTTGAATTGTAGGATACCCAGCTGGTGTCTGAGGAATTGCTTCTTGAATGAGCGGAGAACCCCCCCTCCCCACAATGAAATTGGGCCTCAGAATAACAAAAGAGCGTAGTAAAGACATTTTCCTAACGTGTTCCCTGTCGCCTTCAAGGGTTGGATTTGCTGCCCCAAAAATGTGTCAGAGGCTAAAGTTGAGCAAAGAATCCATGGTTTTCATTCCAGGGCTCACAGCAAAAATGGCAGAAGGAATCTTGGATGGGTTTCCTAATTTGCTGGAAGGTTCCAGATAAATATATATCCCCTGTTCTCGAGGTACGTCATCCCCATGTAAATAAAGAGTGATGGAGTGAAATGATTCAGTCGCTAGAAAACCTGTCAATGACTAAGACCACGCTCCATTCTTAGATAATGGGATCGGTCTGCTCAGCATTAAAACGTCACTGACACTAAGGTAAAAATTCATCACAGAAAGACATTCAAATAGCTCTCACAGTCTCTCAGGCGAGTTATTTTATGTGGTGAAAGATTAGAAAGCATTTTTTTCAACTTTCACTGGAATTCATTAGTGTGTGTAACACGGCAAGACCCACAAAATTGTGGTCCATAAAGCAAATATCCCTGCAAACAGTAGCACGCAAAGAAAAGGAAAATAGTGCCTGGGTTTCATTAAAGAAAGTGGTCTTGGTTAGTCCATCAGGATCCAGCAGTCCCTACGCCAGCCACCCTCCAAGTTTCTGGACCCGGACCAGTTATCCAGGTTGTACATGCCAGGAATATGTAATTCATCATATGTTGTTTTGGCAAAGTGAAACCAACTAATTATGAAGCCGGAGCGGGAGGTTCTTGTCTCACGGAGTCGAAGGATGCATCTCACGGACAAAGGAGGGTGAGCAGAGTGATAGAATTTTATTAAGCAAGGATACAGAAAAAGGAGTCCCCACTGACAAGTCTTTTATTTAGAACCAACCAGGGAGTTTGTGGCCTTGACATTCCTGTGACGTCTTGGTTTGAGTGAGGACCGATGAGAATATCTTCAATGGCTCACTTCTTCTTTGGGGTTAGGGTTATTCTTTGTTCGTCACAACGTGATGGCCATAAGAAGACCCACCTCTGACACCCAGGGCAGGGTGGTCTGGTGTGTTCCCTTATCTCTGGTTTCATTACGCCTCAGCACTTCTGGGATTTCTGCGAGCCTGATCATGTAAGCCCCTACCTCTCTCTCCCTGCCTAGCCCCGCCTGTCCCTTACTCAATGAGACCCTTCGGATGTATATTGGTGGGTCATATACTTGGGGGGGTGATTGCCAACATGTATCGGGGCAGGGGGGAGATAAAGGACGTTTCCCAGGGAATTTTTATATGTTAGAGTAGACTTACAGGGTCCTGGTGGTCAGGCTAAGATTGCCTTTTGTCCTTAGCAATGCATTAACATTGAGACAGCTGAGTCCCTAGAGGAAGGTCACTCTGCCTGTTTCAAGGACTTGTCAGTGGGCTGTAGGTAGTAAGGACATTTAATTTTTCTTCTTTTGCTGTAGGTGATTCCACTACCCACAGTGGGACAGGTTGGTGCAATCACAAAATTCTAGACTCCAGCTACGTCTTATCCCTCAGGGCTGATGAAAACCTTCCTCGAGACTACAAGATGTTTAATAGGCTTCTCAGTCCCCACACCTTGTCACTTTTAACAGATGGCTCACTTTTCCCACATCTCTAGGAACAGGTTGGCAAACTCCAAACTCCACAGGCCAAACCCAGTTTACCGCATTTTTTTAATAGATAGAGTTTTATTGAGACATAGCCACACCCATTTCTTCACATACTGTCTATGGCCGGTTTTACTCTACAGTGGTAAGGCTGAGTGTTTGTGACAGAGACGGCGTGGCTGGTAAAGCCTAAAATATTTACTCTCTGGTCCTGTATTAGAAAAATTTCCTGACTCTTGTTCCAGAATAATAAGGCCATGGGGTATTTCTTCTTGTCTGCTCCCTTCCAACCGATGAATTAATTAGCATTGGATCCTGTTCTTACTTCTTCCCATCAGTCCCCAAGGACGAGACATCTTTTCCCAAGGCTAACCCCTCAGTCTCTGGATTCTGACTTTCTTCTCTGATTTCTTCTCTGGAAACGTCATCAGTCACCCATTCACTTTTCTCTGTCTTTACACTCTAGACTCACTTCATTTCCATGGTATTACTCTCACGTGCATTCCCTTCTATCTGATTCTCTGCATGTTTCCTTTATGACCTCCTAAATCCACTCTAAATCTCGGTTATCCATGGCCCACTGCCCTGCTCACTACATACATTTACAGCATATTTTTATCTACTCTTAGGACCTCCACTGTAGCCTATGAACTATGCATCTCCAGCCTTAACTAACTCTTTCAGATGTACATATCCCACTGTGTGCTTAGAAAGCTTCATGTGGACTTTCTTTGGCCAGCTCAAGCTTAACATGACCAAAACCAGCCTCCTCAACTTCCCACTAGTACCGCTCTGTCCAGTCTCCATCTTTACATCACCCACCAGTCCCTGAGCTGGCCATTTGAGAGTCATCCCTGACCTTCTTCTCATTGTCAGGTGACACAACCCACAGACTTCATTCCTAACTTAGTTTCCTGTTTCGTATGTATTATGGGAGCCCATGGTTTTTAGGGTTGCCCCAGCTAATCCCCAGGCCACGCATACACCATTCGGTATTATCCCCATTTAACAGGCAAGACTCAAAGCAGTGGAGTAATTTTCTCAAAGTCACGTAGCAAATACGTGATAAAAGCGAAGCCAGTATTAGATCCCAAGACTGCTGTGACCTCAAACCCTGTCCTCTCCTGCTCCACCACTGGCTGTTCTCTTAATAGGAGTGGTGTGGTAGCCACCGAGTTATCTACCCAATAACCAACCCTTCCATTCCCCGTTC
Organism: Lutra lutra; assembly: GCF_902655055.1. Classification (NCBI taxonomy): domain Eukaryota; kingdom Metazoa; phylum Chordata; class Mammalia; order Carnivora; family Mustelidae; genus Lutra; species Lutra lutra. Next base: position 89,768,978 of record NC_062296.1, on the reverse strand, counting down.
TGTTATCAGCCATGCAGTTGGGGGGGGCGGGGTTGACTCCTCTCTCACAATCCCAAGTATGGCTGTAATTGTTATCCATTTGTATTGAGGTGAAATTCACATAACATGCAGTTAACTATTTTAAAGTGTACAATTGGGCAGGATTGAGTACCTTCATGATGTGGTGCCATCATCACCTCCAGTTAGTTCCAAAACATTTTCATCACCTCCAAAGGAGACCGCATATGCAGGAAGCGTTTATTCCTCATTGCTCCCAGCCTGAACTGTTGTAACCGCATCAGGATCACCTCCCTTGAGATTCAGCCTCAGCCAGGCTGAGCGTGGATGTCCCATGGCTAAAGAGATTGGTCCTGGGATGGGCATGGTGGCAGGCCAGAGCCAGGGCCTTGTGCCAAAAACATGAAGAGAATGTATAAGTAGCCAAGTTTTATAAACTTCAGGCAGCAAAAATGTCTTTTCACAGAAATAGGGGTGCTGTCCTGACATCCAGCCTCCCATAGGACATGAGCCTCAAACCGAATTTGGTGCAATGAGGTCTGAAAGCAGATCTGCTGGGGGCTTCCAGAAAAGTGGTTCCTCCAGAAAGTATTTTCATCTGTCTACACTGCCATGAACGGCTCCACGAGCAATGAGATTACCTTGGTGGTTGAACTTCATTAGCTGTTCTCCCGCCTTCTCAGACAGATCCGAGACCCATTTGAAACGAGTCGGTAAATAATCAGCTTTTAACAGAGCCCGGATGGAGTGTGAGGTGTATGAAAACTCCGATATGAGTCACATAAAGCCAAGGCTCGGCTAAAATAGATCCTTTCATATTTGCCTTACACGTTTTTCTGCGTTTTCTAATTTTTCTCCAGTGGATCTGCATTGTTCTTCTAGTCAGAAAAAAAGAGACTGTGTGAGACCTAGGTTCGTGTCTGCCCATCAGTCCTTCACTTTGTGGGCCTTCTGCTCCTTAGGGGTCAAGGGAGAGGTCTGGGCTACGCAATGGCTAAATCGATTCCAATCCCGACAACCCAGATTTTGAGGACTCTCATGAAATCCGAGCAAGACTGAGGAGGGGACAACTAACAAAACAGTAATAATGTAGCCATAGAACTTTGCCTCGGCTTGCAAGCTATGTATTATTTTCTGTTTTCACGGATGATTCCGACAAGTTAAACAATTTCCTGGAGTCATTCCGGTTATGAGCCGCAGACCTAAGCTTGGGGCCCGGATCTGTAGGAGTCGAGAGAACATGTTTGTATTTCCAGTGCGTTTGCGCGCAGGCGGAGGTAGGCCACGGGCTCTGGATGATGCTTTTCCAGAGCGAGGAGGAGAGCACCTGCTAGTGAGCGGGACCGGACAGCAGGTGCGCCCGGGGGCCTCGCGGCCGGCTTATGGCCCAGGCAGCTACTGCGCATGCTCTCCGCCCTCCTCTGCGCGCCCAAGGCTGTTTCCTGTGATCCCCCGTGTGTACAGCCCTGCCTTTAATCCCACTAACTGTGCTCTCCTGTATTAATACTTCTGCACTACTCTAAGCCTGGAATTTTCTCTCAGGGCTGTCCCAGCAGCTCTGGCTCATCTCCATTCAGAGTAATGGGGTTGTTGCTTTCTACGGAGAGCTCCCTCTACTGACCTCACATTTTGCTTTTACGTAGACTTCTCAGGTCTCAAAGGCTCCAGGACTTTTCGGTATTTTTTATCTTTTTGGTCAATGTCTCACCTAACGTATCAAATCAGTCACTAATGGGGACATTTGTCCTTTATGGCACCTTTCTAAATCGTATTTCCTTTTCCCTTTCTGCTGCCTTTGCGGGGGGGCAGGTCTTCGTTAACAAGACGACTTATTACCTAGGCTTATTACCTAGATTCTTACTCTGGTATCCTAATGGATTCCCTTAGTGGAGTTCGAGCACTTCCTCAAGGGCAGGGGCTTATTAGTCTTCAAAAATGCTGATAATGACGTGGCACAGCGGCAAGAGCAAGACTCTAAAACCTAAGTCGGCTCCCGTCATTCGTCTGCTCAAAACCTTCCAGGGACTCCCCATTCGGTTCATAGTATAAAAGTCTTTTTTATATGCAGTCTTTTAACTGATATGTAATTGACATAAAACACTATTAGTTTCAGGGGCACGTGGGTGGCTCAGTGGGTTGAAGCCTCTGCCTTCGGCTGGGGTCATGGTCTCAAGCCCTGCGTGGGGCTCTCTGCTCAGGGAGCCTGCTTCCTCCTCTCTCTCTGCCTGCCTTTCTGCCTACTTGTGATCTCTGTCAAATAAATAAATAAAATCTTTAAAAAAAAATACTATTAGTTTCAGCTGCGTGATATAAGGATTCAACATTTGGATATATTGGGAAATGATCACAAGTCTGTTAACATCCGTCAGCACAGAGTTACAATGTTTTTTCTTGTGAGGAGAACTTTTAAGGTTTACTCTCTATGCACCTTTAAAATATGCCAAACTTTATTATTAACTGTAGTCACCATCTGTACATTATATGGAAGTTTGTACCTTTTGACCCCCTTTACCTATTTGGCCCACCACCACCCGCCTCCCCAACCTTGCCTTTGGCAACCACCAATCTGTTCTCTGTGTTTGAGTTCAGGTTTTGCTTTTAGGGTTTTTTTGAGATTCCACATATAAATGAGATCACACAGTATGTGTCTTTCATACAGCCCTCAAGGTCCATCCATGTCACAAACAGCAAGATTTCCTTCTTTTTGTTTTTTAAAGATTTCATGTATTTATTTGAGAGAGAGCATGAGAGACAGCACGAGTTGGGAGTGGAGGGGCAGAGGGAGAGGGAGAAGCAGACTCCCCACTGAGAAAGGAGCCCAGATGGGGCTCAGTCCCAGGACCCTGAGATCATGACCTGAGCCAAAGGCAGACACTTAACTGAGCCACCCAGGTGCCCCAAGATTTCCTTTTTTAATTTATTTTATTTTTAAAAAAATTTTTTTCTCTTTTAAGATTTTATTTATTTATTTGACAGAGATCACAAGTAGGTAGAAAGGCAAGGGGGTGGGGAGCAGGCTCCCCGCTGAGCAGAGAGCCCGACGCGGGGCTCCATGCCAGGACCCTGAGATCACGACCTGAGCCGAAGGTAGAGGCTTAACCCACTGAGCGGTCCAGGCACCCCAAGATTTCCTTTTTTTAAATGGCTGAATAATAGTCACATTGCATTATACAGCTGACCCTTGAATGATGCCAAGGTTAAAGGTGCTGACCCCCTGTGCAGGCAGAAATCAGCATAAATTTTTTTACTTCCCCAAAACTTAACTACTAATTGGAAGCCTTACCAATAGCATGAAGAGTCAATTAAACATGTATTTTGTATATTATATATATTATATATATTATATACTATGTTCTTATAATAAGCAAAAGGAAATGCTGAGAAAATCATAAGGAAGAGAAAATACATTTATAGTACTGTACTATGTTTATAGAAAAAAATCCACATATAAGTGGACCCACGGAGTTCAAACCCATGTAGTTCAAGAGTCAACCAACAGGGCCCCCCGGTGGCTAAGTCACTTAAGTGTCTGCCTTCCGCTGGAGTCATGATTCCAGGGTCCTGGCATCTAGCCCCGAATCAGGCTCCCAGCCTAGAGGGCGCCTGCTTCTCCCTCTTCCTCTGCTGCTCCCCCTGCTTGTTCTCTCTTTGTCAAATAAATAAAATCTTTTTTTTTTTTTTAAGGATCAGCTGTATGTACCACATTTTATTCATCCATTCATCCATCATTGGACACATAGGTTGCTACCGTGATGGCTTGGCTATTGTCAGTGATGCCGCAGTGAACATGGGGGCGCATACGTGTTTTCAAGCCAGCATTTTCATTTCCTTTGGATAAATACCCAGAAGTGGGATTGCTGGATCATATAGTATTTCTGTTTTTAATTTTTTGAGGCACCTCCCTTTTGTTTTCCTTCTTGGGGGCACCAGTTCACATTCCCATCAGCAGTGCACAGGGTTCTCTTTTCTCCACATTCTCACCAACACCTGTTTTCTTATTTTTTGGTGCTCGCCATTCTGACAGGTGTGAGGGGATAGCTCATTGTGGTTTTGATTTGCATTTCCCTGACGTTGAGCGATGTTGCGAGTCTTTCCGTATACCCATTGGCTATGTGTATGGTTTTTTGTTTTTTTTTTTTTTAAATGTCCATTTGCTATTGAGGTGTATGAGTTTTTTATGTATTTTGGATATTAACCCCTGATCAACTAGATGATTTGCCGTTATTTTCTCCCTTTCAGTAAGTTTCCTTTCCATTTTGTTGAGGGTTTGCTTTTTGCTGTGTGAAAGCCTTTTAGTTTGATGCACTCCCATTTATTTATTTTTGGTTTTGTTGCCTTTCCTTCTGGGGTAAAATTGTTTTAAAAAAAAAAATGTTGCCAAGGCTGATATCAAGGAGTTTGCCACCCAAGTTTTTTTCTAGGACTTTGTGGTTTCAGGTCTTATGCTTAAGTCTTTTGTCCATCTTGAGTTAGTTTTTGTGTATGGTTAAAATAGTGGTCGAGTTTCATTTTTCGTATGAGGCTGTGCAGTTATTCCAGCAATGTTATAAATTCCCATTATATATTCTTGGCACCAAACATTTATGTGGTTAGAAATTAATTGACCGCATTTGTGTGGGTTTATTTCTGGGCTCTCTTACTCAGCTCTATTGATCTATGTGTGTGTTTCTATGCCAATACCGTACTGTTTTAATTCCTATAACTTTGTAATATAGTTTAAAATCAGGAAGTATAATGCTTCCAGCTCTGTTCGTCTTTCTCAAGATTATTTTGTTTATTTGGGATCTTTTGTGGTTCCATACACATTTTAAGATTGTTGTATTTCTGTAAAAAATGCCATTGGAATTTTGATAGGAATTGCATGGAATCTATACATCACATTGGGTAGTATGAACATTTTAATTATTAATTCTACCCATCCACAAGCATGGAATATCCTTCCTTTTGTGTCTTCTTCACTTTCTTTGTTCCTGATCTTGGAGGAAAAACATTCAGCTTTTTACCATTGACTATGATGTTAGCTGTGTGCTTGTCGTGTATGACCTTTATTAAGTTGACTTACATTCCCTCCATACCCACTTTGCTGAAAGTGATCCTTAATGGATGTTGAATTTTGTCAAATGTTTTCTCCACATATACCGAGATGATCATCTGACTTGTATCCTTCATTTTGTTAGTGACTGATTTGCGGACGTTGAACCATACTTCATCCCTGGAATAAATCCCATTTGATCACAGTGTATAATCCTTTTAATATATTGTTGAATTTGGTTTGCTAATATTCTGTTGAGGATTTTTGTGTCTGTGTTCATCAGGGATATTGGCCTGTAATTTTCTTGTTGTGTCCTTGTCTAGTTTTGATAGGGTAATTCCAGGCTCATAAAATGCATTTGGAAGTATTCCCTCCTCTGTTTTTTGGAAAAGTTTGAGAAGGATTGATGTTAATTCTTCTTCTAAATGTTTGGTAGTATTCACCAATGAAGCTACCTGTCCTGGATTTTTGTTTGTTGGGAGGTTTTTTGTTTTGTTTTAAAGATTATTTACTTGACAGACAGAGATCACAAGTAGGTGGAGAGGCAGGCAGAGAGAGAGGAGGAAGCAGGCTCCCTGCTGAGCAGAGAGCCCGATGCGGGGCTCGATCCCAGGACTCTGGGATCATGACCTGAGCTGAAGGTAGTAGAGGCTTCAAGCCACTGAGCCACCCAGGCACCCCAGGGGAAGTTTTTGATTATGGATTCAATCTTATGACTAGTAATTGGTCTCTTCATATTTTCTATTTTTGCATGATTCAATCTTGGTAGACTATGTTTCTTGGAATTTGTTCATTTCTTCTAGGTTCTCCCAATTTTTTGGTGTATAACTGTTCATAATAGTCTCATATGATTTTGTATTTATATGGTATCTGTTATAATGTCTTATCTTTCATTTTTTTATTTTATTTGGGTCCTCTTTTTTCTCTTGCTGAGTCCAACTAAACATTATCAGTTTTATCTTTTCAAAAAACCAGCTCTTGGTTTCAAAAACACCAACTTCTTAGTTTGATCTTTTCTGTTGCCTTTTTAGTCTCTATTTCATTTATTTTCCCTCTGATCTTTGTTATTTCCTTCCTTCTACTAACTTTGGGCCTCATTTGTTCGTTTTCTAGTTCCTTGACATGTAAAGTTGTATATTTGAGATCTTTCTTCTTTCTTTTCTTTTTTTTTTTTTTAAACAATTTGTTTATTCTTTAAGTAAGCTCTGTGCCCAGTGTGGGGCCCAAACTCACAACCCCAAGATCAAGAGTCACATGCTGGGGCGCCTGGGTGGCTCAGTAGGTTAAGCCGCTGCCTTTGGCTCAGGTCATGATCCCAGGTCCTGGGTTCGAGCCCCGCATCGGGCTTTCTGCTCAGCAGGGAGCCTGCTTCCTCCTCTCTCTCTGCCTGCCTCTCTGCTTACTTGTGATTTCTCTCTGTCAAATAAATAAATAAAATCTTTAAAAAAAAAAAAAAAGTCACATGCTCTACCAACTGAGCCAGCCAGGTGGGCTGGCTGAGGTGGGCATTTATTGCTATGAACTTTCCCCTTAGAACTGCTTTTGCTGTATCCAGTAAGTTTTGGTGTGCTGCATTTCCATTTTCACTTGTCCTAAGGTATTTTTTTAATTTCTCTTTTGATTCCTTCTTTGATCCATTGATTGTTTAAGAATGTCGTTCAATCGGGACGCCTGGGTGGCTCAGTTGGTTAAGCAGCTGCCTTCGGCTCAGGTCATGATCCCAGCGTCCTGGGATCGAGTCCCACATCGGGCTCCTTGCTTGGCGGGGAGCCTGCTTCTCCCTCTGCCTCTGCCTGCCATTCTGTCTGCCTGTGCTCGCTCGCTCTCCTCTCTCTCTCTGACAAATAAATAAAATCTTTAAAAAAAAAAAAAAGAATGTCGTTCAATCTCCATATGTCTGTGAATTTTCCAGGCTTCTTTTTGTAATTGATTTTAGACTACTGTGGTCAGAAAAGGTACTTGGTATGATTTCAGTCTTCCTAAATGGATACTGGAGAATGATCATGTGCACTTGAGAAGAATGTATTCTGTTACTTTTGGATGGAGTATTCTAAATGTGCCTGTTTTTCCCTCCCAGGGTCCTTTTTTTTTTTTTTTTAACATTTTAAAAATTTAAATTCAGTTAATTGACATATAACATATTATTAGTTTCAGAGGTAGCGTTCAGTGATTCATCAGTCTTAAATAATACCCAGTGCTCATTACATCACATGCCTTCCTTCAGGTCTATCATCCATTATCCCATTCCTCGCCCCCCTCAGCAACCCTTAGTTTGTTTCCTATGATTAAGAATCTCTTATGTCTAAATACACCTGTTAAGTTCATCTTGTCTAACGTGTCGTTCAAGGTCAGTGTTCCCTTATTGACCTGTCTGAATGATCTCTCCATTGACGTAAGTGGGTATTAAAAGACCCTATCATTTTTGCTGTCTGTTTCTCCTTTAGGTCTATTAAATTTTGCTTTATGGGGCGCCTGGGTGGCTCAGTGGGTTAAGCCGCTGCCTTCGGCTCAGGTCATGATCTCAGGGTCCTGGGATCGAGTCCCGCATCGGGTTCTCTGCTCGGCAGAGATCCTGCTTCCCTCTCTCTCTCTCTCTGCCTGCCTCTCCATCTGCTTGTGATCTCTCTCTGTCAAATAAATAAATAAAATCTTTAAAAAAAAAATTTTGCTTTATGTATTTAAGTGTTTCTATGTGGAGTGCATAAATATTTACAAATGTTATATCCTCTTGTTGGATCGACCCCTTTATCATTATATAATGACCTTCTTTATCTCTTTTTTATAGTCCTAAAGTCTATTTTGTCTGACAGAAATACAGCTACCCCGGCTTTCTCTTGGTTTCCATTTACACGGAATATTTTCCATCCCTTCACTTTTAGTCAGTCTTCACAACAGCTTACAAAGCCCTATGGTACCTCTCTGGGCTCATCATCTACAGTGCCCACAGCTCAATCTTCTCCAGCACACCGACTTTGCTGTTCCACATACATTCCCACCATAGAACCTTTGTTCTAGTTGTTTCCTCTGGTTGGAATAGTCCTGTGGTAACCATCCTCCAAGATGGGCCCCAGTGAGTCTCACCCGCTGGTATTCAGGCTGAACAGAGCCAACCAGTGTAACCAGTAGGATGCCAGCAGTGATGGCTGCGACTTCTGAGGCTAGGTCATAAAAAGCATTATGATTTCTGTCTTGCTCTTTCTTGGATCACTGGCTCTGTGGGAAAGCCAACCACCCTGTCATGAGAATACTCACACAGCCCAGTGGAGAGGCCCAGGCGGAGAGGAACAAAGACCACCCACTGACAGACACATTAGCCAGCCTGCCATGCGGGTGAGCCCCCTTCACAGTAGATGCTCCTTCTCTAGTCACACCTTCCTCTGACTGCAGCCCCAGCCAACATCTTGACTACAGTCTTGGGAGACTTTCTGAATCAGTTAGGCTGCTTCTGAATTCCTGACCCACAGGAATTATGAGAAAACAGATGCTTATTCTTGTTTAAAGCTTCTAAGTTCTGGGGTGATTTGTTTACCAGGGGTAGTTTATACAACCGTGCTCCCCCCCCCCAATGCTGACTTGGTTAACACCTTCACCTCCTTCAAATCCTTTCTCAAATCACACTTATCCAATGATGTGTACCCTCAGCATTCTATTTATTTCTTTATTTGAGAGAGAGTACAAGCAGGTAGAGGGGCAGACCCCCCGCTGGGCAGAGGGCCTGATGCAGGGCTCTATCCCAGGACCCTGAGATCCTGACCTGAGCAGAAGGTAGTAGCTTAACCAACGGAACCACCCAGGTGCCCATTTCCTCAGCATTCTATTCAGTATTTTAATCTGTGCCCACTCTCTTGCCCTACCAGCCAAACCACAGTTCCTTTTTACCCTGCTCTAATTTTCTTTTTCCCATAGTACTTACCACCTTCCAAAATAATATGTAATTTACGTACGTATTGTGTTTTTTCTTATTTGTCTAGTCCCTCGCATATAATAGAACTCACTTGGAAGCAGGGCTCTTTCTGTGTCCTAACCATTGATGGAGCCCAAGCACCTAGCAGAGTGTCTGACACATACTAAGTGCTTGAGAAATGCTTGATATCACTCTGATCAAAAAAATCTTCAGTGCTTTCCAGGGCCTGTAGAATAAAGTCAAGGGTACATAATTCTCAAGATCCTTACCAACACGCCTTCTCCTTCTTCTGACCTATCTCTTGCCTCTTGTTTCCTTCCTATACATACCCTCCCTTTCTGCCAAGTTCACCTGCACACCATCTCTGCCCTGGTAGCTATCAGAATACTTCCATGGCTGTCTTGGCGCAGGAGACTCTGACCTGCCCGTCCTGCTCTTGCCTCGTCCCTGCTAATTTCCGCATCTCCTTTCAGCAAGAGGAGACTCTGTTCTTCATGAACCCGCACAGTACCTGGAGACCCCTCATTTACACTTGGCTTATATTGCCTCTGGGATTAATGACGTGTGCGTGGACTATATGTACATTGACAGCAAAGAATCATTCACCAATCTGATTCAACTCACACCATCCATGGGGCACTTGTTAAGAATTGGAATGCAGGGGCGCCTGGGTGGCTCAGTGGGTTAAGCCTCTGCCTTCAGCTCAGGTCATGATCTCAGGGTCCTGGGATAGAGTCCCGCATCGGGCTCTCTGCTCGGCAGGGAGCCTGCTTCCCTCTCTCTCTCTCTGCCTGCCTCTCTGCCTACTTGTGATCTCTGTCAAATAAATAAATAAAATCTTTATTAAAAAAAAAAAAGAACTGGAATGCAAAAGAAAAAAAAATGGGGATACAAAAAGTAAGAAAAGGCCCCTATCCTCAGTGTTTTGTGTAGAAGAGAAATGTAGGTACAATGAAAGCAGCAGAGAAGAGGAGCCTGTGAAGGGCATGAGAACGAGAAGCTGAAGGGGCAGACAGCCAGCCGGAGGCAGGTGGGGAAGCCCAGAGAGCAGGCGAGGCCAGGAAGCAGTCCTCAACTGTCAGCAGTGCCACAGGCAGGTCAGGGCAAAGGACAGCTGAAAAGTAGCCACTGGGTGGCAGTGAGGAGGTCACCACCCTTCTTGTGGAAGGTTCCATCCAAAGGCTCCCTGGTCCCATTTCCAGGGCACACAAAAGGTCTGCATTCCCAGACTTCTGCGCAGTTCTGTTGAGGCCTTGTGACTAAGGTTGCTGACCGCTGGGATGTGGGAGGACGTGATGTATGCCTAGTCAGGAAACTTTTTTTTTTTTTTTATATTTTATTTATCTGTCAGCGAGCACACAAGCAGGGAGAGGGGCAGAGGGAGAAAGAAGTAGGCTCCCCGCCGAGCAGGGAGCCCGATGCGGGGCTCGATCCTAGGACCCTAGGATCATGACCTGAGCTGAAGGCAGACACTTAGACTGAGCCCCTCAGGCGCCCCTAGTTGGGAAACTTTCTACACAATCCTTTACTGCCTGGCGGGTTTTTTGGCGGGCAGACAGCAAAGCATCCAGCGTGGAACTTAAAGGGAAGAAGGAAGGGACAAGCAAGTGAGGGCAATCTGGACGATCTCCAGCAAGATGTGTCATTTGTCAACATTTCCGGTTGAAGTGGGAATGGATGAGCGCTTTTTTGGTTTTGAGGGAGTGAAATGGAGGTTCTGGCTGAGCCTCGAGCATTGTATCCATCTGTAAAGAGCTTCCTTATTCTTTTTTTTTATTTTTAAGATTTTATTTATTTGTCAGAGAGAGAGAAAGTAAGAGTACACAAGCAGGGGGAGTGGCAGGCAGAGGGAGAAGGAGAAGCAGGCTCCCCACTGAGCAAGGAGCCCGCTGTGGGACTCGATCCCAGGACCCTAGGATCATGACCTGAGCCGAAGGCAGCGGCTTAACCCACTGAGCCACCCAGGCGACCCACGAGCTTCCTTATTCTTGTTCACAGATGCCTCGCATTCCACTGTGTGAATATACAGTACTTTATTAATCACTAGTTAACTAATCACCAATCAGCTAGTTAACTAATCACTAATCAACATTTAGACTGTTTTAAATCTTTAGCTACTGAAGGGCTGCGGGATGAAACACCCCAAAATGGGCCATTTGCCGTAAAGATTATTTCAAGTTAAAAGTAATAAAAAGCCAGCAGGGCCGGAAAGGTGCTCCGCTGCCCCGTGACTGCCTACATTTACATAGGAAAGGAGAGCCTGCCCGCAGGAGGGGAAGTTGGAACAGAGGCCCCTTTAGGAAGGAACTCATCTGCGTGATAGAACCGTCTTGTTTTTCCAAACATCTCCTTTCACCTCTTGCTAATGAGTTTTCTCCCCTTTGTGTCAGCAGGCCCCTTCTTTTTTCCTTTGCTCACAGAAGCTTCTTGGTGCCTCACTGTCTTTGGAATTCCGTGTCTTCGTGGCTTCCTCGTTTGTACATCTGTTAAATTTGATTTTCTCCCGTGAATCTGCCCCATGTCAGTTTGATTCTAAGTCCAGCTAGAAGAGCCATAGGGCGGAGGAAGATTTTCCTCCTCAATACTATTCTAAACATATAGTCCATTTTATGTATATATTCTATATGTATTCTAGTATTCTATAATATATAACTTTAAATTTACCAATTTCGGGGCGCCTGGGTGGCTCAGTGGGTTAAAGCCTCTGCCTTCGGCTCAGGTCATGGTCCCAGAGTTCTGGGATCGAGCCCCGCATCCGGCTCTCTGCTCAGCAGGGAGCCTGCTTCCTCCTCTCTCTCTGCCTGCCTCTCTGCCTGCTTGTGATCTCTCTCTGTCAAATAAATAAATAAAATCTTTTAAAAAAAATTTACCAATTTCACATGACTGTATCAAGTTCACGGACTTCAGATTTTACTGTATGCACACTGATAAAATATGGATGGATTTTAAGTGAAAAACACAATACCGTTTGTTTCATCCAGTGAGGTCACCTAGATTGAAAGCAAAGAACCTGAAAACAAGCCCATGAGAAAGAAGGAGAATGACCACAAAAAGAACAAAGAAGATAAAAATTATGTTTATTAAGAAATTTGACTGTGCGTCAAAACAGAAACAGCCTTCCTTACGCAGTTGTCAATAGTGGAGTCTGGTGGGGGATGGGGTAACTGGGGGATGGGCATTGAGGATGGCGCGGGGATGGAGTGAGCATTGGTGTGATTATACAACTGATGAATCACTGAACTCTACCTCTGAAACAACTAATACACTGTATGTTAATTGAATTTAAATTTTTAAAAAATAGAGTCTGTGTTCCAAAATAAAGCAGTTTCCCTGACACTGTCCGAGCTTCTAGAATTTGGATTACATGCTACCTACTAAAGCTTGCCTGGGTGGGCCCTGACAAGAGAAAGAAGCCAGTTGTGTTCTTTTATCAAATGGTTTTCACACCAAGGCCGGTCTGCTACTTAGCAAACATAGAACCAGTCAGCCTCTAGAGCCCCAGCTTATCAAAACCCCATTTCTACGAGTTCAAAGACTGGTCCAGATTTTTCCAAGTTCTGAAAGCGGTGCCTCCAAGGAGGGCTGGAGCAGTCCCATGAGAACCATTTACTTAAGTCACTAGAAGATTGTTTAAATTTCTAAGTCTTGCCAGTGTCTGTTTCAATTCATGCAGGACCTACCTAATATTTGAGGCCTGACAAAGATTGCGTGGAGAATGGTTTGCTAGGGGTGGGAATTGGGCCGCTGCGGTAGGGAGTGTGGTTCTTCATTTCTTTTACCATTGCATGGTTTCATTTTAGAAAACTAGATTTTGTAACCCCCGACCCATCTGTTGGCCACATGAGGGTCAAACCCAGATCCATATGAATTAGAATGATTTTGCATCTAACTCAGGAAATTAGGCAATTAAAAGAAAGGCAAACCTCAGGAAAAATTTTTCTTCTTACAGATACCTATTAATTGTAGTGTCTGATAAGTGAGCCTCAGATCCGAGTCTGGGGGCCCTGGTGTGTTCTTGGCTCTCACCAGCATGCTGCTTCCTGTGGGAAATGCAGAAGAGTTCCAGTCCCTCCTGGTTCAAAATAATCTCACATGTGTTAAAGAACCAAAGCTTTGATTGCTAGCTGCTCACAAGGAGACCACCACGTATGTGAGGTATGTGAGAATCGCTGGGGTCCGGCTTTTCAGATACAGAATTATCATTCTTCAGAGGATATTCGCATTCATTTTTTTCCTTAGTTTTGGAAGTTCCCGTGATTCGTGATCTGAAAATTGTTTCTTTGAGCTTTCAGGAGCAGCCACTGTCCTGGCCTCGTTCAGGTGATGCCATTCTCAGGACATGTAACGCGTGTCCCCTTGTTCAATCACGTGGGCATTTGGGGAGATGAGCTGACTGAGTTCACCTCGGTTACTTCTTGCTATTATAGGCCCTGGAAACACAAAGCGTGGATTCCATGCCTTCCATATCCTGACCCTGATCCTGGACCCAAGTTCAGGAGCATGACTAGTTCAGGACCCCCAGATGATTTGTTTACTCAGAGAACCTTCCAGGTCAGGAAAAGAAACTGATGGCCGTCTGGTCCTTTGAAACTTTCACAGAAAGACAGAGTGACTCACTTCAGTATCACATTCCATAGAACCACTCCTGACTGAGCTCCTGTTCTAGAAGCTGCAAACTTGGGGAGAGGAACCTGAAATATGCTTGTGTTATAAACAAAGGAGACCCCAAAAGTCTTTTTGTCCCACCCCAGGGCCAGAGACATGAAAGAGGGCCTTCCCGGGCCAGTGGGACCCCTGATATGCCTAGTCACAATTGCAGACCAAAAAATGCCATTACACGGATGCCTGGGTGGCTCTGTCGGTGAGGCATCTGCCTTCAGCTCAGGTCATGATCCCAGAGTCCTGGGATGGATCCCTGCATCAGGCTCCCTGCTCCGTGGGGAGTCTTGCTTCTCCCTCTACCTGCTGCTCATGCTCTCTCATGTGTGCTCTCTCACAAATAAAATCTTTCTTTCTTTTTTTTTTTTAAGATTTTATTTATTTATTTATTTGACACAGAGAGAGAGAGAGAGATACCACAAGTAAGCAGAGCAGCAGGTGCGGGGGGTGGGAGCAAGCTCCCCGCTGAGCAGAGAGCCCGATGTGGGGCTCGATCCCAGGACCCCGAGACCATGACCTGAGCTGAAGGCGGAGGCTCATCCCACTGAGCCACCCAGGCACCCCTCTTTTTTTTTTTTTTTAATGCCATTATATTTTGGCCCCAAAATGCAGTTCCCATCCTCCACGGCCAGGTAAATAATGAATGAGCAAATACTCAGCCTACCACTGCAGAAAATTTCTGGTCCGTTTTCGATGGCATTTATCTATTGTGCTGTCACCTGCAGCTTCATTCGAAGGCAGACGTGTTGACTTTTACTGGTACTGTCACAGAATTTTAAATGCTTGTTAAATATTGATAAAACAGGGGCGCCTGGGTGGCTTAGTGGCTTAAGCATATACCTTCGGCTCAAGTCATGATCTCAGGGTCCTGGAATCGAGGCCTGCATCAGGCTCTCTGCTCAGCGAGGAGCCTGCTTCCCCCTCTCTCTCTGCCTACCTCTCTGCCTACTTGTGATCTCTGCCTGTCAAATAAAAAAATCTTAAAAAAATATATTGCTTAAACAATATGAGCATGTGACAGTGAATCACAGCTGTTAAACCAGCCCCACTTCCTCCCCATCTCTTAATCAAGTTTCTGTTCCGTGAGCGTAGCCAGGAAGCTCAAATACGTCTGTCCTGTGCTTTCTTCCTCCCACTGTGATCGGGAACACTCCTGACCACGTGATGGCGTGAGATGTCAAGCGATGAGCCTCTGCTGCTTTTTCTGCTTTCTCCGTGGCCTACCCTTGCTCTCCTCTAGGCGGGTAGCCTCGGTTCCTTCAGGGGAGTGATGACGCGGGCAAATGCATGAACCCGGTAGCTGTGACTACCCCAGAGCCGAGGTCTGGGCATGACACGAAGACCCGGCAGAATGCGTGGCAGAGAAGGGCCCCTGTTGCCCCACACTCAAGCCTGGAGAAGACGCCCTGGGATGTGGGGCAGGAGAGCCCGAAGGCGGCTAAGAATCGGTTCGATGCCGGTGAGTCCCTGACGAGGCCTGGGCCCTCCAGCAGGCCGAGTCAGGGCAGACCGGAGGGCGTCACATGGGGCCAGCCCGGTTCGGAGATCCAGATGCAAAGGGTGCCTGTGCCCTGTCCGTGGTTAAAACTGTAGTGGGGGGGAGCCTAGGTGGCTCAGTGGGTTGAGCCTCTGCCTTCGGCTCAGGTCATGATCCCAGGGTCCTGGGATCGAGCCCCGCATCAAGCTCTCTGCTCAGCAGGGAGCCTGCTTCCTCCTCTCTCTCTGCCTGCCTCTCTGCCTACTTGTGATCTCTCTGTCAAATAAATAAATAAAATCTTAAAAAAAATTAATAAAAAATAAAAATTTAAAAAAAAAAAAACTTGTAGTGGGTGGGAAGGCCCCAGGGTTCCCTGTTTTAGCTTGCTGAGGAAGAGGAAGACACATCCATTTGTGGGGTATATAGGAAGGGTAAGGCAGCCTCCAAGAGTTTCTCAGAGCCCTGAGATGGCCGAGAATCACAGAATGTTCCTCCAAGCCAGGGAGGTGTATGGTCATGGTACCATAAGCCAGTGAACCTCTCAAGTCTTTTTTTTTAAGATTTTATTTATTTATCTGAGTGAGAGAGAGAAAGAGAGAGATCACGAACAAGGGGAAAGGGTAGAGGGAGAAGGAGACTCTCCATTGAGCCAGGAGCCCAGTGTGGGACTCGATCCCAGGATCCTGGGATCATGACCTGAGTGAGCTGAAGGCAGATGCTTAAATGACTGAGCCACCCAGGCGCCCTGAACCTCAGGAAGTCTTAAAGTTGGAAACATAGGGAGACAATGGTGACAGGAATGCCCAGGCACCAAAGAGCGGAGGAGAATAAGGGCGCTCAGTGGGCACCAGGACAAAGAGCCCCAGTGGTGGGGGTTGGGTCCTATCCCTCTGCGGAAGGAGCCCGAGATAGCAGGCCGACCTTCCATCCTCCAGGAGAAAGGACCCAAAGGACGTTAGATTCTGTTACTTGCATTTTATTCAGGGGCTAAGATTCCCAGCAGAAATCTACAAATACAGGCATGCTTTGTTCTATTGTGCTTTCCTGTCCTGTGCCTCAGATACTGAGGTTTTATTTTTGCATAATGAAGGTCTGTGGCAACCCTGCGTTGAGCAATTCTGTGGGCGCCCTTTTTCCAACAGCGTCTGCTCGCTTCCTGTCTCTCTGTCACATTTTGGTGATTCTCACAATATTTTAAACTTTTTCTTTATTATTCTCTGTGTTATGGTGATCTGTGATGTGATTATGCCTTGCTGAAAGTTCAGATGATGGTTAGCATTTTTTTTAAACCAGAAAGTATTATTTGATTAAGGTACATACATTGGGGTTTTTTTGTTGTTGTTGTTTTTTAAGGCATAACGCTATTGCACACTTTATTGACTATGGTACGGTGTAAACAGAACTTTCTATGCAGTGGGAAGCAAAACATTCACTTGACTGGCTTCATTATGATATTCGCCTTGTCGCGATGGTCTGGAATCACTCCTGCAGTATCTCCGAGGTGTGCCTGTCTCTGGTTTCCCAGCAAAGTGAGCTGTGCTCTCTTCAGCAGGGCCATGAAGTCAGTTCTGAGGATGAACGAGCCACAGCAAGCAGAAGGGGAAGGAAAAACACAGGACGTGCAGAAGGAAGAAAGGGACACTGAGGGTGAAGTACACTGCTTGGTGGGTCCCAGACATGGGAGCAAAAAGGCAGTGGAAGAACAGGAAAGGGAGGAAGCAGGGGGTCAAGGGCGCGTGGACCTTCAGGACCTGATTATTTTGAACTCAGCCTGCATTTCCGCGATGGAAGAGCTAGGTTATTTAGGTGAGGGAGTACTTAGTGGAGGAGGTACTAGGACGTGTGGTTACCTTCTCCGGACCTGTGAGAGTCAGGGAGGGGCTGGCCATCTCAAAGGCAGGCCTACGTGAGACCTCATGTTCAAGTGCACGAACTGGTACTTTGCACTTAGCTCAGGCCCAGAACTCCGCTTACCCAGAGTCAGCTCTCAGCAGATGTTGTAAACTCCCAAACCAACCAGTATACGTCACTCTGGTCATTCTTGTCTAAGTTGAGAATTAATTTACCATGGCTTCCTGAGTTTAAGGAGAGTAATTCTCAAAAGCATCCCTGGGGGAAAAAGAAAGGCGTCATCTCATATTTGAGTTTATATAAAGTCTTTCATATCACAAGGTCCTCCCTGAATTATTTTAAAAATGAAGTATTTTGAATGAAAGGCAAATTAGCCTGATATTTTTACAGGATCGCAGGGTTCTCGTCTCACAGAGTCAAACAATGACCCTCTCAGACACAAAGGGGTGAAGTGAAGTGAAAGTTTCTGAAGTGAAGGTGAGAGCAGAAAGGAAAGAAAAAGCTCTCTGGGGGGAGAGGGGTCCCCAGTGGGTTGCCACTGCGGGGGGGGGGGTTAGGTCGGTCTTTTATTGAAAACTTGACCAGGGAGCTTGTGGCCTTGAGACTCCTGGGCCGTCTTGGTCTGAGCAGGGACAACACAAAACACCCTTAATGACTGACTTCTGTGAGGTTTGGTCCATTTCTGCAATCACACTGTAGCCGCCAGAGGCAAATACTCCCTCACATCCGGGACCAGGTGGCCTGGTCTCCTCCCTCATCTCTTGTTCACTCTTTCAGAGCCTAGTCATGGGCCCCCGTGTCTCCCCGCCTGTACCTTAACCCTCTCCTTACTCAGAATGACTTACTCAGTATTAATCTTGGAGACCTATAAAAGTCAATGAAAGAGGTCCCTAGTGAGAAGGAGTAGAACAGCTGCTGATGCAGATGGGCCGTGATTCCCGTGCATATGGTAATATCTAACATGTTTTGACTGTTCATGGGGGCCAAGCACTGGCCAGGCCCGTATATCTGCTCATATTTGCTCATTAATCCTCCCAAAACACCTCTGAGGTTGGTGCTAATACCCCCATTTTGCAGAGGAGAAAACTGAGGCACAGAAAGGCTAAGTACCTTGCCGTGGTCATAGACCGTGGAGCGGGAGAGCCAGGGAAGAGCCACAGGCAGGCTGACTGTGAGGTCCACGCTCCGGCCCCTGCACCAGCCGCCTCTCACAGCCTTGGTCAGTGCATGTGAGTGTGAATGAGCCCTGGCAGCAGCTCTTTAAAAGCAATGGAGGAGGCGCGCCTGAGTGGCTCAGTTGGTTAAGCGTCTGACTCTTGATTTTGGCTCAGGTCATGATCTCGAGGTCTTAGGATCGAGTCCCATGCCGGGGCCCCACACTCAGCGGGGAGTCTGCTTCTCCCTCTCCCTCCCCCAGTTCGTGCTCTCTCTCTCAAATCAATAAATAAAATCTTTAAAAATAAATAAATAAAGGGCCACCTGGGTGGCTCAGTGGGTTAAGCCTCTGCCTTAGGCTCAGGTCATAATCCCTGGGTCCTGGGATCGAGCCCCGCATTGGGCTCTCTTCTGTGCAGGGAGCCTGCTTCCCACCCCCCTGCCTGTCTCTCTGCCTACTTGTGATCTCTCTCTGTCTTTCAAACAAATAAAATCTTTAAAAAAAAAAAAAGTAAGATAGAAAGGAAGTGAATAGAAATCTGGAAGATTCCTTTAGCTGACTCAAAAGCACCTCCCAGAATGACGAAGACCTCACTGTTAGAAGATGCAAGTGGAGAATCTGAAGAAAATATCTTCTGTAAAATGTGAACAGGACAGCATTCTAAAGTCATGTTTTACGTTACACGCGTATTTAATAGGGTTAGTGGTTCTCAACTGAAAGTACTCTTGCCCCCCACGGGACATTTTGGCCCTGTCCGAAAACGTTTTTCACACTCAGAAGTTGGGAGGAGGTCGCTGCTGAAATCCAGTGGGTTCTATTTCTGTGTCCCCTAGACTCCGTAACACTCAGCCTTGAGAATGAACAGTTCATGGGGCTGTGACGTCACTTGGGGTCAGACATAACCCATGACTGATGTAGGAAAATGTCTCTCCAAGCATGTCCGGAGATCACTAGTTGAGCGAGACACCCCTAGAGCATGGCTTGCACCGTCCAATGATTTGGGAAAATGCTATGTATCAGCTTCTCCCTCTTAACTTGACAGTAGATGGGAGTATGTTCAAGTCTCTTGAGAAGTCCTGGGAGATGCTGTGCTTTGTTTAATCCAGAACTTTCCAAATTTAGTTGATCATGGACACTTTTACCAAGATTTCTGATGAGGAGAAGGCAGGATGCTTCCGCTGTCATCATGCTTGACTGTTGACGTGTTGAAATACACTTCGTTATGAGTTACTCTCATCTTACTCCTTATGTTACTACTAAAGCAGCATGCCATCTGTTGACGGTAAGAAAAAGGTATGTGATTGCACTGTCCTGAGTTTCACTGAAGGACAGGAAAGTGGCTATAAACCATGTGTCCTAAGAGAGGTGACAGGTCCAGTCAGGTGGCGAGCCACTATGCAGTAGTGTGACTCTGCTCAATGGGAGAGTGATGGCCTAGGCTGCCCACCAGCAGAGATGCGCCTGGAATGAGTGAACAGAAAGTTCTGGAAGCAGAAATTGTACCATCATATTGTTTCCAAAGCATTTACCCTTTTGGTTCATGTTCACCAGTCTCTGAAGGGCAATGGAGTGATGGTATGAGACGTGTTTCTCGTGAACCCTCCTTTCCCTTAAACTGCGAAGACACAACCCCCATAGCACAAAGTTTAAATGGTCCCCCTGGAGACCATGGGATATTTTGGAAGGAGAATTGGCCAAGGAGCTAGGAAACATCAGACCAAAAACATCAGCCTTATTCTTAAGGATTAAGACCTTTTACATTTCTTGAAACATAGTTTTACGCATCTCCTCCACCAGACTTTGTTGAAACAAAATGCGACTCTTTCAAAGAATCAGATCAACCCCGGAAGAATTCAGGTTTTCCACAAAAGGGAGAAGCATTTTCAAAAGTGAGAAATTAAAGGAGCTTGGGAGGCCTGGCTCCTGCCCTTCTAGTGAGGCTGCTAGATGTCCTTGAGACTGTCACCTCACTTTTCTGTTTTCCCTGTCTGTAGAAGAGGGAAGAAAATGTGTTTTCTGCTTTTCTCAGGGTTGCTCTGAAGGTAAAATAATGCCTAGTAATACATCTTTTCCATCCTGAAGTGAATGTGAATATTTCTGGAGATTTCTGTGTTGGGTCTCCGACTAATTCAGATTCCTCAGTTTGGTCACTGCCAAGTAATCTCAGTGACTTGCTAATTATGCCAAAGCAGCATGGCTTCCTCCCTCTGGACGAGGCCAGTAGAGAAACCAGATAGTTCTGGAATTTACATCCAGATGTGTTCATCACGCTTTCCAGTTTATACTTAACTGCAATGGTATTTTTCCATTTCCCAAATGAACTAGGAAATAGAAATGTTTCCACGTACAGCATTGTATACTCGGCCACAGCAAACATGAACCTCGACCGGGAGAGGTTTCTGGATGCTTGGAATGTTCTTTCCCAGACAAACTGGAGCTGTTACCTCTGAGCAATTTTTTTTTCCTTTCTTTGTTTCTTTCCCTTGTCCAAAGACTTCCTGGCAAAGACCACAAGGGACACCTGTAGTTGACATGAACCTGGTTGGACATGTTGGGCTTACTGGGCTTTACAACAAGAGAGACTGCCCACACTGGGGCGCCACTGGGCAGCTCATGAAGAGGCTTTCCAGAAGGCCTTACTTGAGAATTTGGGCTTGTGTTAGGTGACTTGGAGAGTTGCAAAAAGTGGGGTCTTGCTTTCGAATAGTTGCTGTGAAGAAGTGAGGACAGTTCTGTGATTAGGTATCTTAGATCCGATCTTATGTATAAAGCAGAAGGACTAAATCAAAGCCAAAGCTATACTTGGTAGAAGCAATAGTCACTCATATTTGCCGGGAGAGGGACATGTGTGGTCATTTTGGGGACCTTACAAGGGTCAGGTTTTGTCTTCTGTATCCACACGTGACTATGGGGCAGTCTTATTTTTCATGTGGCTCCACCCTGGTCACAGAGTGGGTGGCCCTGTGTGACATTGCTGCTCCAGAACATGTTCATGTTGAACAGGACCGTGCCAAGACCCAGCTCTGTGTACCAGGCCATTCCAGCAACATCGAAGGCTCACTGACAGCGTCAGGCTCTCAGGGGTACTTTTCTTTTTCCTAACTCTTTGTCATGAAATCGAGGGCGAGTACAAATCCCTACACACAACAGAAGCAGGGCTTAGTGAATTTTTACAAGAGAAACACCTTTGTAACCACCGTGCTCCAAGAGACGGAGCCCTGCCAGCCAGCCCGGAAGGCCGGCGGCTCCCTGGTCTCAGTCACAGCCCCAAAAGGAGCCATCAGACTTTCACAGCAATCACCTCCTGGTGTGTCTTTACCATTCTGTCACACAGTATCTCTCCCTAGACATTGTTGGTTGGTCTTATTTTATTTTTAAAAACTTGATGTATCTTTTGACTCTTTTTCTGAAAAAAAAAAAAAATTTTTTTTTAAGTAGGCTCCGTGCCCAACAGGGGGCTTAAATTCATGACCCCAAAATCAAGAGTCACATGTTCTGTGGACTGAGCCAGCCGGGGGCCCCCAAAATCTTAGTTGAATCTTTTTGAATCCATGGGTTTCTTCTCTGTCCCTTTGTTGTCTTATGATTTATCTGTTGAAATATCAAGGCCATTCAACCTATAACATTTCCCACTGTCTGGATTCTGCTATTTTCTATTTTAGGGCAGTCTGACCCTGACCTCTATCTTCTTTATTTCCCTCCGCTGTCATCTGGATCCAGAGGTCTGAATGGACTCAAGT
The DNA here is from genome assembly GCF_902655055.1 of Lutra lutra. Lineage (NCBI taxonomy): Eukaryota > Metazoa > Chordata > Mammalia > Carnivora > Mustelidae > Lutra > Lutra lutra. Next base: position 89,747,162 of record NC_062296.1, on the reverse strand, counting down.
TCAGTGTCTTTGGCAAGTGCACAGGCAATGTTCTGTTCTTTCCTCGGGAGGCATGTTTCATCTCATTGTCCCTTGAGTTATTTTATAAGAAAAATGTATGCTGTCTGTCTTCAGGTGTGAGATACTGACTTAAACAGCCATTCCCCCACCCCCCAAGGAGGCCAGCTGGAAACCCGGAGAACGTTGCCAAGGAAGGCTCCGTGGAGCACAGAGGGTCAGAAGCAGATCCTGGGATTATACTAAATGTCTCCTTCCCTTACATTTCTGTGAATAATTTCCCTTTCTCACCAGTTGTACATGTAATGGGGAAATGCCTGTCATTCAGAAAACCTTAAAATAGAGCGTGGCAACATCTGGCATAGATCACACTTTTTTTATGATAAGATGACAAACGTCTGGCTGTTAACAAAGTGAGACGTAGGCATGGGAGCCAGTGAACTAGAACATAGGATCCTGTGCCCGCGACACATAAAGTACTTGATTGTTTTCTGAAGCAGCTACTCCCCTTAGGGCTCAGTGGAGGAGACTGGGGTTATCTGAACGGGGAAGATTGTAGGAATGTCCCCATTGGGCTGTCACCCAGCTCTCTGGGCGGGGTTCCTGTCTGATCTCAGGGCTCCGATGGGGCTGAGCAGGTGTAACAGCCTTCTGTGTCCCAGTGTGACATCAGGTCTTCTGATGTAGGGAAAAAACAGCTTGAACTGGACCCAGCTGCTAGGGCCAAGGGGAGGGACCATTCATGGGGGAGACGCTCACAGAAACCACAATAAACAAGGAGCAGCCTTCTCCCTCCTCCGGTGTCCCTCCCATGTCCCCTCGAAGAAAAGTCTAGCAGGGAGCAACTGGCAAAGCAGAAATGTGGGGGTGTGAAATTGGGGCAGAGACAACAGCTTCACAGTCGGCACACTTCCCTTCGTTCTTCTATGCTAGATGTCGCTGGTTGCCCTTGTTCACTGTGAAAAGGGTCAACTTGGTCTTCTGAAGCTTGTTTATGAATCCAAAGTTGTTCTCCCACAAGGGGTTATGGGCTGTGATGCATGTTTTGGCTACACCCAGCTCTTAAAGAGCACTCCTGGTTTCAGTGTGTCCGGTAACCGGGACTTGGGATTTCCCAGTACCTGGCTGGTGAGCGTTCTGCTCTTCCTCTGGAAAAAAGTTCTTACACGTGCCAGTCTCGTGTAAAATTCTTGAGCCTGTGGTCTGTGGGCCACACCATCATGGACTGGTTCCCGAGGCCTTTAGTGCCCATCCTCGGATCGCGCTTTTTTTTTTTTTTTAAGATTTTATTTATTTATTTGACAGAGAGAGAGATGACAAGTAGGCAGAGAGGCAGGCAGAGAGAGAGGGGGAGAAGCAGGCTCCCCGCTGAGCAGAGAGCCCAATGTGGGGCTCGATCCCAGGACCCTGGGTTCACGACCTGAGCCAAAGGCAGAGGCTTTAAGCCACTGAGCCACCCAGGCGCCCCCATCCTCAGATCTCTTAATAGCTTAGGAGCCCTGGCCATGTCTTTGGTGGGAACTTGAACTTTCCCAGAAGAGACAAGTCCTCGTCTGCCCCTTTCCTTTCTGTGTTGAAGACTGAAAAGAGGCTTCTGCTTTGAACCA